>NC_071355.1:27637213-28001588 GCF_943734655.1 Sabethes cyaneus | reverse complement strand
TGTTAACGAGTGATTCTTCTGTAAAAAATCTGGGAATTTTTAAGTGTTCAGTAGAAGTACTATTTTCTGAAAGATTCGAACCTAAACTCTGGAAAGTTTATGTCGCATGACTCTTCGTTAAGAATCGTTGTAGTTCGTGGCGTCGGACTGGCTTGAACTTGTTCAGATTTAAATCTCAACCAAAAGTTTAACTAAATGAAACAAAAATCAGGACGACAAATAAAAAAAAAATAAATGAAACAATGGTATTCAAGTCTTTTTTACACGGTTTATTCTTACGATTTTTGAATTGACACGGTTTATTTTATGACAATTTTTGAATTAACGCGGTTTTTACAACAGTTTTCGCATTAACGCGGTTTTATTTTCCACATATCCACCGTGTACAAAAAGACTTGAGTGTATTGAGGTATTTCAGCTCGCATTTGTAAATCAAATTAGAAACAAAATCATGGAACGATACGTTACCCGTGAACCAAATTTTGATGAATTCTGACATTTTGACGTAGGACTACGTCTTACGGCAAGTTTTTAGATAAGGTGGGATCATTCTAAAAAATCGAAAAATGCGAGCGTCACGATAAATGATAGGTTTTGAGCGCTAATAGCTCAGCGGTTTCCGATCGATTTTCAATATTGTTACACCAATCGATCGGAAAATCTTCTAAGAATTGACCCAAATGAAAAAAAGTATGGATTCTTGATGTTGAACTATTGAAAAATTGAAAATAATGAACCTATGTTTTACCAGAATTCTCGCTTCGTGATTGGTTGTTGGAAATGACGTCATCAAAGTAGAAACGCGTTTTCACGCTTCGGCTTATAATTCAGTCAATTTTCAATAGATTTCCAAGATATTTACACTAATTGATCGGGAAATCGATTTGGAAAATATTGAAAATTAGAAAACTATTGATTTTCAATGCGCGTCATTGAAAAATTGAAAATAACTCTAACTCGGTCCTACTAGAAATTGTCGCTTTGTGATTGGTTGGAATAATTTCCAATTATTATCGAACAAGTCTTGGTACAATTCAGGATGCACCGAGAAAGTTGATGGAAAGTTGAATTTAATGCTACTATAACAAAGTTACAAGAGAATTAAATGGAATGCTACACTTTCTCGTTGATTGCTAATTGGCTTGAAAATTCCTTATTGAGATGTACCACCAACGGCAACACGAGCGGTGAGTCGGTGACGCAGTCGGGCACGTCTGCAGTTCAGTGATGCCAGGTTTTGCTGAAGAAAAATCCGTAGTTTTACCATCTGTATTTTAATTACTTTTGATTTAAATGGAAGTTTGACCGACATTTGTTCTTCATATAAAGTGTTTCTCAGTTTTGCTAAAAAGTGACACTTTTTATCGCATTTGAAACAAATTAATACTTTTTTGAATCGAATCAGTTTATGATACACTTCAAATTTCCTACATATTATTCAAGAATGCATGATCTTGACTTTCGTTATTCGCCTTTAGCATTTATTTTTCCGAATTCTTTCATTTTTCGTCGTTTGGTTATTTTGTATTTTGTTTTCAACTTTTGGTTTTTGACGTAGGACTACGTCTTTGTTTACTATACTGGGACTGGTTAGTACTTTGTGAAAACGAAAATAGAAGTGCAACGTTTGAATGAAAGATTTCAAATGCTAAATAACTACTAAATTACTGAACGAAACTGAACAATTTATGTGTCGTTGGATAGATAAAATTACCAGCAATGGGTGGTAGAGAGCAATTTTAGCAAGCAAATGGAACCAAATTTTGCATGCGGGGGTTTTATGATGGTTTGAGACCCCTCACCCCTGTGGTATGAGGATAAGGACTCTCATACAAATAAAACAGAAATTTTCGCGTATCTGCCATGTTTTCTGCTATGTAACAAGCGGTGATTTAATGATAGAACGGATAGCAACGGTGATTATCTGTGAAAGTAAACTAGCAAAAACCGTCTCGGAACAAAAGACAGTGAATCGACGCCGCTAACTTACGTGCCCGTTGTCATTCATGCCAAAAAAGAAGGACATTCGAATGGCACGTCATATTTGCGATGAATGTGCTTTGGCTTTAATGTTATTTGTAACCAATGACCCTTTTAAACGCCACAAGCGAGTTAAAGTAAGATTATTAAAAAATGTCAAGCTACGCATAATCAAATTTAATACAATAATCTGTGGGCTGGTCATTCATTACTATTTCAACCTTTATGATGCACACACGTGATTTTTAAAAGAAATCTCTATGTCTCAATGGGTACAAACGTTGTACTTATGAACCCCCGTCCACGCATTTTCAAAGCCAACAATTAAGAATTCAATCTGAATATTTCTTTCTTCTCTTTCAAGCATTCACTTAAACAATGACACTCACATATTCTTATAAACATACATATGCCAGAAATGCAGTTTACATTACTATCTAATGATCTGATTTAGTCCTACGTCACCCTTTTGTACAACACTTAGGGCTGTATACCTTGTAGTTTTTTGTTTTGCTAAGTGTACTCCGTCAACTTTTCCGCCATTATTGTCATCTTCTTGTCGTTTTTTGTTTGTTTTAACGTAATTATAGTCACTTTAAAAGCTTGGGTCAATCGTGGTTTCTGTGGGACTGGAATTTGAACCCGAGTTCTCGGCGTGAGAGGTATGAATGCTAACCACTAGACCGTGTTGACCCCTCGTTTCTTTGTTGTCTTATAACGTTTATTGGTCGTTATTCGTTAACATTAACATCTGGTATTCTATCATCGCCTTTTTGTCTCTTTTCAGTGATTGGTTTGTCATGTTTTACTGCTTTTTGTGGCGTTTTTGGTTTGATGGAATCGTCATTAGTGCATTTTTGGCCTGTCACTGTTTTGCTGACTTTTAACTGTTTCTCTAATACCTTTAGCCAAAGGTTTACAGTCTTTTCGTCGTTTTGTATGACTTTTTTGGCAATTTTGTCGCTGTTTGTAACGCTTTTGGCGTCTTTTAACCGTATTTTTGTCGTCTTTCAACTTTTCGCCTACTTGTCTTCACTTCTTCGTCATATCTTTTCGCAGGCATTTCATTGCCTTTTCGTTGATTATTTGCTGTCGTTTCAACGTTCTTTCAGCGTCTTTTCACTACCTTGCATTATCTGTTCGTCATATTATCGTTGCTTTTTCGGAACCATCTACCCGTCTTTTTGTAATTTCCTTATTGCATTTTCTCCGTATTAGTCATTTTATTGTCATTTCTCTGTTATTTTTTATCGTCTTTTCATGTTTTTTTGCCATCTTTCCATCGTATTTTCGTTTTATGACATTTTGCCGCCTTTTCTTCGTTTTCATTGTCACTTTTTTATCATCTCTCGTCCTGTTTGTTGCCAAGACAACAAAATTGTTGTATTTTTCTTGTCTTTTCGTCGTTCTTTCGGCGTCTTTTTGATGACGTATATTCGCCATCTTTTTGTAGTCTTTTTTGTATGTTTTATCGACTGTTTGACAGTTTTTAATCGTCTTTTTATAGCATTTTTGCCATCTTTTCATCATAGTCCCATTGACTTTCCATCGCTTTCTGAAAGCCAACAGTTTTTATTTGTCGCGTAAAAGGAGCATATTGAACATTGATGCGTATTGAACGAGGATTTCATCTACTTGAATAAAAAGAAAACCCCATTCGCTTGATTTTAAAGTTCTATCGCACTACAGACATTTAATTACGGAGCTGCAAAAATGTGGGAAAAATAGAAATGAAAATATTTAGCCATTTTGCCGCACTTCAACCAGGAAAATATCAGTAAAGCAAAGCAAAGCCTACGTGCTACATTCCGTTATCGAAACTTGACCTTCTGTTTTTATACGACAGACTTCGCAGCCAGCTGTTAGAGTGCAGGACAAATGCAGGGCCAGTTGCTACGATCCTATTGACTCGAACAGCCTCTCCCAGTCGAGATTCGAACATACGACGACTGATTTATATCAGGCAGGAAAATATCTGTATTACTTTAAATATCTGCCGTCAAAGCGAAAAATGCTAGTTTTTATCAAGCAGCCATGTTTTCGATGCCAACATGTTAGCGTTAGCGTAAACGAGAAATCATATATTCGCCACTCTTCACATAAGTTAGCTCTTCAGCTGTCAGTGGGGCCCACGACTCCTGAGCCCGCCTGATGTTAGCTCTCGTCAACGCAAAGCAAATGGGATAAAGGTGCCAGTTAGCTGGTTTTTATTAATAGCACAGACAAACAGACGAGACACTCCCGTTAATTCCATCGTCCATTCAAAAATCACTTATTTTTTAAAAAAGCATGTTTCGCAACATGACCACACCGCGGCGCTCGAGTGTTGCTTCGAGTTTCCAGTATAAAACCATACAATTGTAAAACACCTGCAGTATAAAACCCTGCAAATGTAAAAAACCTTCAATCTAAAACCCTGCAAATGCAAGCTACTCCGCAATATGCATAACAGAGGGCGCTAGTGTGCAAGCAAAATGTGTCGGACGATGGTCTTTGAAGAATTTTCTTCTATGTGTCATGTCAGTTCGTCAGTGTTAACAGTAATAAAGCAAATCTTCCATTTTAATACACTTCTCAATTAAGAAAAGTATTCTATTCACTTCTTTCTTTCAGAAAGAATAAAGTTACGCGTTTCGGGATATTATTCATTTCATGTAACCCACACGTACTTTTTATCACTAAATGAAACTTTAAATCTGTTCTAGAATTTTTTGCAAGCAAGCTAATACAATTACCTTCCATGGGAAATTTATCAAACTCAATTAACTATCTTATTTTTTTTATCAGCATCCGAAAAAAGTCAATTTTTTATGTACACGTTATTTAGAGTACTGAAATAGAAAAAGTTAAATAACACATACATGACTTACGACAAATACCACATGAGGGGATCAGTCCCGGCGTAGTGGTTAGCATTCACGCCTCTCACGCCGAGGACCCGAGTTAAAATCCCAACCCCGCAGAAGTCACGAATGACCCGAGCTATTAAAGTGACTATAATCTAAATCTAACAAAAAAAAATTACCTGATGAGGTCATGTGGTTCAGTGGCCTTTCTAAAACTAAAATTGTAGGATTATGAGCCGAAAACTTCCCGAGCCCAGGCGTCCTTAGCTCGGTTACTGAATTTTAACCCTCTAGTGCCCAAATTTTTGATTTGCTTGAAAAATTTTTAAAATGCTCATTTCGTGGCCAGAATAATGGAAAAAATATTCTCTAATTACTAAGTTCAGGAATAGTTTGATTATTTATAAAAATTCGTAACCCGCCAATTGGCGGGGTTGGGCACCTGGGCGCAAAAAAGTTGCAAAATCAAATTTTTCGATTTAATTCGGGACATCGATTTCAGAACATCTATCACAGTGCTAGTATTTATGGAACTAGTTATAATGAGCTTCAACTTAAATTTTTGACCATATGGCCGATTCCAGGTCCCGGACAAGTTCCTTCGAAATCCGTTCCGTGCTTGAATCAGAAAAGAAACCCTCCCCGGGCCCGGAACCGGTCATACGGCCTCTGTGAGACATGAGATGATCACCAATCGCTATTTTGTCGAGTGCTGATGTTTTTTGATATGCGACACGACGTAATTTACTAATGCTGAAAAGTCCCTTTATGGGAACCGGTTCCGGATTTATAATGTCCTCTGTAACTGATATGTCCACAGTCGATGATGTGTTTACAAAAATCAACAGATTTCAAACAAGTTTTAAATATTTGGCAACTTCATCTAAAAAAGCCATGTCACGGTCGCCCAAGGAACTCCGGAATAACTCCGGGACCATATGAATATGGCTATTATCTATAGATATTATGAAAATAGAAAATATTTCCGGAAAAATTCCCAAATTTGGTGAAAAAATATTGAAAGATAAAAAAGTTACGGCCATTTTAGTGAATTTTGCAGTGCTAAAACTGAAGTAGACCCTAGAGGGGTTAATCGAAGCGTCTTGCGGAGGAAAACTAGACTTGACTTCCAGCTTGAATGCATCATTGAATCTCCTTACCCGTAATATTGTCGGCGGTGACCAGAGATCCCAAATATATGAACTCATCAACCACTTCCAGTTCATCGTTGTCTATAGTCATTGCCCGTGGGAAGCGAATCTTTCCAAACAGACACAGAAACAGTTGTATTTTCAAATTTGGCAATGAATTCAGCAGAATCACCACGATCTTGCTTATTGATGTCCTTATCAGTAAGCAGTTTGCTTTTGGGGATTCTATTACTCCGAATAGTTCCCAGTCGTGTATTCCTCTCGTTCCTCTCGAGTGGAGATATAAAATCAATGGTAATGTCATATAATAATAATCGAAAAATATGATTTTTAAAATCCGGCAAAATTTTAGAAAGGCGAACAACAACATTAGTAGCTGCTCCCAAGTCAGGATTGCCTACACCATAATATGCTTTGAAACTGTAGCCTTTGAAAAACCTTTAGAGTCTGATAGAACATGAAACTTAAATCCTCATTTATGTGATTTGTTTGATAAATTGGGTTTTTCATTTTTGTAGTACACATTTGTTCACTATAATCTTTTATCGACTGGTAATTCATTCAATTTGTTCATTAACACAAACTTATTAAGCGGTATAGATTAAAATTTGCGGTTTTAAAATGGTCTATGATAGATCTCATATTGAATAATATTGCCTTGATTATCAAGATTTTGTCGTTAAGCAGTAAAATTCGCCGGGTTTCAATGAATCTGTTTCTTGGTTATAGGGTTATGGTTTTCAAATACCAAAAAAAGCAAAAATGTTTTGTGATATAGCTATAAAGCGCATTGCGTATTGCAGCTCGTCAAAAAGGCGCACTGAAAATTAGGTGATAAGTCCTGTAAATTTCCCTTCCACATTAATGCCACTGCATGCTTGTGTATTTTTCAAGGCATATAAAAGAAGCTAACAAGGCTTATAACAATAATTTGTAGCTTATACTCGAAAAAAATCAATAAATACAACGAAAACAACACGTTGTCAAATTACCAAAAAAAAAGTTGGCGTTAATGCCCAACCCCGCCAATTGGCGGGGTCAGTTCCTTGATGAAAATCGGCCTGTTCCTAAACTTTTTATCGCAAATTTCCTTTTTTAACATGAAGTACAACTTATTGTGATATGGAAACAAGTGTGAGCCAAGAAACTTGAGTAAAGAATGATTTATTTCGTTCTCTCTTAGGTGTGTGTCTGCTCAGTGTCAAACCAAGGTTTATGTAAGGTACGATATAAAGGTGGTGGAATTACACGCTAACTAAATGTAAGTCACTTACGTCACATCTCCCCTTTTAAGATCGTCAATAGTATTCATAGCAGCTATCCTGATTCATACGGATTACTCGTCCACTCCTGGTGCGTAAAGGACTTGCCAAGGGTGGGTTATTGGTATCACTCAACGATTGATCTTCTTCTGGAGGTTGGGAGTCTAGTGTTGCTTCGATGTCATCTGGGTACACTGCAGGCTGCAGTCGATACGGTGATTCCTCGCGATGCTGATGACCGATGGTTTTGACTGATGTTTTCCTGGGTCTGATATCCCTGGCATTCCTGCGAACCACACCTCCATCTGATAGATGTACAATGTATGATCTTGGTTGCTCCAGCCTTTCATCTATCTTCCCTTCCTTCCAAGTGCGCGATTTAGTATCCTGTACTAGGACCATTTGGTCTTCATGGTATTCTGGCGGTCTAATTGTTCCTCTGTCTGCGTACATCTTTTGCTGTAGTCGTCGTTCACCCAACGTTTCCGTAACGTTGTTTATCACCTGCGGTTTTAGAGTGGCTTCGGATGTTGGAACTGTGGAACGGAGAATTCGATTCATTAATCTTTGGTTTGCTGATTGTAATTCATTATCTCTTGGTGTGTTTCTTAACATCAGAAGAGCTAACTGAATGTCAGTTCCATCCTCCGAGCAGCGCTTAAGCAAATTTTTGGCAGTTTGCACAAACCTTTCTGCGAGGCCATTACACCTGGGAAAATGAGGGCTGGATGTGAGGTGGTCGAAAGACCACTCTTTGCTAAAGTTTGAAAAGTCATGGGCGGAATATTGGGGTCCATTGTCAGTAAACAAGATACGTGGAATTCCGTGTGTCGCAAACCAGCTCTTTAATTGTTTAATGACGACCTTGGATGTGGGTTCGCTCAACTGGACAAAATCAAAGAAACCCGAGTAGTTGTCTGCTATTAATAGATATTCGCTTCCTCTATAATGAAACAGATCCGACGAAACAATTTCGAACGGTACGGTAGGAATTTGGTTATTTATCAACTCATGTTTTACATTTGACCTTTGAAACTTTTCACAAACGGTGCAATTTTCAACCATTTTTGCTATCTCTGCAGTCATTCCAACCCAAAACAGCGACTGTTTCGCACGACGTGTGCATCCTTGTATTCCAGTGTGTCCCATATGTATCACTTTGAGCATTTTGCCTCGTAGACTGGTCGGTATTATAATTTGGTGTGACCGAAAAACAAGTCCTTCATATACGGCTATTTCATCACGAAAGGACCAATACTTGCGAAGAATATCCGGGAGCAATCGTTTTTCATTAGGCCAGCCACTCATGACAGTTTCCACTAATTTAACAATTTCTGGATCCTTTAGACTTTCGGTTATGATTTCTTGTCTTGCTGACTTTGACATTTGTAAAACAATATGTACTTCTAGTTCATCTGACTTTTCCTTCGAAACCAAATTGTCAACATCTCTGCTGAGGAGGTCTGGCAGAGGAATATCCTTCCCTTTTTTGTATTTAATAGTAGGGCCATACTGCGTAACATCGAGAAGGATCCGCTTCAAGCGAGGTGGAGCTCTATCTAAGGACTTCTTGAAGATAGTTTCTAGAGGTTTATGATCTGTTTCGATTTCCAGCTCTTTGCCATATATATAGTCGTGAAATCTATTACACGCAAATCGGATGGCTGCTGCCTCCTTCTCTATCTGAGGATAAATTTCTTGCGCTTTTGTCAATGACTTTGACGCATAAGCAACGGGTCTTCCATTCTGAAGGAGAGCTGCTCCGAAGGCTTTCGAACTGGCGTCTACGGACAGCGTAACTTTTGCATTCACATCATAGTAGGCCAGCACCGGAGGATTTAACATGAGTTGTTTAATTTTTGCTAGGGCTTGCTCTTGAGGATAATCCCATACCCATTCTGTATCCTTTACTAACAATTGTCTTAACGGTTCTGTAATTGCTGATAGGTTTTCTATAAATTTCCCCAGATACGTAACTGTTCCTAAGATACGTTGCAACTGAAGTTTATTCGTAGGACGTTTGAGCCTTTGAATTACCTCTATCTTTTCCGGATCTGCTTTAAGCCCTTTTTGCGTAACCAGATGGCCAAGAAATTTCACTGTAGGTTTATTAAAAAAGCATTTGTCTTTGTTTAACTTAAGACCCGCTTCGGTCAATCTTCCTAAAACTTTTTTTGTAATCTGGTTTAACAATTCCTCTGATGGAGCGTGAATCAGAATGTCGTCCATCGAACTTTCCACCCCGTCCAGCCCTTCCAACAAGGTGTGCATGAGCTTTTGAAAAACTTCTGGGGCAGAAGCCAATCCAAATGGCAGCCTTTTACAGGTAAATCTACCCCACGGTGTACCAAAAGCTAGATATTTCATCGTGCGTTCCGATACTGGAATTTGCCAAAACCCTTTTTTCATATCCAGGATAGTAAAATGCATTGAACCGCAAATACGGGCTGAGATCTCCTCTAAAGTCGAAAGCGGATGTGCGCGGCGGAGTAGGTTCTTGTTAACTTGTGATGGATCTATACAAATTCGAAGCTTACCTTTTTGCCTCACTATCACCATTGCATTGAGGACTGGTGTTGGTTCTATGATCGGTTCAATGACCCCCATTTTTAGCATTGAATCCAATTCTTGCTTAACTGCTGCGCGGAGTGAGTGAGGTATCCTTCTGGGCGGTTCATTTCGAAAGGTAGGGTTTTCTACCAGATCAATATCGTAAATAAATCCTTTTACACAACCGAGGCCGCTGAATAATGAATCTTCCATGTTCACATCATCCACGCGTGCTATCAATTTAAATCTGACGCTTGTCTTTCTGCCCAAAATTGGCATCACTTCCCCATCAACTATTTTGAAGGTTGCACTTTCTTTTCGGCCTCTCACAGTAACCGGTAGTTCTGCTTCGCCTTTTACGTTCAACTTGTGGTTACTGTACGACACTAACTTCTTTGTCTTCGATTGCTTCAGTACTCCCCCAATCTTGCGATATATATTCCACGGCAGTACGTTGCAAGCCGCTCCACTGTCTAGCTTCAGTTTCACTTTTTCGTCATTAATCAACACAGTTTCGTACCACACTTCTTCACTGGATTCATCGTCGTCACTAATGGCAGCAATATACAGCTCTTCGACCGCCATTTCTTCTTCGTCTTCTTCTAATTCTATTGTTTTCACAAACCGGCTACTCTTCGGTGCAGAATTTGACGCTCTAACACTGATACACTTCTCGGCAAAATGACCTTTTCTCCCACACTTAATGCATGTTTTATTAAAAGCTGGGCACATTCTCTTACGGTGTTCGTATCCACAGCGGTTACATGGGAACGTTGTATCTCTTTCGTCAATTCGCGAATTTTCATTTTTTCTCTGCCGTACGGAATCAATTTCTACCACCGGTTTTTCCAACATCACTTTTGACTGCTTCACTGACTGCTCATAGTTTCTCACTATATCGATCGTTTTTTGTAAATCGTTATCGTCGTTTAGCAATTGCGGAACTAGCTTTGTGTGTATGGTGCCCGCAATGACTCTGTCTTTTACCAAGGAATCGTGCAGAACACTATACGCGCATTTTTTTGCTTGCTGACGAACTCGAGTGAAAAATACATCGCATTGTTCTTCCTCGCTCTGTTTGATTCTCCCAAACACGTATCGTTCGTATGTAAGGCACGATTTAGGGACAAAATAGCTTTCGAATCGATCTTTTAACACTTTAATATCCGCTTCTTGCGCCTCACTTAATCCGAACGTATCAAGAACGCGAACGCACTCTTCTCCAATGCAGCTTAGAAACGTCGCTGCTTGTATGTGTGGTGGTTTATTTGTGAGCTCAGTTGCTACCGAGTACCAGTTAAACTGGCGCCACCACTGTTTCCATCTGGTCGCCATGTTTTCTTCTAATACGAGAGGTTTCGGTGGTTTAATCGACGCTACATGAGTCGACATAACCTTATTTTCATCATTCGACATTATGATGGCACAAGTTTTCACTTTATTTTAAGCTTTTAAACTTGTCGACATGAGTTTCCACTAGCACTGTGAACACTTCGTTATAATATAATGAATAAATCAATAGTCAGACATTTCCGCACTTATTATTTCCTATTCTGACACCATGTGATATGGAAACAAGTGTGAGCCAAGAAACTTGAGTAAAGAATGATTTATTTCGTTCTCTCTTAGGTGTGTGTCTGCTCAGTGTCAAACCAAGGTTTATGTAAGGTACGATATAAAGGTGGTGGAATTACACGCTAACTAAATGTAAGTCACTTACGTCACACTTATCAGCTACTCACCAATAATTTTTTTGTTCATTTATTCCAAGAAATAAGCAATTTACAACAATTTGAATTTCACTTTGCAGAGCAAAATAATTTTTTTCTCAGTTTTCTGGCATTTTTCAAGTTTCGCACGGAATATCTGTTTCAAATTAACGTAATAAAACAAACAAACCACTCGAATAGTTAGATTAGACTATAATGAGAAGGTATGGGTGGATCTCAACATAAAACGAATAAGCATAGTAGATTTACAACGATTTTGCTGAAGCCCGCCAATTGGCAGGGTTGGGAACTAGAGGGTTAATTAACAATATTACCAGATATAACCACATGGAAGAGCTGAGTATTTGAATGACGAGAGCTATGTTGGACGCTCTCTGACAGTTGTCTTCTCCATTGCATACCTTGAAACTGAACCAAGTCATCTTATAGAGCCTAATCTCAGATTCTGAGTTTTCGAACTTATGCATCACGCATTGGACACCAGATCACTGCGTGCAACGGACACGATTTGGAGGGCCAAACAGAACGCTGTGCCAACGCATCCATCAGCGCCGATTTAACAGTTAACCCATGGGAAAACTGTCAGAGTAACGCTGACGGACGCGTTGACGCAGCATTCTGTCAAGGGCCCTTGACGCATATGGAAAATAAAAACGAAACAGACCTCTCGGGTTGATTCTGAGACGTTTCTGAAAACGATTGCAGTATTAAAATGTATTCTGCGGGGGAACTCGCGGACATTCACCTTTGTTATGGCTTCGTTAATTGTCTAGTAATGACAGCCCTACAGAAGTATGGTCGTGGAAAATGATCTCAAGACAAGCACAAGGCAAACTGCGGCACAGCCCCATGTCACTCTGGAGGTGTGGAGCGTGTTGAACTGGGAAAAATGATACCCTCTCCACACTACAGTACAGGTTCAAAGGCTGCTGGCTGCGAATAAAGCGAAGTGGTTTGAGTTTTGCAGGATTATACAAGCAAAATTGGAGGGGATCGCCAATCCATTTATGTAAAACATTGGACACATTCCAGCGTTACGGGACACAATTAGCACCCATTTTGACTATATGAACTGCTTCCTGTTTTACCAATTTTTTGGTAAATACCTTGTAAAATAGTTGATTAACGAGGACATTATCTTCCATTTGAATGCCAGGGATTTTTTGAAATAGCAACTGATTTCCATAGTAGGGATGGTGTCCCGTAACGCTGGAATGTGTCATTGAGGTTCCTGTTGTTGTTTTTTATAGGTGTTAGACTGCGTTCATCGCACGCTTTAATCTAGTGTGCTATGCGTGATGCATGAATTCGTGCAGTTTTCAGATACTAATTCGGCACTCAATTCGATACGTTTAAAATTAAATTGTAACGAAATTAAAAGAGTTAGGCGTTTCACGTCAAAGGACGAATTGTAGAACGGTACCAGAGTTTCAAATTGGTAGATAAAAGCAATCAGTTTTATCACACCTTTTATTAGGAGGAATTTGATAAAAACGCCTTGAGAAACAGTGCGAGGTTAGATTAGATTAGATTTAAGGGGACTCAAAGTTGTTTAAGCTTACTTTTAGTTAAACCACACGTAGGAGTAGAAACCGAACCGAATGCTTGTAAAAGGATTAGAACCTGTTTGCCTGTTTCAGTACCAATAACTATGGTTCAACTAGTGGAATAGGGTTATTGGCACAAAGCCTCCATGGGAAGCGCATCTTCATTCTGTCTCACCGTGCGCCAACCGTAATCGTCTTCAAAGTTAGTGTCGTCGACATTTAAGTTCGCGGATGTAACGTAAAACACATTTCGACAAAAAATATAATTTATTTAGTCAATATTTAGTATAGGACAATGACACCTGAGTGGGAAATGCGGCAATAGGTATGTTAATCATGCATCATGTAATCGAAAATTGAACTAAACTCAGCGTTGTGCTTTAATAATTGCAATAAAACGCTTACGCGAACCAATTTCATGTATAATTTTTTTCTGTGACAATCAATTTCATCTTAAAAAATCTGTCGCTTTCCATCTGTTCAACCAATCAAGCCAATCAAGTGATTAATCTATACAGCAGCGGGGTGAGATAGAAGAGAAAGACAATCCCGAAAGAAAGTCGTATTTCTTCTGCACCAAAACATTCGATGCAAATTTTGCCTCTCGTACCTCTATCTTCTTGTCTGCGCGAGCGACGGTGGTGCAGGCGTATTTCCGATTTTTGTTCACGACCCTGTTCCACACCTTTACTTAATCGCACAACCAACGGACCGGACGGGACGGAGACCCAGCCTGGGTCGTGTGCATGCAGTTTGCCAGCGCTCAGACGCCAACGATCGACTAGACGGTGTGCACACGCGGTTTTGCGCTCCACGCTCGCGAATAGTTTGATAGCTACAGATAGTTCCATCCGAAACCCGTTAAGGCTGCGCGAACTCAACCCGTATGCGTTGCTTAACCTGAATATGTCATCTTCGACTATCTGTACGCATTACTCGTCACAAGGTCCTTGATCCGCACTGGTAAACGGTGTCGCCGTTGTCGCGGTTCCGGTTAAGTCATTGTCGCCGCGCGTGTTGAGTAATAGCCTGGTGTGGTGTATCGGTACCGAGTAGCAAAGGCAAAGGCAAAGTGCTAACGCTAACGCGTAAATGAAAGTGAAGAGAAAATTACGATGAGATAATACCTATTGGGACACGGAGAGACTACGACAAAAACAACGACGTCATACCAGCTTTCGCAGAAAGTGAATTTGTTTGAACACGACAGGAACCGTACGGCGCAAAAGAGAAGTTTAAAAGTACTGAACCAAGCGCGGAAATATGAATGTGGCCTGCGTGACAGGTAAAATGAGGTTAAACTGGTGGCTAACATTGTTGGCATTGCAGCTGCTAGTCATACTGCGTATCGATGGAATTTACGTGGTGGAAAAAAGTGGACGTAAGTCCTTCGTGAAACTCAACCCGGCACAGTGGACCGAACCGGAGGACGATGGAGGACTGTGGTCCTCACTGCTGGAAGAGTACACATTAGGGTGAGCAACGGTTGTGATGAAATATCATGTGGTAACTTTTAATTTGATCAGTTAATTTGATTTGTAGTATGTTTTGGGGTGACAAAGAAATAGGTGCAAATGTAACAAGAACACTATATGATGTTTCACTAAACTATATTACAAGAACAGTATAAAAAATACAAAATTAGCTGTTGAATACTTCAGAATTTCATGTCCGATTTGAGATACAGATGGATTATACTGAATCATAGAGATTTCATAAGACCTCTCGAAATGTGCGAATAAACATCTTTATGATTCATGCCGTTTAGTGTTGGTTATATTTTACTCTAATAAATTTCATTAAGGTAGAGCACGCGAGGGTATTTTCAGCCCATTAAGCGGGTGCTTTAATTTTTTCAGCGTATGGCCTAGTTCTAGTGGAAGAACAGGTGGGTTTGACGCCCTTTCAATGAAAAACAGTAGATTACTTACTATCTTGAGAAAATAGTTATATAATACTAAAATTGTATGTCGGCAAAATATTATCATTAGTAAAAAAAAAAGGAAAATAGGCTGAATTTAGAAACCTGCTGAAAATACCCTCCCGTACCCTAGTTAAAAATTTATATAGTTTAATTTTCGAATAGAATTCATTTCCGGAATAACGCAAAAACATCATATATAAACAAATATTATTAGTAGCGACTTTATTATATCGCTTTTTAGATTTATCTTGAAACGGTTCGATAATCATTTGACTGAACATCGGGCTTCAAAAGAAAACAAAACAAAGTCGAATAGGTAGGATGCGGTTATTCAGCTTACTTCTATTTTGAACCTACCCTCTCTTCTTCTAGGGTGTCTACGGTAAAATAGCAACACACCTAAATTGCTCTAAATTTTATCTATTTCTAAATTCTAATTTTATTTTTTCTAAATACGTGATCGTGTGATATTGCACCGAAACGTGAAGTTTTTAGCATGTAGTATCTTTAGGAACATTTCTTGGTATAACATGCCCCTTCTTGTGAGAGAAATCTTTGGGTGACTAATTCCCTTAAAAGTGAGATACGAAATTTATTTTCTCGTGTATTCGAGATACAGGTATCTCGAATTTACGAGAAAATAAATTTCGTATCTCACTTTTAGGGGAATTAATCACTAAAAGATTTCTCTCACAAGAAGGGGCTTATTATTAAATTAAGAAATGTTTCTAAAGACACTACATGCGAAAAACTTCACGTTTCGGCGCAACATCACACGATCACGTATTTCACTGTTGGGTCCATTGCACTATGGTCCAGAAAGCGATTTTAGCTAAACGGAATATTCTAGCTCAATGAAGTGTTCAGCAACTTTTTGAATGAAAACGTTGCTATATTCGTCGTATGGAAGACAACATAAGGCATGACCCCGTATCTTTTTGGACATATTTAAGGAATCGGAAACAACAAGGCGGAATCCCTCAACGTGTGTGCTATTTCGACAATCAAGCAGAGTCACCGTTGGAGTCTGCAAATTTGTTCTCGTCCTTCTTTCGAAGTGTGCAAAGTAATAACCGACCACCATCGTCTGAAGAGTATTTGAGCAGTTTGCCGCTATTCGATCTGAACATGCTGAGGTTTAACTATTCGCTGAGTGATGTGGTGCTGAAGCTGGAATCAATTGACGCATCGAAAGGCGCCGGTCCTGACAAACTGCCACCACTCCTCTTCAGAAATTGTGCTGCGACGCTTGCGATTCCAGCGAGGATTATTTTTAATTTATCCATGTCGGAGGGAATTTTTCCGAGTGCGTGGAAGACTGCCGCAATTACGCCCGTCCATAAAGCAGGATGTACCCATGACGTCACCAACTACCGTGATATTTCGATTCTGAGCTGCTTACCGAAGGTTTTCGAAAGTCTTATCCACGATTCGCTTTACCCGAAGGTTCATCATATCATTTCGGAATGGCAGCATGGGTTTGTGAAAAAACGTTCTACTATTACAAACTTGATGGCGTATGTCACTTCACTGACAAACGCACTTGAAAAGCGTCAGCAAGTCGATGCTGTTTATGTCGATTTTGCTAAAGCGTTCGACAGGGTGCCATATTTTCTGTTGGTATCGAAGCTAGAAAGGATGGGATTTCCTGAGTGTCTTACACGCTGGATACTGTCGTATCTTACCGGTCGCAGTGCGTTTGTACGTATAGATGGAACTAGTTCGCAGCCATTTGAGATTCAATCCAGTCTGCCCCAAGGAAGTCACCTTGGCCCATTGCTGTTTATCGTTTTTGTAAATGATTTGTGTAGCACCATACAATCTTCCAAGTATATGTACGCAGATGACCTGAAGTTCTTTCGTGTAGTAGCATCAAGAGTTGACTGCTGTGCTTTACAATCCGACATTGATTCCCTGCTAAGTTGGTGTGTGCTTAATGGAATGGACGTGAACGTGCAGAAATGCAACATTATTTCATTCTGTAGGAGTAGGAATGTCATATCATTTGACTACACGATGGAAATGGACAGCATCAACCGTGTCGAAACTGTGAAGGACTTGGGCATCCTCTTGGACAGTAAACTATGTTTTGCTCAACACATTGCCGTTACTACTGCTAAGGCTTACGCTATGCTAGGCTTTATCAAAAGGAATACGCAGCAGTTCAACAATATCTACTGTCTGAAATCGCTTTACTGTTCAATCGTGCGCAGTATTCTTGAATACGGGATGCTTATATGGGCACCTTATTATGCTGTTCAAATCAACCGGATAGAACGAATCCAGCGTCAATTCGTTCGGTACGCTCTGCGCAGGTTACCCTGGGATGATCCTGTTCGTCTACCTCCGTACGAAAACAGATGCGTGCTTATACGTCTACCCACTCTGACAAATAGGAGAAGTATGTAGCAACGATTATTTATCTACGATCTTCTGGAAAATAACGTGGATAGCCCGGAGCTACTAGGTCAAATTCGGTTCAACGTACCTCCTAGGCTTAGCCGACCAGCGGATTTCTACCGGCTTCCTTTACACCGTACTCTTTTCGCCCGAAATAACCCGATTGATGTGTGTTCCCGCGAATTTAATAGTGTATCGGACTGTTATGAATTTAATGTATCTAGATCAACTTTTAAAAATAGAATAAGTTTACATTAAGAACTGTCTGTACGATATAATCGAAGACCAGGAATAAAATTAAAAAATGTCCGATGTTCAAATGATACCGTAACAACAATTCAAGTAATAATTTTTTAAATAAGTTTTTCATTTCTTAGTTTCAAAACATTAAAGATAGATTAATTTCACATAACTTTTCTGAATATTTCAAATTTCTAACTCTTACGTATTTTCAGCAGTGGACCTTTGTTTATGGACGACCCGTAAAATCATTTTTTCTCTAATAACTCATTTATCTCAACAGGTAGCTCAATATGATGTTCCACAAAACTTTTTATACATAAGAGAGGAATATTTTTGCAGAATACTATTGACCAAACTCGTGTTTTAGTCTAGACTTTGAAATGCGGTCAGGCATATTTAATATTTTTTGTTTTGAAACGATGGTTCTACAATTGATGAAGGGACGGTAAGGGAAAGTAATGAAGAAGGATTTTTTGAAAATGGAGAGGAAAGAGTGGAAAGGAAGGGAGGGAGGGTAATAGGTAGCTACGCTTAACAAGTTGTCTTTGTGACTCCTACCTTTTGTCCAATGCTGGAAGGTGCATGGGTCGAACCAAGCTATAATCTGAGATTATAACCGGATTTGAACCCACAACAACTGCCAGGGCGTCCTAAAAAATGCTTTTTTTCGTAAAACTGAAGGTGAGCCCCCAAGTTTTCTGACATAATGCTATTTTGGGACACTCTAATGCAGTGACGTAGCCAGGATTTTCGTTTGGGGGGGCCAAGTCATTTTTTGGGGGCTCTGTAGCCGCAAGGTTACCGAGTCTGCCTTGACAAGCGAGTGGTCGTGGGATCGAATCTTAGTAGAATCAAGCCATTCGATGTCGTGACTTTAGCATTGGTTTATTCTCAGGCCCCTCCATTTACCCTTCCTTCATGCTGAATTCTATATTTACCCTCTGACACCTCTTGACAGTGCAAATGTCCCTCCTATAGTTAAGTGTACTGGTCAAAGGTACGAATGAGTCCTCGCCAGGGACGGCTATAATATGGGATACAGTCAACTTTCGCTAATTGCACTAAGCTCTTAGCCCGTTTAGTGAAAGACTTTCGTTAATTGGGCTGAGATGTCAAAACCGAGGGATATATCGATTGTTTTTGTCGAAATCGTCGCAGAAAGGTTTATAAAAATATACACTTATATTAAATACAGAATCAAAGTGGAACCTAATTTTTTCTTTGTTGAAATTTGGTTTTAGATTGTTTAACAAGCAAATAGCTGAATTTCATGCTACAATATTAATATATATTGGCATTTTTAACTGTTTCATCGTGATGCTAAAAATAGGAGGGTCAAGTTCATAAGGGATCGGAAAACGATATGATGCAATTGTGTTTCATTCAATTAATTTTAATATTTTCTATATAAATTATTTTCCACACTTGAATGAACTACATTCAAGAGCCCCTTGGAAGAAAAAATACGCTGTCAGAAATGACGTTTGACTTCGTTTTAGATGGGCTATAGCCCAATTAACGGGAGCCCGATTAAAACGTAGCCCAGTTAAAGATAGCCCAACGAACGAAAGTTGACTGTAGTACTGGCAGCGAGGAATATGTGGGTAAAGTAGATCAAGCTTTGAAGGAAGGGTAAACCCCAATACACACAAGCACGCATAAAACCAGGGGCGGACTGGCCCACCGGGCAACCGGGCAAATGCCCGGTGGGCCCCAGTCAAAATTTCGTCGTTACACAAAACGAGATGTTCCAAAATTTTTATTTCGGTTAAACTCTTTCTACGACTCACGTATGTTCAATTGCTGGGCCCCCATGATTTGTGAAATCAACCGATTTGATGATTGAAAATTCAGCTTCAAATGGGACTGTTGGGGCCCCGAACTTTAAACCAAAATTTCTCTTTCAATTAAACTTTTTCTACGACTCACAAATGTTCGATTGCTGGGGCCCCATGATTCATGAATTGATGATTTAAAATTCAGCTTCAAATGGGACTGTTGGGGCTCCGAACTTTAAACCAAAATTTCTCTTTCAATCAAACTTTTTCTACGACTCACGAATGTTCGATCGCTGGGGCCCCATGATTTATGAAATCAACCGATTTGATGATTTAAAATTCAGCTTCAAATGGGACTGTTGGGGCCCCGAACTTTAAACCAAAATTTCTCTTTCAATTAAACTTTTTCTACGACTCACAAATGTTCGATTGCTGGGGCCCCATGATTCATGAATTGATGATTTAAAATTCAGCTTCAAATGGGACTGTTGGGGCTCCGAACTTTAAACCAAAATTTCTCTTTCAATCAAACTTTTTCTACGACTCACGAATGTTCGATCGCTGGGGCCCCATGATTTATGAAATCAACCGATTTGATGATTTAAAATTCAGCTTCAAATGGGACTGTTGGGGCCACGAACTTTAAACCAAAATTTCTCTTTCAATTAAACTTTTTCTATGACTCACGAATGTTCGATTGCTGGGGCCCCATGATTCATGAAATCAACCGATTTGATGATTGAAAATTCAGCTTCAAATGGGACTGTTGGGGCCCCGAACTTTAAACCAAAATTTCTCTTTCAATTAAACTTTTTCTACGACTCACAAATGTTCGATTGCTGGGGCCCCATGATTCATGAATTGATGATTTAAAATTCAGCTTCAAATGGGACTGTTGGGGCTCCGAACTTTAAACCAAAATTTCTCTTTCAATCAAACTTTTTCTACGACTCACGAATGTTCGATCGCTGGGGCCCCATGATTTATGAAATCAACCGATTTGATGATTTAAAATTCAGCTTCAAATGGGACTGTTGGGGCCACGAACTTCCAACCAAAATTTCTCTTTCAATTAAACTTTTTCTATGACTCACGAATGTTCGATTGCTGGGGCCCCATGATTCATGAAATCAACCGATTTGATGATTTAAAATTCAGCTTCAAATGGGACTGTTGGGGCCACGAACTTTAAACCAAAATTTCTCTTTCAATTAAACTTTTTCTATGACTCACGAATGTTCGATTGCTGGGGCCCCATGATTCATGAAATCAACCGATTTGATGATTGAAAATTCAGCTTCAAATGGGACTGTTGGGGCCCCGAACTTTAAACCAAAATTTCTCTTTCAATTAAACTTTTTCTACGACTCACAAATGTTCGATTGCTGGGGCCCCATGATTCATGAATTGATGATTTAAAATTCAGCTTCAAATGGGACTGTTGGGGCTCCGAACTTTAAACCAAAATTTCTCTTTCAATCAAACTTTTTCTACGACTCACGAATGTTCGATCGCTGGGGCCCCATGATTTATGAAATCAACCGATTTGATGATTTAAAATTCAGCTTCAAATGGGACTGTTGGGGCCACGAACTTCCAACCAAAATTTCTCTTTCAATTAAACTTTTTCTATGACTCACGAATGTTCGATTGCTGGGGCCCCATGATTCATGAATTGATGATTTAAAATTCAGCTTCAAATGGGACTGTTGGGGCTCCGAACTTTAAACCAAAATTTCTCTTTCAATCAAACTTTTTCTACGACTCACGAATGTTCGATCGCTGGGGCCCCATGATTTATGAAATCAACCGATTTGATGATTTAAAATTCAGCTTCAAATGGGACTGTTGGGGCCCCGAACTTTAAACCAAAATTTCTCTTTCAATTAAACTTTTTCTACGACTCACAAATGTTCGATTGCTGGGGCCCCATGATTCATGAATTGATGATTTAAAATTCAGCTTCAAATGGGACTGTTGGGGCTCCGAACTTTAAACCAAAATTTCTCTTTCAATCAAACTTTTTCTACGACTCACGAATGTTCGATCGCTGGGGCCCCATGATTTATGAAATCAACCGATTTGATGATTTAAAATTCAGCTTCAAATGGGACTGTTGGGGCCCCGAACTTTAAACCAAAATTTCTCTTTCAATTAAACTTTTTCTACGACTCACAAATGTTCGATTGCTGGGGCCCCATGATTCATGAATTGATGATTTAAAATTCAGCTTCAAATGGGACTGTTGGGGCTCCGAACTTTAAACCAAAATTTCTCTTTCAATCAAACTTTTTCTACGACTCACGAATGTTCGATCGCTGGGGCCCCATGATTTATGAAATCAACCGATTTGATGATTTAAAATTCAGCTTCAAATGGGACTGTTGGGGCCACGAACTTTAAACCAAAATTTCTCTTTCAATTAAACTTTTTCTATGACTCACGAATGTTCGATTGCTGGGGCCCCATGATTCATGAAATCAACCGATTTGATGATTTAAAATTCAGCTTCAAATGGGACTGTTGGGGCCCCGAACTTTAAACCAAAATTTCTCTTTCAATTAAACTTTTTCTATGACTCACGAATGTTCGATTGCTGGGGCCCCATGATTCATGAATTGATGATTTAAAATTCAGCTTCAAATGGGACTGTTGGGGCTCCGAACTTTAAACCAAAATTTCTCTTTCAATCAAACTTTTTCTACGACTCACAAATGTTCGATTGCTGGGGCCCCATGATTCATGAATTGATGATTTAAAATTCAGCTTCAAATGGGACTGTTGGGGCTCCGAACTTTAAACCAAAATTTCTCTTTCAATCAAACTTTTTCTACGTCTCACGAATATTCGATCGCTGGGGCCCCATGATTTATGAAATCAACCGATTTGATGATTTAAAATTCAGCTTCAAATGGGACTGTTGGGGCCCCGAACTTTAAACCAAAATTTCTCTTTCAATTAAACTTTTTCTATGACTCACGAATGTTCGATTGCTGGGGCCCCATGATTCATGAATTGATGATTTAAAATTCAGCTTCAAATGGGACTGTTGGGGCTCCGAACTTTAAACCAAAATTTCTCTTTCAATCAAACTTTTTCTACGACTCACAAATGTTCGATTGCTGGGGCCCCATGATTCATGAATTGATGATTTAAAATTCAGCTTCAAATGGGACTGTTGGGGCTCCGAACTTTAAACCAAAATTTCTCTTTCAATCAAACTTTTTCTACGTCTCACGAATATTCGATCGCTGGGGCCCCATGATTTATGAAATCAACCGATTTGATGATTTAAAATTCAGCTTCAAATGGGACTGTTGGGGCCCCGAACTTTAAACCAAAATTTCTCTTTCAATTAAACTTTTTCTACGACTCACAAATGTTCGATTGCTGGGGCCCCATAATTCATGAATTGATGATTTAAAATTCAGCTTCAAATGGAACTATTGGGGCCCCGAACTTTAAACCAAAATTTCTCTTTCAATTAAACTTTTTCTATGACTCACGAATATTCGATCGCTGGGGCCCCATAATTCATGAAATCAACCGATTTGATGATTTAAAATTCAGCTTCAAATGGGACTGTTGGGGTTAAATCAAAATTTCTCTTTCAATTGAACTTTTTCTACGACTCACGAATATTCAATTGCTGGGGCCCCGTGATTCATGAAATCATATAAGTTGAGCTGTTGGGGTCCAAGCTCCGAAAATATTACCAGCTTCAATTCTGAGTATTTAAAAGTAGAATTAGTATTTCATCCGCAGTTATTTGACTACTTATAAATATCGAACTGTCGGCTTAAGCTCCATACTTAGTTTACTTCAGTGGCGACGGTCCGTTAGCGATCCTGCGCCGAATGAATTATGGTCCTCCAGCACTCAATCCTGGGCTACCTGCCTTCAAACCCCTCGAACACCAGCTAAACGTGCATCATCCTCGATAGCGCACATCTATCAGTGCGATGTCTACTCCGAAGTCTACGGCCTCTTCTTGATTCTATGCTTAAAATAATATTGGTTACTCTTTCGTCGGGCATTCTAGACACGTGACCAACCCAGCGCAGACTGTCCCCAAGCATTCGTCGATCAGCTTCTTTTAACGTCTATGATTCATGTCCGTAAACAGCCACCGAGAGGATTAGTGTTCTCTAGAGCGTCAGTTTATGCGAATTTGCATGCTACGGGACTTCAGCTACAAAATGTTAAAGGCCAATTCGCAGCTGCAATTAGTCGTTTTATTTAGCGACTTACATCGTTGTCACATGTCACGAGCATACCAAAATATATTCAGTTCCTCTTCGACACCAACACCATTTGGATTTCCACGCCATGTACTTCGTTTGGCGGTGTTAATGGTAAGTCCCAATTTCTCAATAAATAACCTAAATGCTTCTTTCGCTACTCTACTTTTGATTTCGGTGATATCGACGTCATCCACAAAATCAAGAAGCACGTGAGGTCTCATCTGCTATTCTGACTCATAATTTTTACTCATCCAGCGTCACACGAATCAACGTAACTAGTTCTGTGGGAAAACCATGTCCTAGCGTTAACTGTCACAGCTCATTTCGTTTTACTGAATCGTATGTCGCCTTGAAATCCATAAAAATATGATGAATCTGCAAATTGTACTCCCGGAACTCGTCAGTTACTAGACGCAGGGTAAATACCTGATCCATCGTGAAGTGACCCTCATGAAAACCAGCTTGAAACTCGCCGACGAAGAACTCAGCTAACGGACTCAGCCACACACGATAGGGAGAGCACCTTATAGGCAAAATTGAGCAACGTAATGTCTCGATAGTTTGTACTCTCAAGTCGATGTCCGTTTTTAAAATTATGGGAAATGAGGCCAATCAACCACTCCTTCGATATTTATTTTCCTCTCATATTCGATTCCCGACAATGAGGTGGCGAATTATTTCGTACAGCTGCTCGCTCCTCGCTATTAGAAGTTCAGCCAGGATACCATCCTTTACAGCACCCTTACCGTTTTTCAGCTCACTGATTGCTCTTTTGACCTCCTCCTGTGTTGATGGCTCCACAGTTTGGCCGTCGCTCAAAATTCTTATCCTGTACCTGCCAATCTTCGTGTTTACTTCTCTATTCAACAGCGTCTGGAAATACTCTTCCACCTGGCTGCTGCCGTCAGGTTGCAGGTTGCCAGCACTATCATTGCACATCACAGGCATGGCAAAATTCTTGCACCTGACCGTTTTGTGGAAACTCCGTGTGTCGTTGCTGGCGAACCTCTCCTCTGGACTGGCGAGCATGTGCTCTTCGTACTGACATTTTTAGACGGTTCTTTCTTCCGCAGCTCTACCAGGACGAACCAAAAAGATTCGCGCAGAGTCTCGAGCATTCCTCACATTGGAATCGTGTGAAGAAATTCTGCACGGGATTCGCACAGAATACCTTGCTTGTAGAAGCAGAATTCTTATAGGAGAATCCAAGAGTTTAATCCCAGGGATAGCTATAACTCGGCACGGGAATCGCCTGCACTATGAACTGTTTTGTTCTGATGTGTAGACGCAGTAAGCTACTCATATATATTGAACTGTTGACATCCTATCATTTATAAAATCAGCTTATTTGATACTTGCAATTTTGCATGTCATTAGCCCTATAACTTAAAATCTGCAGAAATATAAATGTAGATGCAGAATGCAGAAATATAGATACACAGTGGCACTTATCAGAATGTGGAAAGTTCTCTTCCGGGTTCGCTGAAGCACGGTCAGTAAAGAATCAAATATTCACGCTGCGGCAGATCCTCCAAAAAGTTCATGAATACAGAATTCTACGCACAATTATTTCATTGATTTCAAAGTTGCGTATGATACCATCGACCGTAAAATCATGGCCATTCTAACCTCGCAGGGTACTTTATCAACGTGATGGTCCCTCATGTGGGCTGTTCAACATGCCGTTACAGGATGTTATGAAAGGAGCAACACACAGGCACAATCTTCAGCAAATCTAGTTAGTTCGTCTGCTTTGCCAATGAAATGGATATTGTCGATAGAACAACATCTGTGGTGGTGGCTGAAAAAACTAAAACTCAAAGTAGCGAAGATTGGGTTGAAGAAAAATGCGTCCAAACTAAAATACCGTGAACCGCTAATATGACGCACACGCTAAAAGCTGGTAACTCGGTCCTAATAACGACTGAGTGTGTTTTGTTTCGAGCATCGAGCCGCTATGCTGCCCGTTCTCCCGATACTCGACACTCGACAGTGCCTGAGTCGAGTCAAGTTGCACGGGGCCCCTAATCTCAAAGGCCCGGTGGGCCCTTTGGCTCCCAGTCCACCCCTGCATAAAACTTAATAAGCATATCGCTCATTCAATAGCGATTATAGCTAAAAGAAATGCAGTGCAGGTCATATCATACAGCAAACACCCGGGCGATATTACAATAGATCAACTATACTGGTCGCAGTAATGAGTCCACACATGAAAAAAAAGTCATTTTTTTATTAGAGAAGTTTTAAACTTAAGAAGTTCACTCGCCTCTGGAGGGAGGCCAAGTTAGTATGCAGAAAACCCTTTGTTTAAGAAATACATTTAATGCTTATGTTACAGAATGTTCTTTCGAATTAATTAATTTTAATTTGTTTAACTAAGTATTCATGTAACACAACTGGCGGGTTGTTTAACTGCCGAATGTTTAACCTAGAAGAGCGGCTTTGTTGCGAGGTATAAACCGTCGATAGTTTTAAGCGCACATGTACTGCTACTAGGTAATGGTCCGAGTCGATAGGGAGCATACGTTGGTGATGTTCGAGAAAAAGCGGTCCTCGATGAGATATGGCCGATTTGGTTCGACATTCGTTGGTCAGGTGATCTTCAGGTGGCTTTGTGGATATCTTTGTGAGAAAAGCAAGTGCTCGGGAACTGCAAAGTTGATACAACGCTGGCTGTTGTCGCTTGTGTCGGTATGCAGGCTATGGGGCCCGATCACAGGTCTATACATTGCTTCCCTACCGACCTGGGCGTTCATAGCCCCGATGACGATGTTGATGTCCTATCATGAGCATCTGTCGTACGTTGCCTCCAGCTGCGCATAGAACGCTTCCTTCTCGTCGTCGGGTATACCTTCGTGTACGTTAATGATAGTGAAAATGGAAGAAACGGCCTTTTATCCTCAACACGCACATCCTCTCGTTGATCATTTTCCAGTCCATTATGCGATTCTGCATTTTGCCCAACGCTACGAAGCCCGTTCCCAGCTCGTTGGTCGCTCCACCGCTCTGGAAAAATTAGGCTTTACTGCCACGGATTCTCCACACCTTCTCGCCTTTGCGACATATCTCCTGCAGTGCCAGATGCCAAACTTTCGGAGTTCTAACTAATCGAGCAGCACCCTATCGCCACCAACGAAATTTAACGATCTGCAGTTCCAGGTACCAAGTCTCCATTCCATGTCTTTATTTCGTCGCCTTTGTCCATGCAGAATGTTCCAAGTAACGGAGAGCTACATAGTTGAGAATTTTCACAGACTATGAGAGATACAAAACGATGTCGGTTATATTGTTATTCAAAGGCGCACTCATCAAAAATATACTTGTGCTACAGTTTTAGCTTGGTGTATTGTTATTCTGCATTGATTTTTTTTTTAAATGTAAGCCAAAATATTTCGGAGGGGGGGGGGCAAGGCCCCTAGGGCACCCCCCCTGGCTACGTGGCTGCTCTAATAGACAGGTGTATTTAAAATAGTGTCTTCAAAAGCCACTTCTTCCTCTTGTGAAGTCTAACAACTGTCCTATACGATCTTCTGGTCGGATTTTGGCTTTATTTTACTACGCAAAGGACGGCCACTCATTCACCCTTCCTTCATGGTGCATTCTATAATGCTTACTGAAGCCTCTTGACAGTGCAAAAAAGTCCCTCCTATAGTTAAGTGTACTGGTCAGAGGAACGAATGAGTTCTCGCCAGGAACGGCTCTAATATGGGATAGCACCGACCCCCCGGCACGTCGCCATTTTTCTGTGACTGAAACTGAAACGTCAAAAACACTGGGCGGGAAATCACTTCATAGAAAATCAATGCGACGGCCATTGTTGTTTGGGGTACAATAGTGAGGGGTCCAACTTAATGGGGGTACTGTCAAACTCTGTAGACCAAGATAGCGATGTCGAGGAGGTGGATAGTACTGACAGCGAGAAACGAGTGGGTAAAGTAAGCAAGCTTTGAAGGAAGGGTAAACCTAATATATTACAAAATGTAAGAAGCATATCGCTCACTCAATAATGATTATAGCATAAAGACTTGCAGTGCGGGTCATACAGCACATACCCGGGCGATACCACAATAGATCAACGATGCTGGTCGCAGTGATAAGTCTACACATGAAAAAAATGGGTAAATACGCAAAAACATGTCCATTTTGAGGTTATGCGAAACGTCATAGGCGGAGTTAAGGCCAAAGTACGGGTATTCGGATACGGAGGCGAAATAAAATAAAATAAAAACGCTAAAATCAAGCCTAATTGTTTAATTATTCACGCTGAAAATTTGATGGCAGTCGTTTTTGCAATTTTCGCGAATTAATTGTTTGGCAATTTTACCGTGAATAAACCCTTTAACGGAAATACATTCGACCGACATCTGAGTCGCGGGTTCGAATTTAACCTGCATTGTCAATATTTTCTATGGTTTTCCAGTTTAGTCAATTTTTCGTTCTTTACGTAAATATTTACACTTCCCTTAAGATGGCCACATTTCGGAGAAAGGGAGTTCCGTGCAGCAGACCCTATAGGAGGCACTTCTTTCAAGTACCACTAAACTTCTAAAACTTTCTTACTTACTTAATCGACTTGCAGTCCTAAAGAGCGTGCCACATTAAATTGCATCATGGAAAAAAAACGCGTAAGAAAATTACCTAGTTGACCGATCCTTTTCAAACTTTCAGACAATAAAGTATAACCCATTAGTAAGCTTTTGGCATATTTATTTCATTCATCTTCAATACCATAAACGTATGCTATACTCGCAACTTACGCTTAACTCCACTAATAAGGTTCTGTACAACACCTGGCTGTAACTTCTTCTGTACGGAAACCCACGTTTTCTTCATGTCTTCCTCAAATTTGACCTTCTTGGGATGCTTCCGTAGGGCCTGCTTCAGAATAGCCCAGTATTTTTCGATGGCCCTTAGTTTCGGTGCGCTGGCGTCGTGCATGTCGTTGGGTACGAAAGTGACCCCGTTGGCTTCGTACCACTTCAGGACATCCAATAGAGGAAGTAGACGCTTCTGGTAAACGTTAAAAGTTTTTGGTTCCTTTCTTCCTTCGGAACATCAAATTTGTACTGAACGGTGAAGGACCTTAGCCCCAAAAGCTACCGTATGTCCGCCTTGACGTAAGTCTCATCATCCATGATGAAACAATGAGGCTTCGTTAGCATCTGGGTTTTCAGTTTCCTGGCCCGTGACTTTTTCACCGTATTTGCCATTCGTCACGATTTGGAGCCTTCTGCACTTTGTACGTATGCAGTCCCTCCCGGTTCTTGGCTCTCTGAACGAAAGACTTGGACAGATTCAAATTTTTGGCCACTTCCCTGACCGAAGCATTGTGATTTCGCTTAAACGCTTTCACGACACGCTTGTGATCCTGATCACTAATAGAACTGATCTATTCTGACCGTATTTCTCGTTCCGTTCGATGCTCACACTTTCGTAATAACGTTTAATCACACGATTCCGAGTTGTTCCAATGTCCCGATAAGATAGTTGAGGATTTTCCAGGTTATTGCGCAAAATCAATTCACGGCGTTGCTTTTCGGGTGACGCCATTTTTTCCAATTTTCGGAAAACTGACAGTGTAAGCAATACACTCTAAACAACTTCTACCCAATTTTTCAAGAGAAAATATCCAATGGGTAATTTTCTACAGCGTTTTTTCCGTGACGCAATTTAATGTGCGACATCCTTTAAAACTATCGCTCTCGTTCCTTGGACACCGTGGGCTTTCCATCAGATCTCGCTCCACATGGTCTAACCATCTTGCTCGCTCCGCCTCTGCTCGTCTTGTTCATGTCTGATTTCAAGCAAGCACTATCTTGGCAGGCTAGTTGGCCGGCATTCTTGAAATATACCCTGCGTTTGCCTTTGTCCTGTGTGGACTTATCGCTGCGACCAGTATCGTTGATCTATTGTGATATCGCCCGGGTGTTTGCTGTATGACCTGCACTGTACGCCACCGAAGATTGTTCTTAGCATTCGTCTTTCGAAAGCTCCAAGCACTCGCAGGTCCTCCTGGAGCATTATCTACGTTTCATGTCCGTAAAGAACTATCGATCTATTAAGCGTCTTGTACAGGGTACACTTTGTACGGGGGTTTAGCCTGTTCGACCGCAGTTGCTTTTGAAGTCCATAGTAAGCACGACTTCCGCTCATAATACGCCTTCGAATCTCACGGCTTGGTGCCATTGTACGTATTTAGCTTCAACCCAATCTTTTCTGTTTCGCGCTTTAGTCTAGTGTACTGTTCAGCCACCGCCACAGATGTTCTGCCGATAATATTCATGTCATCTACTAGACTAGATTAACTAGGTTTGTTGAAGATCGTGCCCGGCGTGTTGATATCCGCTCGGTTCTTAACACATTGTAGCGCTATGTTGAACAGCCGGCATGAGAGATCATCACCTTGACGAAGCCCTCTGTGTGATTCGAATGAACTCGACAATCCACACGAAATTCGAACACAGACAGCACTGTGTACCATCCATCGTAATTGAATCAGTTTGATTCCAAGAAACATTTTCGTTATATAGAGACTTATCAAGCGCTTGTTCCATTGATTTTAGCTACACAATATTTGAATTAGCTACTCTTAAACAAAAATGTTTATTAGGAAAAGCTTTTCCATAGTTCTTTTCGGTCCATGGTATCATATGCAGCTTTAAAGTCAACGAGCAAATGGTGCGTCTGAACTCTGTATTCACGGCCCTTTTGGAGGATCTGCCGAAGTTTAAATATTTGATCCGATCACAGATCTCAGGGCGGAAGAACAAAAATCGGAGTGTAAAAACTATTAAGGCATTAAATTGCTCAATTCTGCCTATAAGGTGCTCTACCGCATCCGGTTCTGTAGACTTAGACCGTTAGCGTAGTCCTTCGACCGTGAGTACTAAGCTTCGTTCGTACTTTTTTTAGGTCGTTTGAGTTCTATTCTGCACTGCTCCGCAACGGGGTGGAATATTTTGACAAAACTTGCACCAGTTGTTCGTCATAAACGTGAACAAAGTCATATCAAACGGTTCCAACACCTACTACAAAAAGCGTACCGGTGACACACGAGTTTATCAAAATCGAAAGCAGGAGCGGACCCAGATCGGTGCTTTGCGGGACGCCAGATTGATTAGAGAAGCAGTTGAATATAGCTGAGCCTAATTTGACACATTATTTTCTATAAGTCAGGTAAGACCTGAACCAACATGCGGCGTTCGCAGAAACATAGTTTCTTTATTTTGCTAAGCAGTGTTCCGTAATTTACTCGATCGAAAGCAGCATCAGATTTGCGGTCATCGATCTTTTCGGAAAAAAATCTGTAGTGGTCAACGTGAATATAGATTTTACAGCAAAGAAATAAAGCGTAATGTATGATCATTTCAAATAATTTTTGGGAAGCTCACAAGGCAAGGACGTGGTCCCGTGATATTTAGTCGCTCTGTTAATCACGGCGAGGTCGTTATTGATTTCAATCAGGCCATCTTAAGCACTAGCAAGCAGCTGGAACAGCTTTTCGTGGAAATATGTGAGACTATTTCCTCCAAAATTATGACTACCCTGGTGAACACCCGTACAAATGTCGTCGAGATAAGCGCTTTGGATGTGCTAATCGTAGATTCCTTCCTACCTATGCGCCAGTGACATTGGCGAAGTGACTACTACAGAAACTTCCGAGACTGACCTGTATTTGCTGGGAGCGATTGAAAAGCTGATATCAGAGGTGCTCTAGCTTATTAGCGATACGAAATGATCGACTTCTATAGCCGTAATAACCATTCCCAGTTTGAAAGAATTATTCGGGCTCCACCTGTCTAGAATTCCTCAAAAAAAAAAAACTATTACTGCGACGTGGCCGAACGCGGAAATAGCAATAACCTATCAGCTTCTCTATGAAGTAAACTCATTTTTCCTTTTTTGTTTTAACTTCTGACTACACTTCTAGTCGTCCAACTATGTAGATGCTTTAATTCTAAAAATAAATGCCACTACAGAATTCCCTAGAGATAAATTTAATTCCGTTCTAACTCACCATCTCTATCTCGTAGATTCAATGCGTCGTCCCGCAGTTCTCGAGTTATGCAAGCAGCCGCGGTAGCCGTGGGCCAAACCCATCAATACATACCGGCATCTAGTTTCTACATCAACAAACGAATCGGAGAAGCAGTTGAAATGGGATCACCGATCGGCAAGGTCATAGGACCTTCGGGTTATGCTGAAAATCAGCTTAACACCGGTCCCAGCGCGCAAGGTTCCTTCACACCCATGCGCCAAAGCTTCGGCGGAGCTACCCCTACAGAAATGCTGGCTTCGCCTCGAGAGGTTTCCGAGACTGACCTGTACTTGCTGGGAGCGATTGAAAAGCTGGTATACCGGGTGGATTATATGGAAAATCGGCTGCGAAGAGCAGAACAAATCATCTATTATTTAATGGCTGGAAACAATCAGAAAATAGGTTTGATTAGTGAGAAAATAAAATTACAATTTATGAATTTAACTAACCACTTATAATTCTGTTAGATGCATGCCCGGAAAACTTCACCAGAGTGCACGATATTTGCTATCACTTCGGAGTGGATCGTGGATTGAACTGGAAGTCGGCCAGTACGATGTGTAAATCCTACGGTGGTCACTTGGCGGAGTTCGAAACGACAACCGAGTTTCAAGATGTGGTAGCGTACATTTTGAACAATCAGCTAAACCGGGGCAAAGAGTACTGGCTGGGTGGTCTGAATCCGGGTTTGCTCTGGATTTGGACGCAGTCCGCCAAACCGGTGAACCCGAACACGAATCTAACCTCAATCACAGCGAACAGTCAAGCTTCTGGAAGTGCGAATAAAGTCGATTCGTCGAAAAAGGAAGATTCGAAAATTGTTAACAAACCAGCTGCCACTGCCACGAAGCCAACGGGACCAACACTGGAGATTACCGGTTCCGGCCGTTGTTTGAAACTTACCTACAATGCAGCACTGTACACCTACGGTTACACGGGACAGGATTGCTCCGCAAGGTTTAACTACATTTGTGAACTTAAAAGTAAAACTTTGGATAATGAAATTTCTCGCATTGCAAAACAGCTGGAATTAGATTAGTATATAAAAAGTAAAATATTTAAGTAGTTCGTATTGTAATGGACAATAATTTATTGCAGTATTTTTTAAGAGAATGCGAAGTAGGGTAATAAAGTTTATTTAACAATTTCTGTTATGAAAAATCTCAGACATCCCAAAATGCCAGCACCGGTAAGGACTAGTGTTGATAGGTACAGGATCCGGTCGGTCGGTCCTCCCTTGAGCCACACCGGGAGACCATCGTCGACTTGGAATTTCGCTTGCTTCTCTTTGATCCGCTTGTAACCTTCCGGAATGTTATCAACGGGTGTGGTCGCAGATTTGCACTCCACCGGTTGCACTGGTTTAGGGCATTTTTTTGCAAAAAATAATCGCTTCTGTAAAGCAGGTATCGAACGGACTGCTAATCTTGGACGGAAGCAATTCACTAGAGGAGACATCGTTTCCGCTTTACTTCTGCTGGCGTTGAAAACAGTTGACAGTTCAATAAGTCTACTGCGATCGGCGCGATATGCTGAGAATATTTCAGATAGATTTAGAACAGAGTAAATAACTATGAAATTTTCCACTCATTTTTATCATTCTGTATTAGGCACATCCATTATATGAATATTTTATTGATTATTTTGAATAACTATGCTTTTTTCTGTATTTTTGTAGTACTAAGACGTTGCTGCCTCATGATTCACAATCATTCTGACTTCCGCCTAATAAATGTTAAATATATATATTTATTATGTATTTATGCGAACAAACCGAAAATAAATTTCGGCGGAGTTGTTGCTCATTTAAACTTCTCTTTATTATTTTTAAAGCATACAAAACACAAACTAATAACATTGTAAACAACCCTTCATACAAGTACCACTTATTTTCAGATGACTGTATAAAAAAAACAAACTAATTTCAAACAAAATTTCGAACAGAAGAAAACGTTTTCTTTTTTTCAGTTAATTTTAAACGCCTATAATGTATATATAAAATCAACACTTACAAATTAATTTGCACTTTTTTGTTTTACTTCCTGCTAACTGTGAACATAGTATGTACCTCTTACATTGATCGATAGCTAAGAAAACACTGTTAACAACACATGTTCACGAAGGAAACCAAATTTAAAAACTACACTCTTGTCTGATCAGATTTCTGCGAGTTCCCAGCCCTCGCGATCATGTTATGTTTTTGCGGTTGTATGAAAAGTTAACATTCAGTCGTATTCGTAATGTATATATTTTAATTTGTCAAGACACCTACTTGTTTAGATCGCGTAGAAATCTACGGGTTAAGTTTGAATAGCTTCCCTGTCGGTCTACCGCAGAGCACACGACACGTGGGTTGTTAAGAATTATAAAAGACTTTCTCCACGCTGTCGGACATTTTCCAGTTGGGAAGCAATGCTTTTTATTTGTTTGTTGGTACAACTTGTTCGCATCACGTTTTTAGTTCACTTAACTATCTAGTAAAAAAATTTGGTCCAACTTTTGTGTGCGCAGGGAAATCCGCCGGCCACAGTTGAGAGAAACGTACATGCTTGCTTTGTAGTACGGTTGCTGGGTAGACTACCTAACGAGTGTTTTGTTAAAATGTGTTTACTATTTAATTTATTCCCCGCAAGGTACCATTCACTCAGCAGGTTATTTTGTTCATGTTATGAGATGTCCTCGAAAAAAAGATCGAAAGTATTTTACTAATTTCATGCCCCATCAGTTTTAATGCATCTCAAAATATTAAATATCGATCCTTTATTCATATGCTTCTGTTTTTGAAATTGAACTTGTGATTGTCCAAATGATTGATTGACTGTTTTAAAGATACCTTCTCGCACCTGTTCTACGATCTCACCAAACCGATAGCAAAAAATGTTCTGTTAATTCAATCGGTTTAGTATTCACGAATTAAAATGCTCAATAAACTCCATCCACCCATTTGATTTATTTATTTGAATTTTCTATGCGGCATAACAAATAAGTATAAATCTATACCCGATAGATTCTAGTTACTTGTGATAGTCAGACTTTCAAGCGGAATATCTATAATCGCAAACTATTTGACTTTCAAATAACTTGTCCACAGGAATAATTTACGCAAAGGCACACGAAACATCTAGTCGCTTGTAGATCAGACTTCTCGTAACATATGATAATACGGTATGTAAAGGATGTCATATTAGCTCTGAAGGTAGTTCTCGATTTTGTATGAAAATTTATGTAAAAAATAATTTAAATGTTTTATCACTGTTATAAGATTGAGAACAGTAGAGAAGAATATGAAAAAAATCGAACAAGAAAATCTTGTTACAGTAATTGTGTAAAGTCAACCACCCTTAGCTCTGCGATGCTGACCGGATTCCGCTTCTTGAGAGCCACCGTGCCGCTATTGTCGTTGTACCACTATTCTCTTTTGAAGGCACTTCTGTTTGTAAATCTCCCCGGTAGTTCCTACGAGCCACCAATTTTGGAACTATTTCCAGAAGTTACGAAAGCATCAGTTTTCAATCCACAGCTAAAGATTTCTTAGCAAACGAAGAACTTTTTCAAAAACTTTGACCTCTGTTTTATTTTGCAGTCTACCGGGCCACTACACCTCACTATGAGCCAGAAATAAAAATTTCGGAACAAAAATATTTGTGATTAAACGGCATGTATTAGCTCAATGTGGTCTTCGGCAACTTTTTGAATAAAAAATTGATGAATATTTTAAAGCGGTCGTCCAATATTTAAGCGTTACTTAAACAACAATTTATGTAGTAACTTTTTGAGTAAACTTTTTTTTACCTTTTTGGTTTCAAAATATTAAAGATAAACCAATTTCAAGTAATTTTTCTGAAGATATCAAACTTCTACCTTTTACCCATTTTTAGCAATAGACCTTTGTTTATAAACGACCCCTCAAATCACATTTCTTCTTGTAACATGTTTATTTCAACAGACAGCTCAATGTGATGTTCTAGAAAATATTTTGCATATAAAAGAGGAATATTTTGGCTGAAGACATTTTATCTATACCTATAAAGAAGGATTTCTGTCTGTCTGTCTGTCCTGTGTTCCTTATAGAATCAAAAACTACTGAACCAATCGGCGTGAAAATTTGCATGTAGAGGTTTTTGGGGCCAGGAAAGGTTTTAGTGATGGTTAGAAACCCCTCCCCCCACTAAGAGGGGGGGGCTCCCATACAAATGAAACACAAATTTCTGCATAACTCGAGAACTAATCAAGCAAATAGAACCAAATTTGGCATGTGGGTGTTTTCGGTGACAAGAATTTATTCTAGGGTAATTTGAGACCCCTCCCCTCTTTATAAGGGGAATTATAACTCTCCCCTTTAAGAGGGGGGGTTTCCATACAAATTTCCTCATAACTCGAGAACTAATCAAGCAAATGGAACCAAATTTGGCATGTGAAGGTTTTCGAGGGCAAGAAAATTTTCTATGTTGAATTAGGACCCCTCCTCACTTTAAGAGGGGGGGCTCCTGTACAAATGAAATACCAATTTCCTCATAACTCGAGAACTAATCAAGCAAATGGAACCAAATTTGGCATGTGTGTGTTTTTGAAGACAAAATTTTTTTCTATGATGAATTGGGACCCCTCCCCACTTTAAGAGGGGGGGGCTCCTATGCAAACGAAATACAAATTTCCTTATAACTCGAGAGCTAATCCAGCAAATGGAACCAAATTTGGCATGTGGAGGTTTTTGGAGGCAAAAATATTTTCTACGGTGAATTAGGATCCTTCCACACTTCAAGAGGGGGGGCTTCTACACAAATGAAATACAAATTTCCTCATAATTCGAGAACTAATCAAGCAAATGGAACCATATTTGGCATGTGGGTGTTTTTCGAGGCAACCATTTTTCCCATGATGAATTAGGACTTCTTACCTTTTTAGGAGGGGGGGGGGGGCTCCCATTCAAACGAAATACAAATTTGCTCATAACTTTAGAACTAATCAAGCAAATGGAACCAAATTTGGCATGTGAGAGTTTTAGATGGCAGAATTTTTTTTCTGTGGTGTGTTACGACCCCTTTCCCTTTTAAGAGGGTGGGCTCCCATACAAATGAAATACAAATTTCCTTATAATTTGAGTACTAATCAAGCAAATGGAACCAAATTTAGCATGTAGGAGATTTTTGAGTCTTGAATTTATTTTATGATAGTTAGAGACCTCTCACCCCTGTGGTAGGGGGATATGGACTCTCATACAAATAAAACAGAAATTTTTGCGAAACTCAAAAACTAATCCAACTCGAGAAATTCGAGACTCTTCCATAAAACATTAATCAATAACAAGACCACAAAAACTATCTATAGTAACACTAGATCATTCAGGACGAGCCGGTCGCGAGTGTTGCCGGTGACCCGCCGTCGGAAGCGCCGCCCACTGGGGGGCTTGCAAAACTCGAGAAGTGACAAAGATCATCCGAGATTCATGATTTATGTACAACACAGGTTAATTTGTGGCAATACGAAGTTTGTCGGGTCAGCTAGTAACTTAATAAATATGCGTCCTAGCGTCAAACAGTCTTCACAGAAAATATGTATTTCAACATACCGTCATCCGGGGCGAGATAGTGCCAAAAAAGCATATGTTTTTGTTCTTTAGCTCAGTATACACGCAATTTAACCCCCTTCTAGGGGGTGACATTGTGCCAAGAAGATAAAGTTAGGCTAAAAATCTAAACAGTGAACATTGGCATGTTTATAAACAATGCACATAAATATCAGTATAGAGTAGTTCGTATGGGGCCGTCCATGAAATAAGCGGACTATTAGGGACAGGGGGTCGGCCAAAAACAACGCATCATACAAAAAGTATGAACGAAAATAACCCGGGGAGGTCTGAAATAACTAAAAATGAGTTCGTACTCAATGGATAGCCTTTATATAGCCAGTAGCGTTTCGAGGGTTAACAAAGGGGAGATATATGAAGGGGTGTTCGAGAACCCGCAGCCGCAGAACATCCCACGCCCCTCCCCCTCCTTAAAACTTGTAGTTTATATACGGTATAATATAATAATTATATTATTAGAGGTATAATATTAGAGTGTTTATTCAAAGTATCTGAAATTTCCAGAGAAAAAGTAAAAATTAGTTCAAATTATTCAGCAGACATATGATGCTGTTTGCTCTAAAATGGATGATGCAATCTAATCTGTCAAAATATTGTGCTCAATTGTAAGGAATGTGAGTGTACTGGTGTATACTGACGTATTTTTGTTGTGTATGTGAAATCCACAAATAGGATCGATCATTATGGCTTGGCACAATCTCACCCCCATGAAGCTCGAAAAGTACAAAGTTTCGAAAAATATTATTTTCGTAATCAAAACTTATCCAACGCATAATAACCTTTCAATACAATGTAAATGATTAGTTTATATACCTTCAAAATAGCAAGTTGATGCGATTTCTTGTTTGGGTTGGTTTATGGGGGACATTTTTTACAAGCGTTATTTCCGAGTATTTTTGATCGCGAACTTTGAAGCCCTGTTTGGGCTAAATAGTTTGCTCATATTGAACTTGAATTTAGGTCACCAGTTTCTATAGATATAATAAATTTTCACAAATAAACATTTTTGATTTTTGGCCCAATCTCACCCCCGTGGCACAATCTCACCCCGGATGGCGGTACTGAATAACTTCGTAAAACATTTGAAAGCAATAAAATAATCGTGTGCAAAGTTATTGAGTGTAATTGAATTTTAAGTGCTCTCGACCCTTCAAAAATGTATCATTTTTCATTCAAAAAGTTGCCGAAGACCACATTAAGCTGAGACATGCCGTTTAACCGCAAATATATTTGTCTCTAAATTTTAATTTCTGGCCCATAGTGGACCTTTAGAACGAGTTATAAAATTCTTGTTCAGGAATTTATCCGAAAATCTTTCATCATCTATTACGACGCAATCGTATGTGATCAGCAAACCGTTGTACATCATTTTTAACCGTTTCTAACGTTTCAGATTTTGCGTTACGATCCGGTACTGTTTGTGCTTTTGCACTTCTCAAATTAGCGAGATTCCTACCATTGCAAATGAAAGTTTTGTCAAAATATTCCATCACGTTGCGGAGCAGTACAGAGTGGAACTCGAACGACGTAAAAAATCTTGGATAAATACCTGAAAATCCAGAGTGGTCTGCATTGAAGTTGGTGAAAGTGGTAAATATGCCAAAACCAACTGTGTGTAATGTTCTAAAATAGCTATCTCCAACTTTTTTTGGTTCACGAACCCCGCCTGGCAGAATTCTTTATACTGTTCTGCAGCGAACTAAACTTTTGGCAAACCCTCAATTGGGAAACGCTGTTCAAAAAGGTCTAAACGCCGTCTAAATGTTGTTGTTCTGTATTGTAAATGCAAAATAATTCTGTACCTATAAATTCAACAAAAAATATTGTAGATTGAGGGTTAACCCAGATATTTTTTTGATTCTAACTGTTTGACCTTTTAGGTCAACAATAAGGTTTGGTCAAAAATATGAATTTTAGGGTTTATAAACGATCTATTAGAAGCAAAAGGAGTATGAATTCAGTTTAAACAATATTTTTTGATTCAAAAAATATGATATAAGTTGAACTCAACAACAGGTAATTGTTGTTTCAAACTATCATCATTTTTCTGTGTGTACAATTTTCACGCCTGTGATCGCCTAGTGCCTGTTTTCAACAGGGCGATTCAGCGATAAAAAAACATATTTTTATAACCATAGCAAAAAAACATCGCTTAAATTTTCGAAAGCTTTTGAATATGTTTCAAATGAAATAACTTGACCACACATAAAGAAAAACTTCATGTTATGTTTCGTTTTCCGAGCATTGGGGAAGCTGTCATTTGAAAATTCAAATTTAAAAATAATTAACATAAAAAACAAAAGTGATAAACTGCCGATTCGTGTAAAGAAACCAGTTACTGAATCTCGAAACTATTCAGTAAAGCGAAGTAGTTACTCTCTGAAGTACTCCATGAAATCCGTGGATGGTCTGCAGTGGACTGCAAAATTGCCAACATAAAAATAGTTTAACCCAGGGCTTGAACCCTAAAACTCGAAATATGTAAATTGATTACCAATTTTCGAAGTATCAGTCGGCCTGCCTGCCCGTGTATTTTTCTTTGAATAGGTACGAGATTAGATTGTGTACGTTACCACTCCACGAAACACGAGTAAAGATTGCACACACGCATATCAGCGGGCACAGTCTGAAATTCATGAGCACAGCGCGTGATCGTTCTTGTGCCTGCATGGTTGGATGTGTTGAGATGGTAATTTTCCACTAAAATCAGCTTAGTATTTTGTGGCTGTTTATTTGCATTCAAGCCGGAGCTTGCATCACAGTACCGCATATGATACCATCGACCGGAAAGAGCTATGGAAAATCATGGACGAGAACAGCTTCCCCAGGAAGCTCATCAAACTGATTAAATCTACGATGGATGGTACGCAGTGCTGTGTTCGGATTTCGGGTGGATTGTCAAGTTCATTCGAATCACACAGAGGGCTTCGTCAAGGTGATGGTCTTTCATGCCTGCTGTTCAACATAGCGCTACAAGGTGTTATGAACCGAGCGGATATCAACACGCGGGGCACGATATTCAACAAATCTAGTCAATTCGTCTGCTTTGCCGATGACATGGATATTATCGGCAGAACATCTGTGGCGGTGGCTGAAAAGTACACCAGACTAAAGCGCGAAGCAGAAAAGATTGGGTTAAAGGTAAATACGTCTAAAACAAAGTACATGCTGGCCAGCGGAACCGAGGCCGAACGACACCGCTTGGGCAGTAGTATATTGATCGACGGCGATGAGTTTGAGGTAGTCGATGAATTTGTCTACCTTGGCTCACTGGTAACGGCGGACAATGATACCAGCCGTGAGATTCGGAGGCGTATTATCAGCGGAAGTCGTGCTTACTATGGGCTCCACAAGCAATTGCGGTCGAGCAGACTAAGTCCCCGTACAAAGTGCACCCTGTACAAGACGCTTATTAGACCGGTTGTTCTCTACGGGCATGAAACATGGACAATGCTCGAGGAGGACCTGCGAGTGCTCGGAGTTTTCGAATGACGAGTGCTAAGAACGATCTTCGGCGGCGTACAGGAGAACGGAGTATGGAGGCGGAGGATGAACCATGAACTCGCACAGCTCTATGGCGAACCCAGTATCCAGAAGGTGGCTAAAGCTGGACGGATGCGATGGGCAGGGCATGTTGCAAGAATGCCGGACAACTACCCTGCAAAGATGGTGTTCGCCTCAAATCCGGTAGGAACAAGACGACCAGGAGCGCAGCGAGCAAGATGGTTAGACCAGGTGGAGCGAGATCTGGCGGAGAGTACTCGGTGTCCGAGGAATTGGAGAGCGGTAGCCCTCAACCGAGTTACATGGAGAAATTTTGTTCAACAGGCTTTGTCTTAGGACGGCAAGCCACCTAAGTAAAGTAAGTAAGTTGCATCACAGTACACGGATTTATGATAATTAAATAATTTTAAGATTCTTGATGTACGGTTCGCAATCGTTCGGTATTTAACGGCTGATGTAGTACATATTTTCTTTGCTTCTTAAAAATATCACAAAAATCAAAATTAACGATAAACCATAGGTATGTTAATATTTCTGCAAAATTTTCGTTTCCATTACTCAATACTGTGTGAATAACCCGATGTCGAAACAGAAATCTATTGGACTGTCTTGTAGCGAGAAATACTTTTTAAAATATGCGCACCAATGAAAATCCATGTACGCTTACAATGTGCAGAGGAAAAATATGTTTTCAATTAATATAAAAACACATGAAATTTATAAACAAAATAATTTTCTATGAATGACTGTTCCAACAAAGAATTTTGTTAGTTGGCAGCAAAAACGACAAATCTACTAGTCGCACAATACTTTGTTTATACCAAAGCAAGATTCAATTGCTAATACTAGCTGATATACCGTACATGCAGGTAATTCCGATCAGTACCTAATTTCGATCACTCAACCAAAGCAACCGATTTTTAAAAGTTGAATTAAAATTCATAGCTCAAGGGCAATAAGCTTTGACTACGAGGATTTTCATTATAACCATGGTACTTTGGTTGAATAATCGGAATTAGGAGCTGATCGGAATTACCTGCCCTGACGGTAGATTTTAGAAAGCTCTTTTTTCTTGAAATTAAATAAAAAAGAAAACTTTCCAATTATCAGTGTCTGTTTTCGAACTTCTAGTTCTAATAAACAACTAGTTCGGAAACAGATACTGATGAAGCCTGCAAGTCGTAGGCGAAATACGTATCTGTCAGGGTCAGGGTCAGGGGACAGGGTGTAGGTATCGCGACCCCGGTAAGGCAATATATAGAATCTTTCATTTACCACGGAATTGGAGAATTTGAAATTGGAATACGGAATGGATCAATTGACCAGTCCATGAACCAGTGCGAGCTGGTTTGCTTGCTCGAGAGGTACATCGATTTGGAGTGGAGATCGTTGCTATTCAGGAAGTTTGGTGGCAAAATTCCGGAGAAAGGGTTTCCCGTACAGAAGATTTGTAGATGACCACATATGTGTGTTGAGAATTAAGGACCAATGCTTCACCCACAGCCTAATCAACGTTTACATAAGGACGAGTTGTACGACAGATTCGAGAGGACCTATGGAGAGTATTTCGACGAACACCTGAATGGCGCCCAGGCGGAACACCATGGCGGCAGGGAAAGCGACTTCGACGGTGCAACAAACGGGGAAGAGGTGCCAGCCCCAACGATAGGCGACGTTAAGAAGGTCATCATGCAGCTAAAGAACAACAAGTCAGCTCGGAAAGATGGTATCTGCATCGAAGCGGAGCTTATTAAAATGGGACCAGTTGTTTGTATGTACCGACTAATTGTAAGAATTCTGGATACAGAATAGTTGCCGGAGCAGTGGAAAGATGGGGTTATCTGCCCGATCTATAAAAAGGGCAACAAGTTGGACTGTGAGAACTACCGAGCGATCACCGTTCTCAATGCCGCCTATTAAGTGCTGTCCCAAATCATTTTCCGCGTACTATCACCATTTGCGAACAGATTTGTGGGAACTTATCAAGACGGCTTTGTCAAAGGTCGGTCTACAACGGATCAAATATTTACACTGCCGCAGATCCTCCAAAAGGGCCGTAAATACAGAGTTCCCACGCACCATTTGTTCGTTCTCTTCAAAGCCGCATATGATACCATCGACCGGAAAGACCTATGAAAAATTATGGACGAGAACAGCTTCCCCAGGAAGCTCATCAAACTGATTAAATCTACAATGGATGGTACACAGCGCTGTGTTGGGATTTCGGCTGTCAAGTTCATTCGAATCATCCAGAGGGCTTCGTCAAGATGATGGTCTCTCATGCCTGCTGCTCAACATGGCGCTGCAAGGTGTTATGAACCGAAAACCGGGCACGATCTTCAACAAATCCAGTAAAGTCGCCTGCTTTGCCGATGACATGGATATTATCGGCAGCACATCTGTGGCGATCGTTGAACAGTACACCAGACTAAAGTGCGAAGCAGAAAAAATCGAGTTAAAGGTAAATACGTCTCAAACAAACTGGCCGGTGGAACCGAGACCGACTGACGCCGCTTAGGCAGTAGTAAAATGATCGACGGCGATGAGTTTGAAGTAGTCAACGAATTTGTCTACCTTGGCTCACTTGTAACGGCGTACAATGGTACCAGCCGTGATACGGAGGCGTATTATCAGCGGAAGTCGTGTTTACTATGGGCTTCACAAGCAATTACGGTCGAGCGTACAAAGTCCCCGTACAAAGTGAACCCTGTACAAGACGCTTATTAGACAATTGTTCTCTACGGGCATAAAACATGGACAATGCTCGAGGAGGATCTGCGAGTGCTCAGAGTTTTCGAATGACGAGTGCTAAGAACGATCTTCGGCGACGTACAGGAGAACAGAGTATGGAGGCACAGTATCCAAAAGGTGGCTAAAGCTAGACGGATACGATAGGCAGGGCATGTTGCAAGAATGCCGAACAACCGGACTATCCTGCAAAGATAGAGCACAGTGAGCAAGAAGGTTAGACCATGTGGAGCGAGATCTGGCGGAGAGTACTCGGCGTCCGAGGAATTGGTGAGTGGTAGCCCTCGACTGAGTTACATGGAGAAACTTTGTTCAACAGGCTTTGTCTTAGGATGGCAAGCCACTTAAGCAAGTAAGCAAGTATGAAGAGGGGAAAATCATCATTGAAGATGCAAATGCGCAGACCGAAAGGAAGGAATACTTCCGTCTCGTCGTCTTCTGTTTGTGGACTTTAAGGCGGTGTACGATTCAGTCTCAGAAATGAGCTGTGATAGATAACATTACAACATGATTTTTCGATGTAACTTATTACGCTGATTCGTGTGACGTTGGAAAAGTCAAAATCATGCATCAGAATAGCGGATCAGCTGCTTTCGAGAAGGCACTCTCTAATCAGCTAATTAATATTGTCATGGAAGGTACAACATGAAGAGCAACGTGGAAAGGAATGGAACTATCATAACGAAATCTCATATGCTTTTTTGTTTTGCGGATGACGTCGATATCGGAATTAACCGTTGAGCAGAAGAGGGCTTTAAACCTTTTAGACGAGAAGCAGCGAGATTGGGACTTATTACACCGCCAAAACGAAGTACACGGTTACTGGCAGGAAACATAAGAGAGCAAATAGTGTTGGTGCCGAGGTGGAGTTGGATGGGGAACGATGTGAAGTAGTGGTTTGCTCGTGAGATGTGACAAAAGCCGTGAAGTAAAACGGCGTACTGCAGCCGCGAATGGAGTTTTCTACGGATTAGCGGCAGCTGAAGTTGCGTAGTTTCCCAATCGGCACAAAGCTGGCGGTCTACAGATCACTAATCCTCCAATCCATACACCATACTCCATGTATAAAGACACTTCAATTGTAAAATCATGTTCCCCAATTTTATGTACCCAGCTAACTAACGAAGAGCAAAAAACTTTAAAATAATAAATTGTTCTTCTAAATAAACGTTTGAAGAAGACTTTTATAGCTTTTGAGCTTTTTAAACACCCAGTAATCTGAACTTAGAAATACTGGAATGTTATCTCTTGCATTTTTAACCATCAAGGAGTGCTCCAGTCCTGCTCCCCCTAAAAATAGTGCGTTCAACTGAAGTTTAGGTAATAAAGCATGAAAGGTACAGGCACGAAAGAGACAAACGCGTGACCCTCCTCTGTGCTGACGATGACGACGACGACGAAATGTGAGTTAATTTGCAGCAAAATCAGACGAAACATGTTTTTGGTCTGTCGAAAGCAAAATGCATTTTTGTGTTACGTCACATAAACTGATAGTGCCAGAATTAAAAGAAATATTATTGTATCTATTCTAAAACTGGTACCTACTACTTTTTGCTCCAAATATTTTTCCACGAGGCTAGGATCAGTATTGCATATTGATCATTTTTGCCGAGACTTCTAAATCTCGCAAGTTAGGCCACATGTGCTACGTATGAATCTTAATTATCATTTTTATGATTTTTTAGTTACTAATTATCAAGTTGGAATTATCATATGATTCACCAATTTAAGGTTTTCGTGCGCTCTAAAGCTTTGTTCCGTCGGTAGGTCAGTTTCATAACGTAGTGTTTAGTTTGAGTATTTTTCTACCGAGTTAGGTCAAGCAAATCTTTCATTTTAGGAATGATCACAATAGTTCATACTGATTTGATGGCAATTTGAATTCAAAAATAATCTAATGCTAATCAACAGCCAAGGAAAATATATCTAAACAAGCACACGCGGGGATAATCCTACGTCATCATATCTTGTTCTGAAATAAACAAGATGACGCAGATCATGTAAATTATAATACTACCGGTCGCCTTGAAAATCGCCGTAAGATGCCAGCCAGCAGCGGCGACGGCGTTCAAACTCTTATCAAACTGAAAAGCCACACGCTTAGAAAACTAGCAAATCTATTTAGAACCGCTGGCTGGCGGCTGCTGCTGCCGGCCATACGGCCGTACAAGTCTGTAAACTTTTACATCACACAACATGGCTGCGAGTCGATGAACTACTCGCTCTAGTTCAAGGTCATAGTCATGCGAACAGCCAGCCGACTTCGCTGAATTGCGGTGCGGTATTGCGATCTATGCACAGGAAAGTGCATTTACAAGCAGACAGAACTGACGTTCGAGGTGCACCGGCACTAGTTTACATTACCGCACGCGCGAGCGATAAAAGTACACTTTAGAAAAGTGAAATAAACTAGCAAGCTCTCATTGGCTACGGCTGCTGTGCCGGTCCCATTTCCGGCTAGAAAACGAATAAGAAAATATGTTTCACTTTTGGTCTGGGAAACCTTTACAATTTTAAAACTATGTCAAACACGTGAAAGTACTTGGCAATGGAATCAACTCAAGATTCTTGAGACAACTAAAACAGGGAAAGTCCAACGATTCAGAATGGCTTAGTTGGCAAAGTGTAATTTACTACAGTACTCGAACTACCGCTTCCAATATGCAGTGGAGGCGACCGTGGTCGGTTGACAAACATTGTAAACACGCCGCTGATTTGATGTTAATTCAACAATGTAATCCTTTACGAACGGGTACCCGCTGGCACAATGTGGCAGTCTGTCTGCCTCTGGTTTACGTTCGAATCAGTCGGCACAATTTAACACGTGTTGAGCCTCAAAATGTGTTAATTATAATAAGGCCTATTTGGTTCCTAGATGAGTAAGAGAGTAGAAAACGCTGATTAGTGATGCAATGATTTAGTTTTTGAAATCAGCAGCATTACACTCTTTAGTCTACAGCAAAACAAAATCATTAGACAAATAATGGTATTTCGAATCAAGAGTTGTTTTCGTTCCTGTTCATCTCTCTTCATTTCGCTCACCCACGCCAATAATCTAGTCAGTTCGAATGTCTTTTTAGTGGCACCGCTATGAGGGCGCGGCACTATTTAGCATTTTCCTCTGGTTGGTCATCTTTTGCTTGAGCCGTAGACCAGTCTGTGCAGTGCTTTAGTTAGATGCGATGCACAAAACGTTCAAGTAAATAGCGCAGTTTGCGAGCACCATCTTATTCAAGGCCATAGTTAGGATAGGGTACGCGCAATCTGTGCGAACGTGGTTCCAAATTGGGAACCTATTAAGAAAGTTTTTAAATGGCGTTAAATATTTTCTGTCATGAGTTTGCACTAAACTGACGAGCTTCGAATAATCTCATAGTTTTTCATTTATTAACACCGGACAAATGTACCGTCGAGCTACCATCAGGGACCGGCTGGGAGCAACGGCATCATGCGCGCAATCTACGGGTGCTGTTGCACTAGTGCGGAAATATGTATGGGATCGACGGTCCCCCCTCTAGGTTTAGCGACGGCACGTGGAGAATAAATTGCTAATAAAACAAGTACACTTTGTAGACACAATGTAAGCTGCTGAGTGAATGAGTACCCTGGCTCGGAATATGGCGCGTGCGGTTTCGTATCACGCACAATCTCTGTTCTTAGTTTTTTCTACCTACCAGTCTGCTTACTCCTTAGTTTGCTGTTCTACAGATATCGTAGCGTATCGGACCCGATGAAGGCATCGGTAAGGCTTTCGATTCCTTCCCCCAGAACGGACATCTCCGTCCCGGACCCGGTGGAAGGCGGTGGGGCAGCAGGGTTGTCGGTAGCTTTTACCGAAACATTCACCGAAGTTCCATCGGTTCCAGCAATGTTGTTAGCAGTTTGATTCTGCTGATAGAACGATGTCATTTTACCGCCTCCTCGCTCGATTGAATTCCCGTTGATCAGACAGTCGCGCGGGGTTTCCGGACTGTATTGGAATAGTTGATCGCGACCATTGTTCAGGGTAATCGGAGTCGTTGGCACCGATTTGGGAAGCTCAAAAAGGGATTTAGAAGAAAGACCGTTTGATCCAAGCATTGCGGCACAGTTGGGGTTTGTTTGATTGTATGACATCTGATGGGGAAGCGGTGTTGAAGGAACCGAACGCGACACACTGCTGTACGGTGCTTTCGGAAATATGTCATCCGTTTCTAAAATATCGGACATCATTGGGTCGGATGCTTCTAGTTTGATTGACTGAGCGAGATTGTTTGAGGAAGGTTCGTTCAGCATGTCCAGGATGTTGTTTGGATCGGAGAAGTCGTCGCATTCGGAGGGAGCCGGTGTTTGTGAAACGGATGTGAAGTTGGAATGGTTGTACCCATCGTAATTGGGAATTAGAGGTACACTACTGGAGCGGGATTCCAGTGAATTGACCAAATTTTGCTGAGACTGCATGTGAGTAGAAGGATTGCATATTGGTTGAAAAGAGGGCATTGTGTTCGTGTTTAACGGACCTGGGTTCAGTCCAAACCTGTAGTTTTGGGCTAGAGAAGGACTGGGAGGAGCGGAGGCGGAAAGCTCGTTCTTTATATAAGATGCACGTTGCTGGTATCCAGATAGCTGGATAGACTGCTGGTTCTGCTGGAGTATATTAAGTGTAAGGCCATTATTAGCAGGTTTAGTTTTGCGATGTATTGGGGTGTTTCTTGGACTAACGAACGGACTAGCATTCGGGGTGCCATTGCGGACTGGTTGTCTAGCTTGCGGTAGAACCCGCGGAGACTGCGGACCGGCCGAAATTGGAACAAAGTTATAATTTTTTCGTCGTCCATTGGGACTTTGTAAAGTAGTTCCGCCATTTGCTGCCGTCCCCACCGCCGAACCGTTACCTATATTATTGAAACAGTTTTCGAGTGATAATTTCATTCCACCAGTGGAATTCTTTTTCGTATCCATATTAGTACACGACGCTCCGTCTGTACTAGCCACACCATTTCCATGATGACGTTGAGATAACATGGCTAGTGATGCTGCTGCTGATCCCGGTTGCAAGCCCAGTTGCTGCCCACCGATAGTTGCATCAAAACCATCAAGTTGTCCACCTACCTGCGGTTTATCTATGCCACCAGATTGTGCCATATTTTGCTCTAACATGCTTCTTAACTGCGATAGCTTTAAATTTGTGTCACTATCGTCAAATATTCCCCCATAACCACCCCCAGCCTGACCAACGGAGGACACAGCATTCGATCCTGATGACGACGTCATTGGCCCTACGGGTGGTCCATCAGGATTATTCTCCTCCGGAAAGTACTGCAACAATTCCTGGTCTTGATCCTGTGAATTTTCTTCCTCACAATTCAAGTAGTCATCCAGCGCATTCTTATCCATGTTACAAATGCTGATCACCCGTTCCCTCGGAATGATAAAATCCTCCTTACTGCTGGTCACCAAATCTTGCGACTCGATCAGGATCAAATTGCCCATTTCATCGTAATGCGGAGCGGAATTGTTTTGCGCCTCGATCGCTCGCTGCTGCTGCTGTTGCAACATTCGGAAGCGCTTCTGACGGGTTAAATGCGCTATCGACGCTGCACGCTTTGCTGCAGCGCTCGGCGGTCTCAGACTTGAGCTCGGTATGATTGACAAGGGTTGATTCTGAGCTGCAGCTTTCAACTGTTGCGCCTGGCGAACTTTTTTGCAAAAGATATTGTACTCCTCGGCAGGGCTACGCATCTCCCGGCCGGTGACAGTGACTGCATTGCCCGCAACTGACGCTGCCACCGCTGGCGTTGCGGCTAAGACTCCATTGCCTGTATCACAGTTCAGATTTGTACTTGGATGGCGCTGCTGGTGCAAAGGCGGTTGCTGCTGCTGCTGCTGCTGTTGCTGTTGCTTCATCGTTTCGATACCGACAGAAGTGTTATTGTTATCGTCGTCGGTAAAATCCTGCCGCTCGTGCTTGATAATCTGATGCAGCAGCGCGGACGGACTGCCACTGGTAGCAGGAGCAACCGCCGGGTTTGCACTGGTCGTTTGCTGCGCAACGATATGATCGCGTGATGATGGGAGTTGAGTAGATACCACTGATGATGATGATGGTTGCGGTTCGGATTGGCCAACCTCGGAATCCATGCTGGTAGACAGCGTCTTGCGGCGTTTTCTTCGACGTTTCTTCAGGGCGGCGGCCTAGTTGTGGAAGAAAAATTTAATATGAACAATTATTTTCAGTGGTCACTTCTTCAAGTTAAGATTGAAATTTTTTTAATAAAGGAAATTTTTATGAATAAACAAAATATAGTTTTGGTTTTATGCTGCTCAAAAGATAAAATGCAAAGAAAACTACGCTTATTTAATTTTTCTAAATTTCTATTTATAACATCATCCGAACAGTAATATAACGTTGCTAAAATTATAGAAAACAACTCGCAGCTACACTCTGGATTAAAAGTTTTGTGTCGCTGAAATGACAAATCACTCACAGTCAAAGTGCTCTTCCAGATTTTGTGACGTCGTCAATTCCCAAGATTTTTCGTTGTGCAGTATCAAAGTATTAGAAAATTTGACTTGTTGGAGAAGTCTACAAATGTTGAGAGGATAATGTGAACAAGCATCACATTTTCATGAATTTCAGGGGAGCGTACGATACATTCGAGCGCGAACAACTGTGGAAGATAATGTACGTAAACAGTTCTTCGGACAAACTGACGCGGCTGATCAAAGCTACTCTAAAGTGAGTGATGTGCTACCACTTGCGAACTTCGGGGGCACTCACGAATCCCTTGGAATCGCGTTGAGGGTTGTGGCAAGAGAACCTGTATGTTATTCAACATACTTAATGAAGGTGCGATCCGGCGAGCGGGTATCGAAACGTGACTGTTTACAGAGCGTCGTCGGCAAAGCAGATAAATTGACTGGATTTAATAAAAACTGTGCTCCGCATTTTGATCGACGTTCATCTACAACACCTTCAAGCGCAATGTTGAATAGCAGGCAGGAAAGACCATCTCCTTATCGAAGTCTCGTGCGAGACTAGGTCCGATAATTCACCCGAAATTTTCACACAGCTATGGATTCCATCCATCGTAATCATGATAAGTTTAGTAAGCTTATCCGGAAAGCCGTTTTCGTCCAGACTTGTCCAAAGCTCCTGTCGGTTTACACTATTATATGCGGCTTTGAAATCAATGAACAGATGATACGTGGGGACGCGAAATTCGCGGTGAAGATTGCTTATTAACTTTCCAATCTATTCGCTTGCGTCCATGGAAGATTACGTAGAGCGTATCGAACAAACTTATGCTGCACTGATTCGATTCGGGAAATTTATACTCCTTCATAAGGCGACCATACCAACTGACGCGAATTCAAGAATGGATCTTACCAATGAGCAGTATAATGCGCGAAGACACAGTGGATCGGTGAAGTCAGCAGCATCTTTCGAAATAAAACTTAGTTGGCGGTTGGCCTTCGCTACAATAGATGAGTAGTGCATTTTAAAAGTTAGTTGGTAATCTAACAGAACGCCTGAATCCTTAATTTGGTCGACTCGATTCAAAATAGTCCCGTCGATGGAGTAGTTGAACAGAACAGGATTCTCCAGACGCCGGTAAGAAATTACACAGCACTTCGTTATACTAACCGCAAGACGATTAGGCGGCACCATCTGGTAAACCTGTCCAGCATATCCTGTAGACGGAAACATTCATCTAACTTGCGGATGGCAAGGTAGATCTTCAAATCATCCGCGTAGATCAGCACACTTCCATTGGGCTGGTACCGAATGGCCGAAATGGACCAGGGAGACATTATTGAAGAAGAGAGCAAATAGAAGGGGTCCCAAATTACTTCCTTGAGGAACGCCGCCGCACGGAGTGAATGTTGTCGATTCAACCGATCCTATCTTTACATATAGATGTCGGTTTGTCAAATAAGATTTCAGCAAGTCACACAGTCTATCCGAGAAGCCGAGACGACGAAATTTTGCGTACAGTATTTCATGGTCTACTGTGTCGAAAGCTGCATTGATGTCTTTATATACCGCATCAATTTGCACACCACTGTCCATGTTGCTTATACAGAAGGATGTGACCTCACAGAGGTTCTATTCTACAGAACGCTTGTGGAAGAACCCATGTTGAGAAGTTATAATATAGTGTTTGCACGCCTCACAAACCACTTTATTAAATATTAGCTGTAACCCCGCGCGTTGCCTCGTGTCTAATTGTGAACAAATTGGTGGTACGCTATGTAACTCTATGAGGTGCAACTACGTTACTTTTGCTCGTCTTGAATGTAATCTGGTATGATTGGTTTGAGTCTTTGCTTAATGTGGGCGATTATTACCATGAAAATACATACCGCGCCCCTCGTTTTGGCGACAGACATAAGCCTCATATATTTATGATGATCTCAAAGCATTTTGATCCAGCGGACAGCGATGTTATCCCACGATAGTTGGCAATATTCGTTTTGTCTCCTTTTTTGTATACTGTTGTCATACACGAGCTTTTTCAGGCTGTGGGAAACGTTCCAGTTTGCAGTGAAAGGTTGAAAATCGCTCGCAGAGGTTCTACCAGAGCACCGGAACATTTTTTCAGCACGCACGATGGGATGGCGTCTGGCCCAGCAATAGATGATTACTTCAACTTCGCGAGCGCCGTAATAACCATCTCACCACTGATACCGAAAACATCCATGTCAGCTTAGAGTTCACAAACGACCAGAACTGTTTCGGATTCCTACGTAAGTTACTTTCTGTGTGAATAATATGTCGTCTATATAGCACTCGATTGTAACAACGGTATACTCGAGACTCGCTTCCTCAAATAGGCGTTTAGAGAACTGGTTTTTATGTTGACAGTATTTCTTGAGCATTTCCGAACGTTGTCGTTTCAAATACCTCAACCGCGCATTAGACCAAGGTGGTTTTTTGGAAGGTCTGAACGGGGGTACCGCCTCAGAAAAACAGCAACGTAGTTTATCATTGAAAGCAGTAACAGCATCATCAGCATTCATACTGACGTATACATCAGACCAATCCATATGAGATAGCGATCCATTGAGGGTATCAAAATTAATTTTACGAAAGTCGAACTCAAATATGTCAACATCGTCATAATGAGGTATAACAGGGAGGCCCTCTACGGTTAACAAAAGAGCGGGATGATCAAGATCCAGTCGGACCACAGGTTCGGGAGCCTCTTCAGCTGTGCTGAAGGCAGTTACAGGATCGGAACGGCAGAACGACAAGCCATCGAGTAACATGCGACAAGCTGGTGGAAAGTGCGATAAAAGTGGATCAGCGAATAAGTAGCCACTTGTAGTAGCACTCCATTCAACGCTAGGTTGGTTGAAGTCACCAAAAAGAATTATCTCGTCACGGTCAGAACGATTCGTGCTTTCAACAACGGTGTCTAGATGCGATTGAATGTGGTTGCAATCCTTGCTTTTGTCTGGTGGAATATAGACAACGCCAAGTAAAATATCCTTGTCACCAGTGGCGATTTTGATCCATAAATTTTCGACAGTATGTCCGCTGGATAGATGGACAGAAACAGCATTGAAGTTTTTCGCAACGGCTATCAAAGCTCCACCACCACATTGCCGAGAACTATTTTGTGCATTACGGTCAACCCGGAAGACATTGTAATCGTTAATGAATAATTGGCGAGAGGTACTACGATCATCGAACCACCTCCCAGTAAACACATATGGATGGTACGATAACTCTGAGGTACTCAGGAACACTTCGCAGATCTTGGTTTTCAGTCCACGGACGTTTTGATAGAAAATGCCCAATGACTAACCGTGGGTATTTGGCTGGTCTATTATCGTTGCAATCGCATTCATAATATTGTTCGGTGCATCAGTGTCGATTGCATTGCCATGGGAGTGTGGTCGGAAGATCTCCTCACCACCGAATACAGGGCCGGGATGACTCGGTTGGCAGTATACTATCTCATTGTTGCATGTATGCTCATGAAGAACGGCAGATGGCTTAACTGTATCGGCGCCAGAAGGGGCTTCCATCATGCTTTACTGGGTGCATCCCACGTTGACGATGATGAAAATGGCTGGCCTATTCGTCTACCTGTATATGATGAGCATGACTTGAGTCCACCGGCGGCATTCCTGATAGATTTCCCTCGGCGAAATTCTCACAATCCTTGCAGTGTTTTTTGTCCGATAATCCTCAAACAGTCGAAAATGTACGTTTCCCGGCCATGTTTCGCAGCATAATGTTTTATCCTTAAATTGTTGATTGACTCCAATTTTGAAAGACACGAAGTTGAGTGTTGCAGGATCTTTCCCTGCAGGAACTAGTTTCACAACTTTAGGTTGATCTTCAGCATGCAGCGCAAGACATTTAGTGACGCGACTAGCGATTTCCTTCTCAGTGGTAGATGGGTGAAATGCAGACAAATATATCCACGCCATGTCCTCATCTTGTTTCCGGTGGAGATTAACAGTATGAGCCGTTTTGGTCTTGTAGATGTTGGCAGTCATCAAAGAAGGCGAACTGACAGGATAGGATTGCCACTGTTTCCTCGCCGTCATTTTGGCGTACTCTGCAGACCAGTCGAACGAGTAACATTAGGCCATGCGATAGGGGTAGCGTACGGCGTGTTAGCATTCGGTTTGGCATCAACTTTCGCTGTTAGGGCAGTTAAAGCTGTGTGTAATTTATCGATATCGTCTCTCATCGGTTGTATTGCTTTCGGCATAAACGATAAACATTTCCCATCAAAATCAGTTAGCAGCGCTTGAAAATGTCCACTCGAGAATAGTTTAGCGCACGGATCACACATCCAGAATACGTTGTTGCTACCAATGCCCAACGCCTCTCGTACAGGATTGTCAACTTTAGCACAAATGACATGGAAAGTAGCACCACAGAATCCTTGCCTTATGAAGCATAAGAAGGGTAAGAAGCATGTTCTGATAGAAGTTTGAACTCCTCCTTAGTCAAGAAAAGGGGATGCTTGAGCTATTCTCAGTGCTACATTCTGCACAAGAAGTTAATCTAAGGTTATGCAAGAGAAAGTTACGTTAAAACTGACACGATACGGTGTAGTTAGAGCATAACTCAGCTTAAGGCCCAGACACAATGCGTACGGATTTTACTACTTTGCGGAAATTTGACAGAAAACCTATGGAAAAACTGTCAAATTGCTGCAACGTAGTAAAATCCGTATGCATTGTGTCTGGGCCTTTAGGTCTTATAGAATACGGCGTAGTTTGGAGATAAAAATGCAATTCATCGCAATTCTCCTGTATTCTAAAGCCCCAAACCCAATGCATACGGATTTTACTACGTTGCGGCAATTTGACAGTTTTTCCATGGGTTTTCTGTCAAATTTCCGCAACGTAGTAAAATCCGTATGCATTGTGTCTGGGCTTTAACACCTGGCTGCGAAGTGTGTCGAACAGAAAAGAGCAGGTCACAATTTCGAATGTGAAATGTAGCATCAAGACTGCTTTTTCCTTATAGTACAGTTTGTGGCAGTACGAAGTTTACCGGGTCAGCTAGTACCACATAAAATCAGAGTTATCGTACGCAGAATAAACTCGCTACTTATAGCTCGCTTTTTCACAAACAGATTTATTACTTGTGCAGGTTAGGCACAAACGCGGTGTGATGTTAGTTTAGTAAATTAATACAGAACGAAGTACCTTGTGAGATGTATATTTGACGTTATTGTGTTTTTAATAAGGTGATTGCTTTGTTTACGCGGTCCCAATTAGAACCGAAATTCCATCACGCGTTATGCAAAAACGTGGGTCACTTTCTTATTTATCATTCCGTCAATGTTAACAATGTTGTTTTGTTTTGTTGTGTACGCATGAAATGAAAGAACTCGTCATTTTAGATATCTTGAAGTTACTTCCCTGGGATGCAGAATTCGTTTTCTTACCCAGTATTTGAAAATTCAATAAAAGAAAACTGCAAGTCATAGGCGAAATGCGTATCTGTCGCGAATAAATAAAAATAGTAGAATTTAATTTGGAAAAGTTTTCTTTTATTTTTTTAACTTCAGTTACGCAGTACTGCTAAGTGCTACACAATCGATTTTCGGAGATACAAATACCTACTTTGAGATGTTTCTCTAAAATTACCTGAAAACTCTACCCCTGCATGGCATAATACAATATTTGATGAAAAATTATTTATCCGTATAAACCTTAACCGGTTTTTAGCATTAGTTGTATTGGCTACTATCCTATTATCAGCTATTTCCATGCTAAAATTCCCATTAACGCAAAAAAGCAATTGCATAAAATTAAAGATAACCTCACACATTCGACCGGGAGTGTACCGACTACGACATGTGTACCACCGAAAGCCGCCTAGGGGGAAATGAAAAGTGAAATCAGCTGCATTTTTTCCTGTTATCAGCACGAACAAAATGCAGTCGCCAGTCCGCTATCGACACCCTCGTTGCCATTAGACTAATCAAATGAAGCAAAACACTCCAAATCTAGCCCCGCGCCGCGTCGTCGCTCGGACGGGATTAATAATCAGCACACCACAGGCATAGAGGCATAGGCCAGGAAAGTGCTCGGCACTGTGTGCGATTTGATAGCCGAGTCGTCCACCAGCCGATCGGGACGGGAATACGGACACTACCTTCCCACTATAGAGTCTACAAGGTCACGTTTTTACTGTAGTTCGCACCTTTTGCAGTATGTATGTGCTGACGAGCGTAAAACGAGATAATTGAGTTGCGGACAACTTGGTGGGGAAGTGGTGTAAGTAATTGCTTTTTACCCAAGTAACTTGCAGTGAGCATCAATGGATGCTCTTGTTTCAATTTTTCGATACGTTCAATACTGTTTTGAAAATAGGTAGTTCTTATTTAAATTCTAATAATTATGTGCTTTAAAAAAATAATGAATTGATTTTACGAACCAGTAATTGGAAAAAAACTTGTACTTACGGTGAGTTTCTTCCTCTCCTTAATCTCGCGTTGCAGAAGTTTCTTCTGCAGCAGCTGTCGACTGGCAATGCTGGCCGGTGAGTTGAGATTGTTTTTTGTGATGAAACTGGCCAGCTCGTTGATGGAACCGAACGAATTCGGCAGCATGGCTTCGGCCCATACCTTTATCACCTTCCACGCTTCCTCGTCACTGGGCACGTGATCTTCCGGTGGGGGTTTCTGCGGACGGAAATGACAAAGGTTCCTTGATTAGCTGAAAAAGCGGAAGTTTTTTTTTTGATGGTAGCAGTTTACCTCTCCGGTACTGGTGATGAGATCGGGTAGCTTCGGGGCCGCTAGCTTGGTAGCTTTACGCATTGCTGCGTAACAATAGCGGGAGTGACCGCGTGTACCCAGTCGCCGTGGTCGAATACCGGGAAACACCTGTTTCATTACCTTACCGAAGTCTGCCGTTGACAGCGGTTTGATGTCAATTCGCTCGCAGTACGCACTGTTTGCAAAACACAGAAGAAACAAATTTGTTATAAATTTTTTTCTAAGGACGAAGCCGACGAACTTACGTGTAATCTTCATACACTTCCTGCTTCGGGATGGAAACATTGGGATCAGGTTCTAGGTGCGATCGTACCCAGTTTATGGTATGATTAATCTCGGAACGGGTACCGAGTGGATTCTGAGATTGACGCAGTGGGTCTGCGATCAAATTTATAAAGTTAGTTACAGTGTTTTCTCAAAAAAACAATTTATACCAAATCACCTGTTTCAGGATATCCACCAGGCATACGCAGGTACAGAAGTAATCGTTCTGGGGGTCGAAGATTGGAAATCTTCTCCAGTATATCAACAATTTGCTTTTTGGAGTTGTCGCTGTAACGAGAACAAACACATACAGATTTCAATCATATTTAGCAGTACCACGCTAAAGTTGTAAATTTGCTCCTCTGTCGCACGTGTTAGGAAATGACGAATTGATTGTTTGCTTATCTCTAACTGCGATTTGAGCTCGAGCTGGAGCTCTTGAGCCACCCTAGCGGGTACACACTTATCAGCAGTACCTCATGCTGCGCGAGCTCTGGAACTCTCGTTCCGCACACAAACACTAAAATCGAACGATAAAAAGTCGATGCATGATAAGAAAACCAAAATAGCCGAACCAATCAGCTGTGAATTGAAGGCCAAAGTTTTCAAATAACGATAATTTTTGCACTATTAATTTGTGCTCAGTTTTCTGTTATTGAAAACAGTTGTTCATCTATTAAATATATATTGTTTCGACGATAAACAGAAAAGATTATTATAATCACATAATTCAAATTCCGTCGGCAGTAGGTATTACGATTTTTAGTTTCCAACGAACGAATTGCATCGAGAGGTACGGTACGAGAACCTTCTTTAAAACCCGAATTAATCCACCTAGCGGCGTGACCTAGCCTTTCTACTGCCACAATAATCATTATTTAATTTCTCATGGACTTAATTGTAGATGTATAGATGTTATATTAGACCATATTTTTAAATACCCGTTCCGTATTCCTCAAAATCCTTATTTGCCAGTAAAATTCACAACGTATTGTGTAGAATAATTATATTTTCTTTCCTTGGGTGCGTAAATACATGTAAACGTCATTTATGTTACTTGATGAACACCTTATTTAGTTTTATAATATTTATAGAAAAATAATGTAAACACAAAAGATAATTTTTACAGACTTGAATGAATATGTATAGAAAATAAGAAATTAACCCTCTAACGGGTCTACAGACGGCCTTAACTTTCGGGCTTCAGAGCCACATACGAAACTTGTTTTGAATTGACAATATAAAGTATTTGTTCATAGCAGATTTTTTGATATTTTGATATTAATACCATGCATTCAAAAGTTAGCATCTTTGAAAAACAAGAGTTCAGAAAAATTATTATTATATTTCGCTTTTGAAGAAAAAGGATATCTACAACGAAATGATTAATCTCAAAATTTTACTATTGGTTTGCTTGGCTTCAATTTTGCAATATATCTGAATTAGAAAAAAATTACTGAATAGAGCATTAGATATGAAAACGAGAAATGGAACTATTTCTTAGCTAGCGCTCCTTTAGATAATTATTTTTGCATGAAAATCAAAACTTAAGCTTCTTTTGAATGTACTTTCATGAAAAGATAGTCATTAGCTTGATCGCATCGTTTTTACAATGTTAAAGGGTTAGGAAAACAAGATGAGGTCGAAAAATAGTGCCAAAGCTGCGCCATAAACATGCTTGAGAATGGGAAATACGATCGATATGATTCCCAGTGCTTGTCTTTTTTTTGATTTATTTATTAAAACATGATACATGACATAAGACTTCTGTCCTTTAAAATATCACTAACGAAAACAAATCTTACAAAATTTCTGTGCAACGTTTACTTCTTATTTTTCATATAACATTTCTAAGCTCTAGTATCTATTGATTGAAAAGAGCATCTATTGATGCGCAGAATTTGTTTGGAGTTTGTACAAATTTATTTGGAAAAATCAACTCACTAGTATTTTTGATTCTATACACCACTATACCTACATGCTTAAATAAACTGCTTTTCTTCGCTTTTTGCTTTTCTTGTACAATTGTGAGTAACAGCAAGTGAAGAAAATGACAATTGAAATCTGAAATCAAAGAAAAGAAAAAACTTTTCGATTGAATCCCACTATTTAATATTTATTTGCAACAGATACGTAGTTCACCTACGACGTGCAGGCTTCATCAGTGTCTTATTTCAAAGCGTATACGTATCTGTCGCGAAAAAATATCAAATAGTGGAATTTAGTCGGAAAAAGTTTTTTCTTTTCTTTGATTTCAGAGTTCGTATTCCACGAAGAGGCTTCAAAAACTTCAGACAATTGACATGATTCTCACTTTTCTTGAATTTCATTGCAAATTTTAAAATTGCAAATTGTCATCACATACATACATACATACATACACACATACATACATACATACATACATACATACATACATACATACATACATACATACATACATACATACATACATACATACATACATACATACATACATACATACACACATACATCACACACATCTCATACATTGAATACAATCAACATTTGATTGATATGTTTTGATTTCACACGTTTTAACGGTTTAATATACGGTGCTTAAGTGTTAAAGTTTGAATAACTTTTGAATGAAGCGTCCGATTTTAAATAACTCGGTTTCGTTTGATAGATCTCAGCAGTAATTTTCAAATAATCATAAAATGTGTGATGTTTTTCATTAAATTAATGCTTATATGTTACATAAATATGTTTTAAAAACTATTTTTTCACATTTCTTTATGTAACTTTCAAACTACAAGTCCAATCGTCATGAAATTTGGAAGTTAAGGGTTTGCAAGACTCCTCTTTCATATGCAATCAATTTTGTTCAAATCGGTTAAGAGACCTATGAGATAATGAAGTCCCATATTTTTCGTATTTTTATACATAACTTTTGAACTAAAAGTCCGATCAGTATGAAATTCAATAGCGACCAATGGGACACCTAGACCTTTCATTTGACACTAAGAACATTAAAATCGGTCCAGCCATCTCCGAGAAAAGTGAGTGAGATTAAAAGCGTCACATACACACACACACACACACATACACACACACACACATACATACACACACACAGAAAATGCTCAGTTTTCGAAACTGAGTCGAATGGTATATAACATTCGGCCCGCAGGACCTTCTTTCCATTTCCGGTTTTCCAAGTGATTTCTATACCTTTATACTATATATTTATATAGTAGAAAGGCAAAACGTTCAACGGAATCAGAAAACGAATCGCGCTAACTTCTGTTATGCGCAACGACAAGCAGGAGAACCTGATTATCGAAAGATCAGAGGCGGCCAGACGTTGGAAACAACATTTTGATGTATTGGTGAATGGTGATTAAGACGGATCGGTTAACAGAAATAGGATAACGATTGAGGATGATGGACAAGCTGTGGATCCACCAACTCTGGACGAGGGTAAAAAAGCAGCGAGAGAGCTGAAAAACGGCAAAACAGCTAAAAAGGACGGCATCCCCGCCGAACTTTTGACAGTCGGAAGCAAACGGCTGTATAATGCAATCCATCAGTTTATACTAAAGGTATGAACTGAGGAGGAATTACCTACGGACTGGTTGGAAGGTCTCATATGCCCTATTTACAAAAAGGGTCATCGACTTAAATGCGGCAATTATCTCTTCAATTCTGCATACAAAATTTTCTCCCACTTCCTGTTTCTCATACTGAGGGCGTTGCAGGAAACCTTTGTTGGCGAATACTAGTGCGGTTTTCGAGACGAACGCTTCACGACGGACCAAATGTTCACCTAGCGAGAGATCCTCGATAAATTCCGGGAATTCAACTTGTAGACTCATCATTTGTTTATAGACTTCAAGGCGGCGTACGATTCAGTTAAATGGAACGAGCTGTGGCAGATTATGCTTGAGCATGGTTTTCCAACAAAACTGATTAGGCTGATACGTGCTACCCTTGATGGTTCAAAACCAAGCGTCAGGATAGCGAGTGAGACATTGGACTCGTTTGTGACGTTAGATGGTTTGAAGCAAGGTGCCGGACTATCGAATTTGCTGTTCACCATTGCATTGGAAGGTGCTATTCGAAGGGTAGGCGTGCAGAGAAGCGCTACCATCATCACGAAATCTCCTATGCTCCTAGGGTTCGCGGACGCCATCGATATCATCGGTGCCTGTTAGTGCTGTGGAAAAGGCGTACACGCATCTTAAGGAGGAAGCTGCGAGGATAGGGTTTATCATAAATTCTACCAAAACAAAGTATATGGTGGCTGGTAGAGAGCGTGGGATACTTTTGAAGTGGTCGATGAATTTGTTTAGCTTGGTACGTTAGTGACATGTGACAACGATGTGAACCGTGAAGTAAAAAGGCGGATGGCGGCTGGCAACAGGGCCTTCTACGGATTACGTAGCCAGCTGAGGTCCCGTAGCCTACAACTCCGTACAAAACTCGCGCTCTACAAGGCGCCAATTCTCCCGGTGGTACTCTACGGCCACGAAGCGTGGACGTTGAAAGAGAGCAACCGACGAGCTCTTGGCGTTTTCGAGCGTAAGATCCTGCGATCAATTCTTGACGGCATATTAGACGAAGGAGTAGGGCGCAGGCGCATGAATCATGAAATATATCAAGTATACGAAGATGCGGATACTGAGAAGCGATTAAAATACGGCAGGCTACAATGAGCTGGCCACGTAGCAAGGATGCCGGTTGACAGACCGAGGCCGATGACTTTGAGGCAGACCCTGTATCCGTTGGATGAACGCTGTTGACGAGGTGCTAGAGGATGCTAGGGGCGACTGGACAGCGGCAGTCCGAGACCGAGAAAAGTGAAGACGACTCCTAAATTCGGCATGGATTCGATAAGCGGATTGTCGCCGAAAAAGTAAGTAAGTATGTTTTATCAGTCAAAGCAATTGTATTCAAGTGTCAACGGCAAATCGGCATCGGACTTTTTATAACTTTCCAGCTAGAAGATGACGCCTGTCAGCAAAGGAAAGTTTTAAGGAGAAACCAAAAGTGGCTCACGTTATTGTATTTGAGCGACAAACACTGTACTGTACATCTCATGTGTTCGTTGAAAACCTAAACGTTTATTTGAATGTTGCTTTAGTATTAGTAATATATGTCAAATATCAGAGCTTGCAAATGTAAACACAGCTGATCCGCAGCCAACCGCTGCGACTGCAAATTCCCGAAATATGGTTCGTTTTCTTTAACCATTCATTCCGATTCATTAAAGGTTTCCAGCAGCAACCGAATAATGCATAGAATCAATAGGATAGTTAGTTAATCCGTTTGCATTGAAGGCTAGTTCCGTGTGTTTACTTTACTCTAAGCTTATCTATGCGGGAAAAGCTGAAAGCTCTTTAAAAGCTTATTGATGTGGCAAAACTTTGAGACAGTGGTGCTGTTTTTTCGGAAATCGCTAGTACAACGAAATATGTGCGCAACCAAATATCTATTAAATAATTCCAGATTATACGTTTTATGAACACGTAATGATCAATATGATCAGTTAAATTTATTTTCCATTAGCAATTATGTTTTGCTGAGCGTTTGTTGATATATAGCGGATCGATAAATGAAATGACAAGTTTTAGGAAATTATAACAGCACTAGAAGCACTGATTACGTGGTGAAAGCGTGCTCTGCCAATACAGATGCATTTTTAAGGCACAAAACAATACATGCGTCAAACGGTAGCCATTTATCCAGCCATCTTTGAGCCATTTTCGGTTTCCCCTTAATTAAGCTTCATTTTCTACCCCCGCATTCGGATATTCCGGTAGAATTTCCGGTGATATAAATGATCACATTTCCGAGGGTAATCCCAGCCTCCACCACATCCACTCCATGTACTGTCACTGGAGAGATTTAAATGACCTCCGTGAGTAAGTAGAAAGTTGCTCACACACCGTCCTGTCCGTTCGTTGGTATGTAGTAGAAAACCATCTTTCTAATTGTTAGCTGAGAACACATTTTCTATAAGCACTTTTGCTCTGAGTTGCCAAGTTGCAAGAATTTTTAAGAAAGACCAGGTGAGTAGGAGCTCTTCAATTACTTGGCATCAGCAATAACCATATCTGGAGTGATGTCAAAAACATCCAGATCAACTGCACCATCAGAGACATCCGACGCAGCTATTTCAGCATCAGATTGTGTAGTACAGTCACTCGCGAACACAGAAGAAAAATGATCGCCAAACAGTTCGCAAGGTTCGGTAAGTGTCGAGGATTCCATTCCACCCAGGATCACACTAGACGGAATGGAAGAGTTTTTCCTCTTGGAGTTCACGAATGTCCAAAAGCTTTTAGGATTATTTCGCAAATCAAATTGCACCCGCAGTACATAGGATTTGTAAAGAGAACTATTCAGCCTACGGTAAGCGTCACTGGCATCTTTGAAAGCGCGTTGCTCACGAAGTAGTCTGTTTTGCGTTCCGATGCCGTTTCAATCTGCGCAGCTCACTGTTACTTCAAGCAGGTTTTAAAGGAGGTTTAACTCTAGGTACATTTCCATTCAGTCAAGTGCAGACAGCATTGCAAAACTGCCATGTCATATCATCCACGTCCATCTCGCCCAATAATGCAGCCCAGTTCAGGGAAGAAAGGTATTGATAAAGTGCTTCAAAGTTTATACGACGATAATTTAGAGGTGCCATTCCGACATTGGTAGAAGGAGCGTCAACGGGATCTACCGCTATAGGCAAAAATAAATCCAGTGGAGGATGGTGAGGATGGACGGGAAGCAGCGAAGAAATTGCGCAAATCACTGAGATCTCTTGATCAGGAAGGCAGTACACGAGGTCGAGTGTTCGTCCAAGGTAATAACTCAGTGGATTTACTTGTTTTAAATGTAGTTATTCGAATCTATCAACCACAGCAGCACTAGCAGCGGGAAGCATGAGAGAATTGTCGTATTGTACTCCTTCCTCCCCATTAAACCAGGAAATTTGCAGTTGATTGTAATCACCGCAAATCAATATTCTGTGGTCAAAAACCTCTTTCTCACGTAGCTCACGAGTCGAGAGGATATGCTCGTCTATGAACCTGACTACCTTGCTTCTATCGGGAGGGAAGTAAACTACTACAAGCAAAAACTTCGTGCCTCTGATAACAGCAGAAACGTAGACTTGTTCGAGACAACTTCCATAGTTTAGATCGAACATCGAACTAGGAAACTGTTGGGCCACGGCAATCAATACGCCACCAAAAGAGCTTTTGTGACTATTCTTTGAGCTATGATCACATCGATAAACGTTGAAGGCGGTTCCAAACAGCTGAAGGGAATTGATGCAGCCATCTAATCCGGTTTCACAAGGAACCTTAGACCTCGTACATGCTGATAGTAGGCTCTAATGCCATCCGTGTCACTGGTGTGTGTTGATAGTTCCAAAATAGTACTCCCTTCACGAGGAGATCCCGAGATGCACACACGAAAAACAATACGACTGCTAAACGCGGGCCGAAACTTGAAGGCTTCTATAATGTCAGTTTCAATGCGCCCCGTATGACCTACAAGTCCAGGAGATAGTTGAGACGAGCTGGAAGCGTTCGAAAGATCAGGAGGAGTCACGTCCAAAACGGCACCGTACTTGCCTGAGAGTGGTTGTCGGGAGATCCCGTCACCAACCGCGACCGAAGCGTCAGGACGACTTTGTTGGCAGGAACGAACAAGAGAAGCGGGACGATTATATTGATAGGAACCATCAGGACGTGCGGCTTGGTCGGGTGGCTCAGGGACTCCCTCGCAGCAGCAGGCAATGCGTCCTGGATGTATACGGCAACAGGTGGTGGCGATACAGGTACGGTAACAGGTTTCTTTTAATTGCTAGACAGAATAATCGATCCGCTGTTTGTCATTATTCACACGTTTTTGATACATTGGACAGCTGGTACTCCATGCTGAGTGGTCGATGCCAACTATATCTACACAGGTAGACTTTCGTTGTCGGTTCGTTTGATCACAGTTAACGCACTTTTCATAAACAGCTTCACATTCGTTTGCTTTGTGGTCACCAGCACATTTTGGGCAGCAGGGAAGTTTATCGCATGTGGACGCCTTATGACCATAAGCAGAGCAGTTATAACATCGGTTAACATTAACAACATTGGCTCTTGATATCATGACCATTCCTCACCCAAGTGAGTGGTTGTACGGCTTATGATAACGTCTGATCCGGAGCGAATCAAGACACGTGGTGTTTCGGCTGCACGCTAAGATGGCAGTCCCATCTCGAGATTCGGTGGCGTAGCCCTAGTAAGGCAAGCTAACTAAACCAAACTACTGCGGAAATTTAAGCGAATATGGATCGGAATATTCAGCATTGACCTAGGCAACGAAACGATTGGGGGTTGCTTAAACACTTAATTTCTAAGAGACCTGTTGATGGGGATAATTGACTCTAATAATCTATTGGAAAAAATTAACTTGAATGTATCCCGTCGTATTCTCCGAAGTCATGCTCTCCTTTGGACTCTAACTCATCGTAATCAATACGGCCGAAATAATCCTTTGCACTGGTGTTATGAACCACATGTTTGACTTTACAATTGTAAAACTAGGTTTAAGAATGAAATTTTAAAATTAAGATGAGATATGTCTATACCATCTAGACTAAAAGTAATAAATAAATAAATAAATAAACCCCATAAACTCGGTATCGTAGCTCTGCAGAAAATCTGGCGCAAAGGATAATAAGTTTGAAAGGTCCGCGGCGAAAACGTCCAGTTTTATCACAGCAGTGACACTACTAAGCAACTGGGAATGGGCGGAGTGCAGGATCGCGTGATATATTAGAAGGCGATTAACGAGAGAATGTGTCTACTTGTGCCTCAAGTTTCCCACATCATAGAAAATTAAAAAAAACAGTTCCAGATATTATTTTCCCTGAATTGCGAAGAAAATTTGCTACCGTTGTCAAGTAAAAATAATTTTTTCCGCCTGTGAATTTTTAAAATCGACGATATCCGCGACAATCAAAAAATCCAAATTAGGGTTATGGGGCCAAGCCCGGTATAGTGGTTAGCATTCACGCCACTCACGCCGCGGACCCTGTTTCTGTTTCTGTTTCTGTTTCTGTTTGCAGCACAAGGTGGGGCAGTTAGAGCCAAGTCTGTCCAGGGCTGAGATAAGGTGGTTGTGATAATGTTAAAAGAATCCGTGCGGATTACGCTAGCTCCATAATGTATTGGTGATTATGGATTAATGGGCGGAAGAAGAGTGACAGAACTTGGCTTGATATAATTGTGTGCTTGGTCAATATAGCATAAGATGGCTTGTACTTATCTTGTTTTCTCCTTCCTTTGTTTGTTTCCTCATCTTGTTCGTAGTCAATCTTGATTAAACCTGAAGCAGGCTCCACGCCGGCCGTCCTCTCCATCGTTGTCACCAGTGTGGTCATCTGTGGCTGGTCTCTTGCCTCCCCTCAAAGCAACATTATTGTTGCCGTGAGAAGAAGCGATAGAGATCAGGCAGAAAAGAAAAGAAAAGAAAAGAAAAGAGGAATTTTTTAGTCAACATGTTGATTGCAATTTTCAAGTTAGTAATATCACGAGAATTCTATGTCTGTCCATCACCTATGCTACTACCGACTAACTACTCGCTAGGCTGGACGCTACTCATCTCCCAAATACCCATGTCATCACGATTGACCCAGCGCTGTTCCACAACCTATGCTCATTAAAAGCCACAGCCGCCTCTTTATCTACCATCTTTGCAGTATTGTAGCTGATGGCGTAAATTTTCGAATATTTAGTGCGGAATATTATTCAAGAGCAATATTATCGCTCAGAACTATCGAAAAACTACTTGAACTTCCGAAAAATAGAGCAGATGCGATGTAATGGGGACTGGTACTCGCTCGTATTATTCCCGGTGGCATTAATTGCATATTTGTAGCGGTAGTCAACCGATTTGTCGGTATGCTCTTCAGACCGTGGTCAATTGAAATGATTCTGTAACTAAGAAGGGATGAGGTGGATCAAAAAGAACTTCACTTGGAGATATGTATATATGCCGTGTTAGGTCTTAAGTGCAAGCTGTCACTAAAGCAAGACTTAATAAGATGTTAACGACGTTGATAATTCTGTGAGGATGGTATTGAATCGAAAAATAAATCCTCATACCACGGCCATATATTATGTACTATGACCCCATTTTAGGAAGTGGAAATGATTGAGGACAGCCCTTCGCTATCGCTTGAATCAGCCAGAGAATCGAATACCTGTTTTTACTTGAAGAAGTTTTAACTCTAAAAAGATTTAGTTAGAAATGGAATTTCAGTTGAAGTCTGCCAGCATTGGGCAATGGACAGAACAAGATATATATCGAGGCTATAAATCTTTTCGAGTGATCCACTAAGTCCGACCGCGACGACAGCCGCAAGAATGGAGAGGAGCAGGCCGCCGGTGAGTTGCCACCGTTCGACTTGATGGACTCTCCGACAGAGGCTCATCAGCATTAGGAAGGCCCTTGGGAGACAAACAGCGTCATACATGATCATTTTATGTTGTTAGTTGAATACCGTTAATGCGGTTAGTCACAAGACATGCAAATCATTCTAATAAAGGAGGGAAACAAAAAAAAAAAAAATTATAATTACATCCAAAACAATACAATAGAGGTGACAGTAACAGCAACGATAGCAATATTAGTAATAATAGTAATAGCATAGGAAACTGATACAGGAAACACAGCTACTGACTATAACTTCCTGCCCATTAATAATTGTAATTTGGCAGCATAGGTATAAGAATTTCCGACTCATCATAGAACACTCAAACATATATTCATTCGTACCTATACACCCATGCACACTCATACATGCATACACATGTATACATGTACGTGTGTGTATATTTTCAGTGCTGTGCTGTCCATAATCGCATAACAGCCACAAATTCTATGGCAATCTCATAGAAAATGTCTCGATTACGCAAATAAAGACATCACATCATTTTTGAACACTCGTTCGTTCTAACTAGCGATACATTTTAATTTTCATGAGTAAGTCAAAATCTCATGAATGGTGGGTAGGATTTGGTTTCAGTTTTCTAGAGAAATTTCTGTGCATACCAGCAATTCATCTAGGGAACCGAGTAAGCCCTCCCGGTGCTTCGGCCCAAACGGATTGAATTTAAAATCAAATCCGTTCGATTTCGCTCCATTCCGCTTTCCGAGACACATGCTACACATAAAGCTAAATTATGCAATACTACATACTACACATATATCCAACTTAAACTATAAACATTCTACATGCGGAACTAAGAATTTTTAGGTCGTTTGGCCGAAGTACGCGTCAAACCACCTACCCATGGGAGGGCACGCCACTCACGCCGCGGACCCGGGTTCAAATCCCAACGCCGCAGAAGTCACGAATGACTCAAGTTGCTAACATGACTATAAAACCTAACAAAAAAAAATTGGGGTTTTTTAGCACAATTGGTGATTTCAAATTTTTGAAACATTTTTTTGTGTTCACAAATCACGTACATCGCGTACATATAAGATATAACCCGCATGTAGAATTTCGTTTGGCCTTATCGAACAGGTTTAGAAAATCCTCGTAGTATTAAAAAGTCATAACTTTTTAATACGAATGAATAAACGCGTAAAATTTTGGGTAAATTTTGAATTTTTGAGTCAAAATTGGTAGCTCTCACACAGCGTACAGACACGATCAACAACTGAACATAAATATATCATCGGAATAAGATGCTGATTAAAGAATGCTGCAATACTTATTAAAAAAATCCAGGTTTAAAAAAATCCGGTACCCAGTTGTTAATGTTTCCAGGTTTTACGATTTATCTGACTAGACTTTGAAAAATCTTACTACTAGAAAAAGGTAACATCATACTATGACATCTTTATTTTTTAAAGAGAACCTAGAAGTTCATAGAGCTATGAAAGGTTTCAGCGAAATCGGAAAGAACAAATTTAAAAAAAATGTTTTCGTCATTTACCATGGAATACCGCTACCAAAACCAACACTGCAAAGCATGCGTTTAATGTCTCATTTCCCCAACAGTACCTACGTTTTATATAAATTGATTGGTGCGTAAACGTTCACGTTTCTGGCAAACATAGCTATAGTGCGCAGATCGTAAAAACTAAGCAGGGGGTGAAAGTGATCTAAAGTAAAAACATGATTATTTTTCAGCGTTTTGTCAGCTCAAAACCGGAGAAAATACTCAAAGCGTTTGACGCATTCTAGATTAATCGTTCAGTTTTGCCTTTGTTAACAAATTTAGATTGAACTAGCCATAATTTTAAGACGATACACCGCACAACACGACAGCATAATTTTATGTCAACACTTACAAATCCAATAGTCTACTAGCTAACTAGCAGGTTGTGCATTTGAGGCGTTAAAAGCCGTACCACATACTGGCTGGCTAGGGGATCTAGAGAATTTGCAGACAACCTTTAAATTCGACTCTTAAAAAAATCTATTCAAACGATTTTCTTAAACAGAAACGTTACATCAGGAGAGAAAAAAATTTGCACAACAGTTGGATCAAATTACGTTAGCCGTGAGCAAAAACAGAAATTAAAAATCAATAAAATGTGATGTAGTAAACATCTGAAAAATTGTCGTCACAACAATCTCAATAAGGTAAAGCTCTAATAGATACTGTCAATAAAATATGTTTCCTCCATTGTCGCTAGCCTGGCTACTAACAGCTGATTGTTACGAATACATAACATGCGAATTGTTATCCTTCTGCTAAGTGCAAAGCATCGTAAAAATATTACAACTTGAAAGTGTGCAAATTCAGAATTTCCTAACAATATTAATGTCACTTTTTCGCTGCCGGCGAGATTTCATTATCGCCTACCAATTTGAACGATATCGTATCAGAAAAAAAAGTGTCACACTTACCCGATAGCATTCTCGAATATCTGCTGAATGCGAAGCTCTCGCTCCTTGTCATTGGCACAGTCATCTAGCGGTGAGGGCTGCTGTTGCTGGTGCTGCTGCTGCTGTAGCTGAAGGGATTGCTGCTGTTGTCCGCCTGCCAACTGATCTCCGGTCGCCAGATTCGTAATCCCATAGCTGGCAGTTAGCTTGCTAAGCATCAACTTGTCAGCGCCCAGCTGGGAGAGAAAGTCGCTCATCCCGCCGATTCCTCCACCGGAACCCGACAAACCAGTAGAGGAGGAAATGGCTGATGTCGAGGAGGATGCTGCTGCTGTCTGAACCGCTATGGGGGGCGGAAGCCCTACCGGAGGGCCGCGCGGAAGCGTCTGGTGACCGTGCAGCACGGTGGCTGGCTGCGGCTGGTGGATTGAATGCAAATTTTGATGAGCTGCAGCCGGTAATTTTCCATGAGCACTGATTGTAGTCGGATTCGGCATTGGAATCCCCAACGGACGACCCTGCTTCCACGGTTGAAAATGATTGGGTTGGGACATTTCCTCCAAAACAACTGCACAAAACTTTGGCCTTGAATGAGTATTGCACCAAAAACCATCCACTCTTTTTCTTTATTCACCTCGGATAACCGAACTGCTTCAACTTCGACTTCGCTTACACATTTACATTTTGAACACTCACAAAATCTTATTTTTGCACCTTTTTTTATGTGCAAATGAGATGGAGGCTCCTACACATTACCCCTTGTCCGTCAATAAGAGTTCGAGCAAATATTGACCAACAAGAACATGCAAAAGAACTTTTTTCAACTTGGATGCACTAAGGTCAGAAGCTACATCGCACTTTTCTAGCCGTGGTGGCAAGATAACTTCACTTGAAACATAAAATAACTCGACACTACCTATCGCTTTTTGATCAAATACGTCACATATTTTCTTATGGGTAACCGAACTCTTGCTTTATCCCATGGCTTTATCCATTATAATATCGAATGAATATTCATTAACAATATCTCTGAAGTCTTCTGCCGATGGTAGGCGCCTTTTGGAAACACTTGACACACAGAAAAGATGATAAAATAGCTGAACTTCGAAAACAAAATGATAATTGATGAGAAACCGAAACAGATGCGAACAAACGCACAAATTCGCGACTGACAGACTTGCCAGACAACACGGAACAGATCAAGATTACGAATTTGCGATGATTGCGATGGAAATGGAAAATGAATTACCAAAATGGCATGACGGGCATGACAGTTTACGAATGAACTGCATCTGTAAAAACGAATGAACTCTGGCCGAAAGATTATGTGCAGGGTTTACCCAGAGACATCGAAAGGAAGTGGGTCGAAAATCCAGCTTTTTACGAGCCATAATGGTGGACGTGTTCGTAATATTTGAACAGCTTTGTTGACATTTCCCTAATACATCGCACGTTTTCTTTCCGTACATTCCTTTTGTTTTACCGTGAACGCGCGGAAAGAAAACGTGCGATGTATTAGGGAAATGTAAAAAAAAAAATGTTCAAATATTACGAACATGTCCGCCATTATAGCTCGTAAAAAGCTGGATACTGATTACCATTGATTACCTAATTAATTCGTAAATGATTACAAAAGTAATATCTGATTATTACGCACTTATACGCCTTATTGGAAATCCCTTGACGTAAATGAAAATAAAATTAACAAAAGGGCGAATGTCGCAAGCGTAAAAAAACGAGTGAGGATTGATTTTTCTATGCTAGTCCAGCGTAAAATAACTCTCACTCCTCAAGTAACAATTTCAGGCTGATCAAACACTTTTATAGGTGATTTTATCCAGCTTTTTACGAGCCATAATGGCGGACGTGTTCGTAATATTTGAACAGCATTTTTGACATTTTCCTAATACATCGCACGTTTTATTTCCGTACATTCCTTTAGTTTTACCGTGAACGCGCGGAAAGAAAACGTGCGATGTATTAGGGAAATGTCAAAAATGCTGTTCAAATATTACGAACACGTCCGCCATTATGGCTCGTAAAAAGCAGGATTCAACCTGCGGCTGAACTGCATGGTTCAGGTTTTGATATAAAAACCTTTTTTCAGCTCTTAAACATCTAAATATGATGATTTTATCAAGATTCAGGCTTCTCATCAACCTTTATGCTGCCAAAAAAAATCAATTTTAAATTTATAAAAATGAAACGTGTCATTTTTACTTTGCAGTGAACATTGTCGAACGCTATATTTTTAATTTCGAATAACTTTAATTCGTGTCCAGATTTTAACGAGCCATAATGGCGAACGTGTTCGTAATATTTGAACAGCATTTTTGACATTTCCCTAATACATCGCACGTTTTCTTTCCGTACATTCCTTTAGTAAAAAATGAAAATGTTCGTGATCTCGTGTCCATTCAACTCGGTCTTGGGCCACTCGTCGCCAATTTCCTAGTCGTCTCAGAAGTCGCAAATCGCTTTCAACCTGATCGAGCCATCGTGCACGTTGGGCCCCCCTGTTTCTGGTGCCGGTGGGGTTGTTGAAGAGGACAATTTTCGTCGCACTGTCGTCCGGCATCCTTACGACGTGTCCGGCCTACCGTAGCCTGCTAACTTTCGCTAGATGTACGATGGGCGTCTCCCCAAGCAGTGCCTGTAGCTCGTGATTCATACGCCTCCGCCATTCTCCGCTTTCAGTTTGTACTCTACCAAATATCGTCCGCAGCACTTTCCACTCGAACACGGTAAGGGCGCGTATGTCCTCCTTGAGCAGCGTCACGGCTTCAAGTCCATAAAGAACTACCGGTCTAATAATGGTTTTGTACCTTGTTAGCTTCGTGCGGCGGCGTATGCTTCCTGATCATAGCGTTATACGAAGTGCAAAATAGGTTCGTTTTCCCGCTTGGATGCGTCGCTGGATCTCCTTAATAGTGTTGTTGTCCGTGGTCACCAGCAATCCCAAATACACGAACTTCTCTAACACTTCTAGTTCGTCGCCGTCATCGGTTAACGTCCGTGGGAGACGCGCGTTTGTTTCCTTTGAGCCTCTTCCTTTCATGTATTTGGTCTTCGACGCATTCAGTTTTAGCCCAATTCTCCTAGACTCCGGTTTCAGTCGGGTGTAGATTGCCTCCGCCGTCGCAAAGTTCCTGGCAATAATATTGAAGTCATTTGCAAAGCCTGGAAGTTGGCTAACCTTGGTAAAAATCGTACTTCTCGTTTCGATGCCCTCTCATCAGATCACCCTCTCAAGAGCGATATTGAACAGCATGCAGGATAAGCCATCACCTTGTCTTAACCATCGTCGCGTCTCGAAGGAACTCGAGAGTGTCCCAGAGATGCGTATGAAACACATCACTCGATCCAACGTAGCTCTGATTAGTCGCGTCAGTTTGTCCGGAAAACCGTGTTCGTGCATTATCTACCATAGCTTGTCTCGATCGACTGTATCGTACGCTGCTTTGAAATCAATAATGGTGTGATGCGTGGGCACGTTGTACTCCCGACATTTCTGCAAGATCTGTCGGATAGTAAAAATTTGGTCCGTAGTTGCGCGAGACCCCATGAAACCCGCTTGATAATTCCCTACGAAACCTTGTGCTATCGGTCGCAGCCGGCATAACAGGCGTAACCTTGTTGGCGGCGTTTACCAGCGTAATACCGCGATAATTGCAGCAGTCTAGCCGATCACCCTTTTTGTAGATGGGACAAACCACTCCTTCCATCAAGTCCTCCGGTAGCTTTTCCTCCTCCCAAATCCTTGAAATAACCCAGTGTAGAGGCTTTGCTAGCGTTTCTCCGCAATGTTTATAAAGCTCTGCCGGTAGGCGGTCCTTCCCAGCGGCTTTATTGGTCTTCAGCAGCCCGATTTCTTGTTTGACTTCTTAGAGATCAGGTGCTAGGACATTGCTATCTTCCGTGGGCGCTCCTAGGTTAATTTCCGTTTCGCCTCCTTCTGCGCCTTCGTCATTGAGGTGTTCATCGAAGAACTACTTTCATCTGTCGACCACCTCGCGCTCGTTTGTGATTAGATTCCCTCCCTCGTCTCTACCCAGCTTTTTACGAGCCATAATGGTGGACGTGTTCGTAATATTTAAACAGCATTTTTGATATTTCCCTAATACATCGCATGTTTTCTTTCCGTGCATTCCTTTAGTTTTACCGAGAACGCGTGGAAAGAAAACGTGCGATGTATTAAGGAAATGTCAAAAATGCTGTTTAAATATTACGAACACGTCCGCCATTATGGCTCGTAAAAAGCTGGACACATTTACAGCGTCTGCCATTATAACGCGTAAAAAGCGTAAAAAGTTATTTTTGCGTCTGCCATAATCTGTGTTCGTAAATAATATTTGACACAACTGATAGCCTCATTTCGAACAACTCGTATTCGATCACTAGCTCTGTTTCAAAAATGATAAGTGAACAAATGAACAAAATGAACGCTTGGTGTTGTCGTTCTGTCAATTGACAAAGGAGTACAAAAGACTTCTTCATGTTCAACAAAACGTAAACATATTTTAATCTTGTGTAATGAAGATGTCCTGCAGGTGAAAGTGGTTCGAGTTTTACTTTCAGGATTAACGGGAATTAGAGCGACCAGATTCGCTCCCTCGAAATGGCTCTTCGATTGTTGGTTAACTGTGGAGGGATTCCTGCATTGGGAAGGTAAGTTTACCCGTTACTTGAGGACGATCAGATATAATTTCATTATCTTTAGAACCGCTGCATCGAACATGAATCAGGTTCAATTGCTCAATCCTACCCGGTGTAGTCGACAAGCGAACATTTTCCGCTTCAATCGTCTAGGGCGGAGCAGTCGATCGGAATCATTCGCTCCCCGGCAAACGATAGTCCCAACCGAAGTGCAGGGTTTGGTGATAGATTCCGGTCATATCGATCCGTCGAAATTGTGGAAATCATTCGTGTTCACGGTTGCTTTTAGCACCGGAAGTTTTATTGGCGTTACAATATGGGAGTACGAATCGATTAGGTCACGGGCAATGAATGCGTTGCGTAACAAACTGAATATGCACTGGTTCAAGGATCGAATAAAAGCCGGTCGGCAAGAGGCGGAGCAATGGCGCAAGGACGTTAACGGATGGTGGAATCGGTTAACGCCGGGCGAACGAGTGTTCGTTCCCATTTGTGCTCTGAATGTGCTGGTCTTTGGGCTGTGGCGGCTGCCACGGTTACAGCCGATGATGGTCAAGTATTTTGCTTCGAATCCAGCAGCAAGTAAGTTGAAAGTGGTATTTGCGGTGAAGTGTAACTTTGAATCTGTTTGTAACTTATTTTACAGGGGCAGTCTGTTGGCCAATGTTTCTGTCTACATTCAGTCACTATTCGCTGCTACACATTGCGGCAAATATGTACGTGTTGCACAGTTTTAGTAACCCTGCAGTTGCCACCCTTGGAAGGGAACAATTTCTTGGGCTGTACCTGAGTGCCGGCGTGATTGCCTCTTTTGCCAGTCATCTGTTCAAAACCGTTACGCGACAGCCCGGGCTTTCGTTGGGGGCTTCCGGAGCGATAATGGCTGTGCTAGCTTACGTTTGCTATCAGTATCCTGACACCCAGCTTAGCATCGTGTTCTTGCCCATGTACACATTTTCGGCGGGAGCGGTAGGTTTATGTTAAATTTAAAAATTTCGTAACGTAATTTCATATGAATAATTTACAGGCAATCAAAGTTATAATGGGAATCGACTTGACCGGGGTACTTCTTGGGTGGAAAGTTTTCGATCATGCAGCTCATTTAGGAGGGGCTCTGTTCGGTTTGTTCTGGGCGTTTTATGGTAGCCAGCGTGTTTGGCCTATGAGGGAACATTTTGTCGGCTACTGGCATGAGCTACGAGGCCCACCGAAAAAATAGGCAGTTACAAGTGTTCAATTATTTTATTCGTTGGCATCAGTTTGAGACGATATTAATGTAGTTTCGAATTTAAATTGTAAATTTTCTTAAATTTTGTATTTTTGGAAGTATGATTTAATACTGCGAATATATGCCAAGTCGTAGAAATTTCACGAAATCTTTAAACAAAATGTTGCTTTAAACCTTGGTAACAATGTATGTCCATTTTACGCAATGAGAATGAAAACGCTTAAACCTTGTCTTTATAATTTTATTCAGATTTTTTCAAGTGTTTTCTTCGTTTGACAAAAGTTAAACCAATTTAGTAAATAAAACTCTGGTCTAAACGTGTATTTGTAATTTAAATTTATTCTAGAAACATGAAAATTCTCTTTTATCCAAAAAATTTAAAAGGAAATTAGTTCTCCGGTTTTCGGTTTTCCCGGAACTTGTAAAGTGCGCAACAAATTCCACTTGCATGCAAGCTTTGTCAAATGACAGCTCAACCCATTCGAATGACGGTGTATTTTTCGATTTTCCTGTGCTTCTTCATTCTTCATGTATTTACCGGTACCGGCTTCAAAAGTGTATTCTGGTTTTTAAATTGTTGAAAAGTTAAGCTCTGGATTTTTAACCAGCCCTGTTTTTAGTTTCTTCTTGCATTATAATTTTTCCATTCGAAAACACGGTGTTTTTAGGCCATTCCCTGCGATCGCTGCTAAAAACCAGAGGTAAAACTAAAAAATTTTTATAATCTACGATGCGAGAATTTGTTTTTTTTGGTGATTCACAGCGATGACGGTTATTACGCTTATCTCGTCCAACAAATCCTTCGGAGGTTTGCAGAAAATCTACTCGCACAAGTCCAAGGAGTTAGACTGCGAGATGAAGTTTGCTATATTCCTGCCGCCGGCGGTTGAGGACGGTAGTCGTGTTCCGGTGCTGTATTGGCTGAGCGGATTGGAATGCAACGAGACTAACTTCATTCAAAAAGCTGGAGCCCAACGTTATGCTGCGGAAAAGGGACTGATTGTGGTTTGCCCGGATACATCACCTCGTGGTGTCAATCTACCGGGTGAGGATGATTCGTGGGATTTCGGTAGTGGCGCCGGGTTTTACGTTGATGCCAGCAAGGATCCATGGAGCAAGCACTACAAAATGTTCAGCTATGTTTCGCAGGAATTAATCGATGTGATCAACAATAATTTTCCGACCGTCCCGGAAAAGCAGAGCATTGCTGGACACAGCATGGGTGGTCATGGTGCATTGATCTGTGCGCTTAAGAATCCTGGACTGTACAAGTCCGTTTCTGCATTTGCTCCAATTGCTAATCCTACCAACTGCCCGTGGGGAGTGAAAGCCTTCAGTGGTTACTTTGGCGATGCTGATAAAGATGAATGGAAAAATTGGGACGCGACTGAGTTGGTTGCCGGCTATAATGGACCTCCATTAGAATTGTACATTGATCAAGGTACCGAAGACACTTTCCTGAAAAATGGTCAACTTTTACCGAACAATTTGGTGGAAGCTTGTAAAGCGGCACAGTTCCCGTGCGTTTTGCACATGCGAGAAGGTTACGATCATGGCTATTTCTACGTTTCCTCCTTCATTGGGGAGCACATTGCCTACCACGCTGACCATTTGAAATAAGAGCTTGCTGAAGAAAGTTTTCATTGTAAAGGTTGAAGGTGATTTTTATTTGAATTTGTTGTATGGTTATAAACCGAAAGTCTATTGAGCGATTAATATGTTCTTTTTATATTCGTATCATTTGTACTGTAGAAATAAAGATGCTTAAAATGCTCCTACTATATAAGTGAATACAATTTTCATTCTCTATTTTGCCCCGACAGAACTTTTGACTGACTTTTTTTACTGATTTCTTTTCTGGTAAAAGTTTGAACCAGCTCTTTAGCATACTTGTGGGTTTTAATACGTTATTTTACTAAAACAATAAGTTTCGATATTGTTTGGTTGACGGAATCCAGTGAATAGAGCTAGCTTGCCAGCTATGCCAGACTCAAACGTGATTCCAACCCGTGATATTTTCAAGTTAAAGGTCATTGGTAAAGCCTTCACTGTGTAACTTGCGGACTCGATTGCCTGGAAATTAAATTAAAAAAAAACTTATCCAATTCAATTCTACTATGTATATTCTATTCTTGACAGATACGTATTTCGCCTACGACTTGCAGGCTTCTCAGTGTCTGTTTGCGAACTAAATTAGCCAAAGCAATTTTACAATTTTTATAGGAGCTTAAGGTTACGTGATCTACCTATTGGCTGCGTTAGTCAGTGTAAGATTAGATCAATAAACTTTCCGCTACATCCATCTTCCACGCAGAGCAGTTGTTTACTACTTTTGCGTTGTCAATGGTCAGCGGAAGGTTGTTGATTGTTGGTCGTTGAAGATATGTTCAGCTACTTTTGAGCTAAAGTGGTGTGTTGGACCCTTTTCGGCATCTCTTGATGCTTTTGTTACCTCTGCCAAGCGTTCTTTAGTACGTGTTTCCAGATTCTTTCTAGTCTGGCCGATGTAAACCTTTTCGCAATGTGGGCAGCTGATTTCATAAATCCCGGATTTTCTGTGTTCCTCAATCGGGTCTTTAGTTGATTCCAACTTATGTTTGAGCTGGTTGTGGTGGCTGTTACACGACAGCATCTAACCGTGAGTAGCAGTGGCATGAACATTGCAGTTTCCCGAAGCATGATGATCATAGTGCTTTGTTTCCCCGTGAAGATATGCCCAAGGTACCAGGACTTCACTATAGACTTTAGTTCGTTATATGCCACGTTGCGTCAAAGGCCTCAGTCGTGGGTTTCTGCACGGCCTCAATTCGTGGAAACTCCGCGTGCACGAAATGACTGGATTGAGACCGAAATGACTGGAGAGAGAGAGAGAGAGAGATAATAATGACACGTCCACGTTTTATGAGGGTGGTGGAGGGAAACCTGATTACACGCAAGGGCGAGGTCCCTAGGAACATTTTTGTTGTATAGTAGCTTATCAAACGCTTCTTCAATTGGTTTTAGCTATACAATAGTTGAATAAGCTACTCTTAAGCAAAATTGTTTGTTGGTGTGGGTCTACAGGGGATTTAACGGAAGGAGGCGTTACGGAAGTTAATCTGGGAATGCCTTCAAAGTGGCCGGGCAAAGGGGGAATATGTGCAATTCTATCACCTCTAAAGTAACATTTTTGTTGTATAACTGCATACTAAGCTATTGTACAGGTTGTTCCCGTGGAACAAGTGCTTGATAAGCTATTATACAACAAAAATGTTACTTGGGATGTTCACTTACTCCTATCCCTACCTCCACGTGGCACAGTGGCGCACCTCCATAGAGCTTTCCAGTTATGGGTGTATTGGTGCTTGAAAATGAGGCAAACAACAACAGTAAACAAAAGAGATGCATTCCTTTGTCATCAAGGTACAGAATGAATTTCGTCTTCCGCAGGCTTAAATACCAGCAAATTTTCAAAATATGTGCTTGAATTTGGAACAGGATGGAAAAATTGACTGAAATATGTGCTCTGCAGTATGGCAAACGGAGAAACACAACTAGTAATCGCTATTTTTCGGTTTGTTCCTCCAGCATCAGCTGTTCCCCAAAATGAGGTAAACATCATGTATATACACGCGTATTTCGTGTTCGCTAGTGTGGGTGCTTGAGCTGTCAGAAAGCTCTATACAAAGCTTGACCAAAAGTCAAAAGTTACTTCAAATCGGTTGAAAATAACATCTTTAACTAATTTTGGGTCAATGATTTCAAGTTAGGGATCAAAAATCTAAAAAATGGAGGCTCATTAGGGTGGTTCACAAAATTAAAAAAAAAACAGTTTCGTCCAAAGAACATTTTTGTTGCATAATAGTTTATGCAACTTGTTCTGCGGGAATAAGCTGTACAATAGTTGAATAAGCTATTCTTAAACAAAAAGGTCTGTTGGGGCTATCCCAAGAAACATTCATGCGCTGAATAAACATTTTAGCAGCCATAATTATTCAGCCATAGCTGAATATGCATCGAATAAAATTGATGTAAACAACTGTACAATACTTATTCAGCCGAAATTGGAGAACTTATACAAACTATTTTATTTGAAGCGGAAAAACACTTGTTACACTTGCTTTGCACAAATTGGTTATTTAAAAACGCGCAAAAGCCTCTATTAAGCTACATTACAGCTTCAAAGCAGCTATTAGCAAGCTCGAAGCTTGACTTAGATGTTTAAGAGCTGAAAAAAGGTTTTTATTTCTAATACTAAACCATAGTTTAGCCACAGGTTGAATTAATTCAGCTAAAAAACGTTTGATCAGCCTGGAATTGTTACTTGGGTAGCTGCTTTCAAAGCTGCAATGGCGCTTAATAGTGGCTTTTGCGTGTTTTTAAATAACCAATTTGCGTAATTCTGTCAATTCTATTTTTAGAACGCGAAATAGTTTTGCAATGCTTTTCCAGTTGCTTAAGCAACGTCTTATCAACCTTTATGCAGCCAAAAAATAATCTATTTTTAAATTTAAAAGGAATAGAACGCGTCATATTTATTTTGCTATGGCGTCGTATGCTATGTTTTAAATTTGGAATAACTTGAATTCGTATATGCAAGAGCTAATTAAAATTGCATGTCGTCATCTTTCGGGAATTGAACCGCCATCTTCTGATCCATAAGCACTCATCGTATGATCCGCCCCATCTGCATTTGCAGAACAGACAGTGAAAATATCTTTACACTTGAAGCAGTCGATAATGTCGATAACTGACATATTTTTACTGCCAGTCGAATTGCGAAACTCTATGGTCTGACAGTATGTGTGCTGTGAACCGAATGAAAGCTTAGTATTAGTTTGTAAAGCCACTTTAACACCCTTAAGCTGCTTTAAAGAAGAAGTTTGAAAGCTGTGAGCCTAATGAAAGCGTCTACTGGTTTTTAAAACCACTTTAACACTTTTAAACGACCGTAAAACGGTTCTATGTTTATGGCTATTAAGAAGCGGATTGTTCAGCAGAAAAATCCACTATTAAGCTTGTTTATCAGCTTAGGAGGAAAGCGAGTTTGGAAGAAGCTTAAAGTAGCTTAAACATTGCTTGGTCAAACACCATTTGAGTGCTTACTTTATGCAGTTTGGATCGTCTTAAACAAACTCGTAAACAGTGTACAAGATTTTGCGGAAACAGACACTGATGAAGCCTGCATGTCGTATAGGCGAAACACGTATCTTCTTTGATTTTAAGTCACCGCAAAATCACTATCTTCAGGTTTAGTTGAAAATTTTCGGTGAAATAATGAAACTGATGAATATATCGCGTAACGTTTCAGCATACTACTCTTCAACTATCATCTGACGTATTCTTCTAGTATCTACGCCACATTCATATCAATTATTCAGCCTTCACCAGTGGGCTGGTTTTCGTTCCGTCCAACTGGCTTGTTGTTATTACTCTGAATAACAACAACTGTAATAACAACAAGCCAGTTGGACGGAACGAAAACCAGCCCACTCGTGAAGGCTGAATAATTGATATGAATGTGGCGTAGATACTAGAAGAATGCGTCAGACGATAGCTGAAGAGTAGTAGGTTGAAACGTTACGCGATATATTCATCAGTTTCATTATTTCACCGAAAATTTTCAACTAAACCTGAAGAAATACGTATCTGTCACGAATAAATATAAATAGCAGAATTTAATTGGAAAGTTTTTAATTTCAGAAGATGGCGGTTCAATTCCCGAAAAATGACGACTTGCATTTTTAATTAGCTTGCATATACGAATTCAAGTTTATTCGAAATTTAAAATATAGCTTATGATGCCAAAGCAAAATAAATTTGACGCGTTCCATTTTTGAAATTTAAAAATAGATTATTTGTTGGCTGCATAAAGGTTAATGAGACGTTGATTAAGCGACTGAAAAAGCATTGCAAAACTATTTCACGTTCTAAAAATAGAATTGACAGCATTACGCAAATTGGTTATTTCAAAACACGCAAAAGCCTCTATTATGCTCCATATGCAGCTTTGAAAGCAGCTACCCAAGTAACAATTTCAGGCTGATCAAACGCTTTTATAGCTGAATTTGTTCTACCTGAGGCTGAACTATGGTTTAGTATTAGAAATAAAAACCTATTTTCAGCTCTTAAACATGTATATTTAGTGTTTTTATCAAGCTTCGGGCTTGCTAATAGCTGCTTTCGAAGCTGCAATGGAGCTTAATAGAGGCTTTTGCGCGTTTTTAAATAACCAATTTGCGCAAAGCTGGAAACAAGGCGCACACAGGTTAAATAAAGGGCAATATAATTGCTTAACAAGTGTTTTTTTTGCCTCAAACGAAATAGGTTGTATAAGTTCTCCAATTTCGGCTGAATAAGTATTGTAGAATTGTTTACATAAATTTTATTCGATGCATATTCAGCTATGACTGAATAATAATGGCTGCTAAAATATTTAATCAGCGCATAAATGTTTCGTGGGAGGGCTGTTTATTAAGATGGCAAATCGTTTATTCAGCTAGTATAGCGCAATTATTGAGAATATTGACGGGTTGTGGAGAGGTTGAAGATGCGCCTAATCTGCTTGTGACACTATTATGTGAAGCAGCTGATTTACAGCGCATTCGTTGGCTGCTTAATCACTTATAGAATACAGAGACCTTTACTTCAATTTATTCAGCTTCTACCACCTGTTCTTCAGAGTTAAATCAAGTGTGACCAAATCAGTAGCATTTTAATTCAGCTTCGGTGTTTGTTGGGTTTTACTTATTTTATTGTTGTTTGTTGTTTTTCGGAATGGCAATTTTTGTATTTGCCGTTGACTGCATAACTTGTATCATAACAGCCAAAACTTGTATCAAGATGCATTAAGGTGGTTCACAAAGGTTAAAAAACTTTAATGCCATAAAGACTTTAGTAAATTATAAGTCATTAATATCAATTTTGTAACACAAAATTAAAAAAAAAACGCTTTGAGGATGGTTGAGAACATAACAAAACTGAAATGATATGGAAAAAATCTTCATCTTTGGTCTGTGTCACTATAAAAACATAAGAAATGAATATTTTCAATGTTTTAGTAAGGCCATTGCAAATCATTTTCAAAGTTTTTGTCACCCCCCCTAGGAAATTGCCTTGAAAAATCGGGGGCCAAAAAAATAATTTGTAGGATATGAGTCAATTTTTTTTATTAATTCGATTGTCTGTGGGCTCTACAGTCTGAAAAACTCGAAAAATGAGTGTACGAGATGAGTTAACGCTTCTAGCACGAAACAGAAATGGAAATTCGAACAATGGAATTTCCGAAAATCGTCCAAGAAAATTTTCCTTTGTTTTTGTATTTTTTCGTAGATTTTTGCATTGAAAATAATAACGTATATATTATAAGCAAGAATAGATTCGGTTTTCACGTTTAAACTTTAAATAAAAATGCTTAAAACCCATATTTTTTTTTGCTCGATTAAAAAATTCACTTTGTTTCCCCCCCTTCAGTGGCCGAACACCGGAAGGACAACAGCTTTATAAAATATTTGTAATGGCCTAATCATATAAATTTTTGAGTTTCCTACTTATATTTTTTTTAAAGCTCATTAAAATTCCTTTCATCTTATATCACAATCATTCAACCCGGTTCAGTAGTTCAACACCCAGCTAGCATTTTCTTATGTATTTTAAGGTTACAAATGAGAACTATGTGCCGATATGTATCTAACAAAGTCGTATTCGATGCGCCAAACTAGTTTTTACGATTTTGGAGGCGATATACGCATTGAAGAATAGTTTTAAGCGATTCACTTATATAGGTATTTTTATACGCTAGGATTCGATTAGGCGCAATCAGGTTCATACAGAAATACAACTTTGTGCTGAAAATCGTATGTTTGTTTTCTCCTATCATTAAGCAAAGCCTTGGGTTTATACCGTCTTTACCCAACAAACATTTTGCTTGAATAGTAGCTAACTGCCGGGTAGCAAGCGCTTGGTTAGCTGTTATTCAACAAAAATGTTTGTTGGGTAGACATTACCCTTCTTTATCGACAGACTTCGCAGCTGGCTGTTAGAGTACAGGAAAATTACGGGGCCAGTGCAACGATCCTACTGACTCTCTATCTAGCAAGCACCGCCTAGTCGAGACTCGAACATACGACGACTGATAGACCAGCATCGTACCTCGAAGCTAACTGGGCGGACAATCTCCTATTATTATAAACGATGGTATATCGACTTGTGTGCGCTTTACTAGGCTATATTTACGATTCTAAATTCATTTATAGATATTTACGATAATTGTCATAGATTGATAGTCGAGTTAATTCTGGCTGGGAAGTTATGAATTTTTTAAGGAAAGCAAAATGATGATTTTTTAGAAAGTGGCACGTTAAGCGCCAAGTAAAAATGTAGGGATCTAAAATTTTTCCAAAAGGAACAACTACACAAAATTTGAACAAATCCGGTTCATTTTTAAATAGGACTTTTTCATAGACGTGCACATATATGGCATTATTCCTTCATATAACGAGAAGAAAAAATCGATATCCCTTCCTTAGCGCAGCAAAGCGTAGGAAGTCACCTAGTTTTTCGAAAAGTAGAGAGAAGTACTTTCTTGATCGCTGAAAATTGGTGTTGAGTTTCCCATACATTTTGTATGGAAAAAGAAAATATCATTCTTCAACATGTTCAATATCAGACATTTGTAATAAATTCATTTTAACTGTTGGGGAAGAATAAATGCTTAATGCGAGAAATGTAGATTCAGGCAAACTGAAAGTTCTTGATATTAGGCCAAAAATATGGACTTAGCGAAGGTGAGAGTCGAACTCACAGCTCCCAATCTCTATTTGAGCGTGTTGTTTAACCAATTACACCACTAAGCCGTCGGCTTACTGTTCAAAAACTATTTTTTTATTATTCATCCATAGGTTATGGGCCCACTTCAACAATAATTTGAAAATTCTTGAAGCAGTTTTTCGGAATTGTTCCAAACTTGGAACACTGTAGGAGCAGTAAGTTTTAAAAACTGCAGATTTCGACTGATTGTCTCCCAGTTGGCCTCGAGGTAAGACGCTGGTATAATAAGCCAGTCGTCGTATGTTCGAATCTCGGCTGGGAAAGACTGTTAGAGTCAATAGGATCGTAGCGCTGACCCCGCATTGTCCTGGATTCTAACAGCTGGTTGCAAAGTCTGTCGTATAAAAACAGGAGATCAAATTTCGATAACAGAATTAGCACCTAGGCTTTGCTTTTTCGACTGATTAGCAATTCTCAAAGTTTCGGTGGTCGTGAAACAAGATCGGCTGCTAGAAGACATGAATGAAGCAGTAAAAGGGGCGTTTAAGGTCAAAAGTTATAAGGCAACTCTTTTTAGTAGCACAGCAAATAGTTATTTAGCGTATGTTCGGGACAAGGAAACGACAAAGGAAATGTGGGAGTCTTTGGCCTATACGTTTGCCAAAGAAAGGACCGTGACAGAACTCGGTCAGGCGACTCAGCCTATGATAACTATGGCGATGAAAAATCTCGCTTATTACCAGTTGCGCTTGAAACCCGTGATAGCATGCACATTGGGTCGGCATAGGAACTTTAAGGCGGCGTACGATTCAGTCAGTCGAAATAAGCTATGGCAAATAACTTGGTTTTTCCGGCGAAACTAGTTAAACTGATTCGTGCGACACTGGATGGGTCAAAATCATGCATCACAATAGCAAGTGAGACTTTTGCCGCTTTCGTGACGTTGGACCGTTTCAACGTTGACATTGAAAAGAATGCGACTATTGTCAAGAAATCTCATGTGCTTCTTGGTTTTGCGGATGACATCCATATCATCGGAATCAAAGGATCGATAACTCAAATAAAGTAAAGTAAGTTATATTCAATTCCAAGTCTAATTTCAATTTTAATTTTTCTAATTCTAATTTCATTTCATTCATTCTAAATTCTACTTTTCAGTATAGCTTCGTGTGAGTAGTTTCAAGTCCGGTTTGACGTTAGTCCAAATTAGTCTAAATTTAAGGCTAATTTTATGCCCAATTTCAAGTCCAATTTAAAGTTTAATTTACAGCTTACATTTACATTTATGTATTCGTATTTATAGTGATCATAACAGTTCTGTATCACTGCTATATGTCTTGACAAACACATCAATGATGACAAACATCAATTCTAAGCTTCTAACCTTCGAAGAAATCATTCTTAAATGAAATATGACTCAGAACACAAGTCATACAAGCCACACAAAGACGTACAAACAACTCGAATATTTCGAATATAAAAAATCGATCCGCCTTATATTAGGGTATGTTGCTGCTTCGTCGCAATTGCCTATTCCCGTCCTATCCAACACAAATTAATAGAAACATCAGCATTTTTATGACACACAATGCAAAACTAGTTATTCCCTAATATTTTAGTTTGTTGTCTATCATACGCGATCAATCAAAGTGATCTACTTAAATGCTTTTTATCATTAAAGAAGTCCTACCAGCCAAATTTCCAACTTACTCCTTTTGGAGTATTCATTAAATCCATCCAACAAATGATGAAAATTAGAATGGCCTTACTTACTACGACGGGAATTTGAAACAAACCCTACTCTACCTTTACCCTGTTTTCCACAACATTTCTAAACAAACGAATCAGTTCGAATAGTAATGTTCCCGATAACCACCGAATTTTGGTAAATGTATCATAGGCGATGCGGCATTTAATTACCACACCGAATGACTTTTCCCGTTTCCTGAAGCCGAAAACATTCAGATGGCAGCCAGCGAACGGTGCATATTCATCTAATTAAGCAAATATTATGTCCCAACATCAGGCCATCCAGAGCAACTCTGCTGCCGAACCGGAAGCTCCAAAGCTGCTACCTATACGTTCGGATCCCGATATCATCATTATGCGCACTTGCTCAACAAATATCATTTTCTCGTACACACCCAATGATTATTATAGATAAAATAATATCCTTCTGTATATGCAAACGATTGCAACATTTCGCTCCCACCGGTACCGGAACCGAACCAACCGGCCGGCCGTCTGTTCGAGCTATCAAACTGGAAGCACGATTTGGAATCGGCACGATGTTTGATTCATCTGCATTTGGCTTAACGGTTTGGTGCAAAATGGGTGTATCTTTCGAACTATTATTATTATTAGCGGTTCGATATTTACGGGTCTGAACTTTTGCCCCATCGGCCTCCGGCCACCGGCAAACCAGTGGCGCACATTAAATGAAATATCCACATACTACCCTGTGGCACGAGGGCGGCGGCGGCCGGCGTGGCGCTTGCAACTGCTGATGCCGAAATGAGCGCACATTTTCTGGTTGCAATTGAATGAGCGCGAAGACATTTAATTTTCAAATGCGGCTAATTAAATACACAAATGCGATCGCGGTGACGAGGGATGAGGTATCTACCGGGACTACCGGAACTGGTTGAGTTTGCAGTGCGAAAATGCACACGGCCCATCAGTATAGTTAGCTGGCTAGTCAGCCAGCCAGCCAGTAACGAATGATTGGATGATTGGTGAAAAGTAGCTGGCAGGATGCGGGCACCTAATCGGCGATTGATTATTTGATGGTTGTGCGGAAAAAGCTACGATTTAATGATCTGTCCCAAATTGAACATTGGGTGCACTGTACCTACAGTGTGATTCATGTTTTATGGCTGTAAAACAAAGTAGGACACTCGTGGAACGCGCTCATGAAAATCAACGAATTGCACTTTTATTTGAAGTTTTCGTATTAAGCTTTACCTAAATAACTTCAATTCAAATTGGTCTTTGACTTTGATTACTAGGCGCAAACCTTTGGTGAAGGCTACACAGCTGGCCAAATCTCTCCAATCGTGCTTGGAATACGATTTTTTTAGTACTTCCCCTCTTACTAAGCATGTGGAGGATATGAAATCCATTATCCATCCAAATCCATTAAATTTTATGCCATCCAGAACCATTTTATTTACCAATGGTCGTACCGAGTTATTTTCATTAAAAGCCATACAGAATTATTTTTTTGCCAATGGTCGTACCGAACTATTTCATGCAGATATGGTCGTACCGAACCATATTTTTCTTGGAACAATGATCGTACCGAATCATTTTGCTAAACAATGGTCGTACCGAACTATTTCTTTTAATTTAGCTCTGGTCGCATCGGACCGACCGATTTATATTCGGAGTTTGCACCATCTGAGTTTCCCTTTATCAGTTATGTTGGCCACGTGGACCATACCTTTCGTCGTTAGAGTCGAAAAAAATTAAAGAAAGCAAGGTTATAAACAAGCATCATGAAAAACATACTCTACAAGTTCCGTCATTCAAGTTCAAGTATAGAGTATTCTATTCATACTGGGATAATAAAACATGGATGAAATAATTTTCCTGTAATGTACCAAACAAATAATCCTTGAAGCATATAAACATGGGAAAACAACTCGAAACCATGACTTTTGTTATGAATTGAAATCTCTGAGTTTTCGTTGGAAAACGCTACCATCAAACATTTTAGAGTGAGTTACATAGTTTTGAAACAAGTGATGTTCATGGAAAGTTTTCCTGTAAATGGAAGACCTCAAGTTTGTTTTAATATTTAAGTGCTATATCTCATACATCTCAAAGTTATTTTTAAATAAAAATTGACAGTTATCTATTCAAGTTCAACTTATCACGCTTGTCGAGTCTTAATTGGGTGCTGTATACTAGCACCTAACTATGTTCATTCAATGAAAGTAATTAATCATTAGAGACTTTTACGCTCGAGGGCATTAGTTTCCCCATGGAGAGCAATCACACAGAACATTATCAGGTTTTCGGATTAAAAATTTATTCCATTTATTCTAACGAAGCGGGCATAGACTGACAACAAAGGAATCCAGCGCATTACATATTTGATGTCTCTGACAACGGCGCGTCTAATTTAACGACAGTTACTTAAATTCATATAGCTTTTGTCTGCCATCCATCCATCCATCCACCCATCCATCCACGGTGTGACCAAGGACAATGTTGTAATTTCAACAATCAATGGCTTCAGCCCCCCCCCCGATGAAGTCTTCATCATTATTCATTCAAATTAATGCCACTCTCTTTGAATTGCGGAGCAGACGTGGATTATTAAAAGCGCCAATAGTAGCTTTCAATTACGCTCTCAATGTCAGTCCTGGCTTTCTTCCGACCAATTGAATTATGATCTCTGATTTCGCTTGAAAGGAAATCCTCTTGTTCCGAGTGACTAACCAGACCGTATAGCTTGCTCCACTATAGAGGCGGTGGGTGCAGTAAAGCGAGGCTACACAGCAGGGAGTTGGACGTTTGTCTCATTTTTTAATAGGATTTGAGCAGTTTTTGCTTTCTTTTTCGATCTGTATGGTTCATAGACTGCAATCGTCGTGAATTTGAAATTTCTTCCGTTTGCCCTTTATTGCTATGGATGAATGAATGGATGGTTAGAGTGCATTCAATAAGAAAAGATTTTCATCATCACATTCCATGTTATTTGATATGATTGCACGTCCTTTGGTTGACGTTTATCGTTTATGATATGTTGACAAGGGATTTTTTATGATTCAAAATATCTAATTGATGACTAATTTTCCATTTTGTGCAAGCAACCATAAGCTTTACAGTCTTAGCCAAATCCAGAGACAAAACGATATTACGGGGAAGCAACAATATACGGTTGGACTGGAGGCATTCCAGCCAGGTTGACAGGACTGGAGGAAGGTGCAGACTCATTTTCTATTCGCCATCACAGTGCTGCAGTTCAATTATTGCCTAGCAATGAGTCTGCGGCTGTGGTTGTGGCTTGCAGCTGTTTGACCGGTGACCATCTTCCGGGTCTGGAGTCGGAAACGTTTCGTTCGATGGAAAAAGCGGATCTCAATAATAAGATACATACTTCAATTGAGACTGTTGAACGAAACACAATGAGCAACGAGAGCCAGACGGTCCCACGGAGATAGTGTTCGTTCATTATGTCAGTTCGATGGAGAAATTAATCGAATGCAGCGGGCGAATGATACCTATAGCTTTGTCATTATTTTTCTTTTCTTCGTTTTCATCTGCCACTGAAAATTGGTTTTTTTATAATCGGTTTAGGGAGAAGTCATCGCTGTCGTATGTACGGACACGGCACAATTCATTACGTGTTCAAAAAAGTCATCCAGCGCATTGGACGTGTTTAATTAATGTCTAAACATTTTGCTAAATATATTGTTTCTAACTCACTTTTGTGTGGATTACTTAACGAATCATCAATGAGGAACCGCTTCTTCTCGTCGTCGGACATATCTAACTTCGTAAATAAAATTTACGTTTATAATGATATTGCAGACAATACACTCCACAGTTCAGTCGCCGTTCCGGGTCGGACGCAGTTGTCAGCCGCTCTTGATATAAGCGGCAGATCTGAGCAATTCTAATTTAAATAATCTCTGGTAACATTAAGGAAATATCAAGTTTAACTGATGCAGTGAAAACTGATGCAATGCCAATTGTTTTTTGCAATCATCTATGAACCCGAGTACTTATGTGCCTGCTTTGGGCTCAGCATTGGACAACATCAAAATGACGAGTTTGGTTTTTACGAGTCTGACCAAACCAGTGGTCGTGTGTTCGAATATTGGCTGGGCGCTGCTGTTAGAATTAGTAGGATTGTTGCACTAACCTGGTCCTTGTACTCCAACAACCGGCTGCGAGGTCTATCGATAAAGAAGAGTCAAGTCTTCAAAGACGTTTAAGCCCAATGCGTTGCTTTGTTGCTGGTGCAGTGAATTCAATTACGCGACGGGTTTTATTATTGCCACTAATATTTTATTTTTACAGTGGAATTTCGGCGCATCTCTGTTTCGGCATAGGCTTAAAATACGGTGAAAGGTTTGTCATTTTACTAGCCTTTGTGCTCTTCGTAACAAGAAAACTTTCGGTAAGTACAAACGAAAGAAAATAATATTATTTTTATGCTAGGTTTGCCTCCTACTCTATTTCGACTGTATATGGGTCAAAACCGTGAACAATTTTTTTTATTATTCAAGGATTGAATGGAAAGCTCCACCTAACGTAGTCCTACGTCAACTGATTTAACAGATTTTTTTTCGTTCGGGGCAATTGAAAATCTTGTAACAGCGTTCGGGTTCGCAGCTCTCAGATGCGGTTACACAGGTTTTTTTTCGCGCCTGTGGCTTGTCCCACACTTTTGTTTTACGAATTTGTGACCGTAAAAAATTCTCAAAGATTCGATATTTCTGTAAAAATTTAAACGGGCTTTGCCAAAATCTATCTGGATGAGTAACCATAAATAAAATAATGAGAGATGAGAAATCAAAAATGACAAATGACAAATAAGAAATGATAAGTGAGAAGGGAAAAGTGAGAAGTGAAAAATGAGAAGTGAAAAATGAGAAGTGAAATTGAGAAGTGAGAAATGAGAAGTGAGAAATGAGAAGTGAGAAATGAGAAGTGAGAAATGAGAAGTGAGAAGTGAGAAATGAGAAGTGAGAAATGAGAAGTGAGAAGTGAGAAGTGAGAAATGAGAAGTAAGAAATGAGAAGTGAGAAATGAGAAGTGAGAAATGAGAAAGGAAAAATGAAAAGAGAGAACGGAGAAGAGAGATTGGAGAAGAAAGAAGGGAGAAGGGAGAAGGGAGAAGGGAGAAGGGAGAAGGGAGAAGGGAGAAGGGAGAAGGGAGAAGGGAGAAGGGAGAAGGGAGAAGGGAGTAAAAAGTAAAAAGTAAAAAGTAAAAAGTAAAAAGTAAAAAGTAAAAAGTAAAAAGTAAAAAGTAAAAAGTAAAAAGTAAAAAGTAAAAAGTAAAAAGTAAAAAGTAAAAAGTAAAAAGTAAAAAGTAAAAAGTAAAAAGTAAAAAGTAAAAAGTAAAAAGTAAAAAGTAAAAAGTAAAAAGTAAAAAGTAAAAAGTAAAAAGTAAAAAGTAAAAAGTAAAAAGTAAAAAGTAAAAAGTAAAAAGTAAAAAGTAAAAAGTAAAAAGTAAAAAGTAAAAAGTAAAAAGTAAAAAGTAAAAAGTAAAAAGTAAAAAGTAAAAAGTAAAAAGTAAAAAGTAAAAAGTAAAAAGTAAAAAGTAAAAAGTAAAAAGTAAAAAGTAAGAAAAGTTGAAAGCTATAAGTAAAAAATGAAAAGTGAAGACCGTTCGTTCTCAGCGAGCTTCAATTAATCTGCAAAACTCATTAAAACAATAAAGTCGATAAAGGGTTCAAAAGTTATGAACAAATGGGCAAAAATAATGATTTTTGGAACCACCCTGATCCAGAAAGCGGCATCCTAAGCGCTAAACAAAAAAAAACTTTAGACCTTTTGAATCAAATAATATCATTTTTAAGCATTGTTCTATTATATTATTTTATAGAAAATATTTATAGAAAACACTGTTTAAGTATTGAAACGGTAACGTAACATTTTTCTGTGGCTTCACGACGATTGAAGCCTCCCGCTTTGCTTTGGCCTAGCAAAAGTGTTTTCCGGGCGCGGAGCGGAGGCGAGAACGCCTCCTTCCTTCCCGTTTCGGGCAACTGGCGACCGGTTGGCGGTAGTCTGGCAGAAAATTCAACGCCAGCTTACCGCAGCAAATTCGTCATGCTTTATGAGAAAAGTTTTAATGAGACCTTATCGATTCACGCAGAGTAAGACACTTTGTTTGTGACTGACTGGTGGCAAAGCATAGCAAAGTTTGTTCTCTAAGCCACTCCGTTCTGCCTTTGACTGGGAGGGAATTTCGAATCTGTGTGTCTGAATTAGTTTTTCCCGTTGCAGAGTTTCGTTTCTCGGTACGTGGCTTAGCTTCTCGACGAGTGTAGTAATTTAAGTCGGATTATATCTTTATCTCGGGGAGATTTCATTGGCCTGACTTCAAGGTATCGTGAGCAGAGTGATTCGGTTTTTTCTCATTCTATTTGTAGACTAAAGCCAATACAATATTGCTTCAAGTAGATACATCATCGGTACCGGGACGTGCATAATCTTCAGTTGGGGAAAATATTTTGACCGTCAGTCAACACCTTGCACCTTTGGCTGGCATTCCAGTCACCAGCAGTAGGAGCTTGACTCCAGACTGTGGGCAAGCACTCATCTAATTATTTTCTTTCCTAAGTTGAAGGTGCTTCAGGCCAACACTTGCTGGTGCATCATATCTTGGCAGCAGATGCTGTGCAAGAAGCATGAATTGTATTTGTTGAAAGATTGCTACTGTTCGGCCTGTGGCAGAGTAGCTAGCCGGAAAGGTCAACAATCGGGCAACGAGTCGACAATATTGTCAATATTTACGCCGTGAAAACATTCCGTGCAGCAAAACCTTTGCTGCTTTTTTGATGAAAAAATGCAACTATTTCCTCCCTCTTCGCCCGAATTGCAAGAAAAATATATAAGTAGGTACCTAGTATGTTCCCTTACTTTTGCCACATAAAAAAAAGTTTGGTTTTTGCTCCAATTTGAACAGCACCTAATTGAGCAAATTGATTGTCTTGTCGGAACCGGAAAGTAAACAATTCACGAGACGATGGCGGCACAACGTATTATTGTAAAAGAAAAGCCTTGCCAAATTTTCTGTTTGCAGTTAGAGCAAAAAAAATTGACTTCCAGTAGCCAGAGTTCAGAAGTACAATTCAAGTCAGGTCAAATTCGAATGGTGAGCCCTGAAATGTGATTTCAGAGCAATGGCATCCAACAGTAACAGTAACAGTAACCGGACTATTATCGATGGAATCCGAACCGAAGAAACAAAAACCCAGCTGCCTAGCTGGCAGGGAAAAATACTACTATCCGGTGATGATGGGAGCACACGTAATGGGGATCGAATACAAGAGGGATCAATATTACTCGATTCAGGTTTGTCTGAGTACATACGCGAACAGGAGCATTTACAGTCATTGACCGACACGGTAGGTACCCTTGGGTTTTGATTTTTCTTTCTGCTTTCGTCAGTCTGGGAATCTCCGTGTGTCTCGAGCATGCATTATGTGGCAGAACAATTGGTCGGGAATGCCAGGTGCAATAAATTGACCTTCTCTGTAGCAGCCGAGCAGACTATAGATTCGGATTACAAAACTGTATCTTTGCACCGACTGGACCAGTATGTCAATTAACTATAAGGGGCTTAAAGCCAGACAAACGGGATAATGGCGATTGGGATGGCTGGGGGTGTGGTGCTGCAGAAGTGGGTGGCCATGTTCTTGCTCTTCAATGGGAATGTATGTAGTGCAGTATATTATAATTCCTGAAATGAAACTTCTCTGTTGACCGCCGGCATGGTTTGAATGGTTCTTGGTGATTAATTGACATAATGAGCTGAGCTCTGAAGCAGAGTTTTGAAGTGTACGTGTACCCGATGCGGATAGGTGAGCCGATCATTATTTGCGCCACGTCATTGTGCTTGGGAGAAAATGTATATGTAATTTTCGCTGGACCGTTTATTCACTAATCCTTATTAACTGATTATGGATTACAGAGCTGTTCTGATTATAAGGCATGATGTATGGGCAAGTTATCGGATATTAAATCATACCCATGTGCGTTAGCTAGTTGGTAATGTTTAGCATTGTCCAGTGTAATAATCAGGAACTGCAACATTAATCTTTAGATATTACAGCTTAACAATTAACATTTAAATATTAAAGATTTGTGAGTTTTAAAACGAACATTTCTTTTTCTAAGGGTCGTGTAATTTTCTTGACAGAAATTTCAAGATAGCGAAATCAATTTCTGATTTTTGGAATACTGTCGTTGATAGAGCACTTACAGAATTTACGATCTGACGCCGAATGTTTTAACCAAAAGCTCAAGCCGATGTTAGCCAAATGATTTGTGATTATTGAATTGGGATCGCGGGGAAATCACTGTCGACGCGGACCACTAGCGCAGTGGAACAAACCGAGACTATTAACTAAGCTAGGTAATGGTCCGATCCGATCTACAGATCGTGAGGTTACCTCAGAGAACTGTTCATCAATTAACGATAGCTCGGACGGGGTCGTCTGCTGACTACGCTGACTTGACGTAAAAATGCTGACCAAATAAATTGAGAACTTTGGAATTGCGAGTTCGGTTACGAGATTTTTTCACATTAATTTCATAGAGAAGGTGGATAACGTTCGCTAGCGTGGGCCACCTTCGATTTGTAACTAAACTTTAGTTTAGAATATGGATTTGAATTTAAATTTGGACTTCAACATGGACTTTATTTGAAATGGAACTGGAGATTGGACTTAAATTTGGATTAAATAAGACTTGAAAGTCTTTAAGTGGAATTAAACTAGACTTAAAATTGAACTTGAAATCGGATATGAAATCGTATTTAAATTGGAATTAAATTAGACTTGAAATTAGGGCTAAAATGAGGCATGAAATTGGGCTTGAAATTACACTTTAAGTTATATTTGGAATAGGACTTGAAAGTAAACGCAAATTTGGATCAGTTCACTTTGCTGGAAAATTGAATTAGGAATTACACTTAAAATTGGAATTGTGATTAAATCTAAAACTGGTTTAAGTCCAATAACTGGAGTTGAATTTAAACTTAAAATCCATATCTCATGAACCAAACAATGTAGGCAAAATGTTTTGAAAATGCTAGTCAATTTTCTGAGCATATTTACACCGAGCAGTCTTTTAGGCCGGCAAACCCGTGCGGTGGAACGGAGCCTCGCACTTCAGGGGGTGACGCTTGGCGCTTGGCGATGACTAGAGAAAATATTTAAAAATTCTAGTGGGCAGTGCCTGGTCGTATACAGCACAATTGTCTGTTCAAAAAAATTTGCATGATTTCTATTGTTTTCTTTCCTCTTTTGTTGAAATGTAGAGTGTAATGTGCCAATCGATTCCGCTCTGCTTACACGCCGATTGACACTTAGCTCTTTTGAACCAATGAAATCTCCAGATCCGAGTGGTATTCTGCCCGTTTCCTTACAGAAAATGTACAGCATTATAATGTCCGAGCTTATCAACATTTTTCGAGCGAATTTCACTTTGGGACATATCCTGGAGAAGTAGCGGAAAACAGGCAGATACCTAAAGGCATACCTAAGACCGATAAAAAAGAGAAAACCATTTGGTTTGGCATCACCGCTTCTCAATTTGTTAGAGGAAATCGTGAATAACTATATCCGCAATGAGTCGTTGCATGGAAATCAGCTTGCATACCAACACGGTAAATCTAAGGAAACTGCATTGCTCTGCCTTGTGTCGTTAATTAACCCTCTAACGGGAAAATTATGGTTCGAATATTCCCTTTTTTACGTTTGAAGAAAAAGGACATCTAGAACAAAATGTTCGATCTAAAACTTTTCCTATGAGTAATTTACATGCTTTTCTTCAATTTTGTGATATATTTGAACTGAAAAATATTTGGGTAGAGCGTTAGGTATGAAAAACTAAAAAGAGAAATGGGACTATTTCATACCTAGTGGTCCTCCAGATAAATATTTTCCCATGAAAATCAACACTCGAACTTCTTTTGAGTGTACTTTCATGATAAAGTAATCATTTCCTCGATCGCATCGTTTTTACGATGTTGTCCGTTAGAGGGTTAAGAAATCGCTCAAACATCAAGAAACGGCACTTTAGGTTTTCCGTGATGTTGAAGGCACTTTCGAAAACATGTTATTCGCTTCAGATTTTACGGCTATCTTTCAGCTTGATTTTAGCAATGCTTTCAAGTAGCGAAATCACAGCCTCATTGGGAGATACATCGCTTAACATTTTCGGCGTTGAAAGGAAGTCCACAAGGAGCTCTCTCACCCTTGCTTTAATTACTCGTGGCCGATGCATTGCTTCACAAGCAGTACATCTTGGTTACGAGACTATTATTTATGCCGAGGATGTAGTTCTTATCGTCAGAGAAAAGTTTGGGCTAAATAGATTTTGCTGTTGAGAAAACATCTCGTTGGAATCAAATACAGGGTTGCAGACTAAACAGTTAAACAGTGAGCTACGCACAATTAGGGGACTCCGCTCTTTATCATTTAAACAATATCGAATGATACCGACTCCTTCCGCTTTTGTGATCTGCATCTGCTCTTGCTTTATCTAGGCATAACTTCTTCGGAAATTTTCTTCTTACACAATACCGAGAATAGAACCCAAATCCCAAAAAGTTGATTTCATTAACCATATAGTACTGAACTGCGCTACAGGATTACAATTATCTAGCTCAACTTCATCAATGGGTATGAGCAGCCCGGAAACTGTGTACAGCAATCGAAGCCGAAGACGACCATTAAGACTGTCACAGTAGCCTTTCAACCCAATTCCCTTCTGGCATACAAAAAAGGGTCTCCCTGCTTAATCTGCACAGGGCCTCGTGCGCTGTAATGCCGGCTCTGTATTTATAGATGGATTACCGATGGATCCGATCCAGCTGCTCTCCAGAAAAAAAATCTAAGACGCAAAAATGAGATAGAAGGGGAAATAAATGGAATAGTTCACGAAGAAAAACGTGAAAAAAACTGGACAATGGAGATAGAAGAAGAGGAAAACACAAGAGAGAAAGAAATAATATAAACTAGCATGAAAAAAAGAAAACTGTGATAGAATGGGAGGGAAAACGGGACATAAAAAAGTGCAAAAGAAGAAAAGAGAAGAGAGAGAGAAAAATAGGGAAAATCAGGCAAAAGACGAACAGACCGGAACGAAAAACAAAACGAAGAAAATGCGCGAAAAGCTTATAAAGAAAACGTGTAAAAAGAGGAGAAACTACATAGAGAACCAGCGAGACAAAAAAGGAGGAAATATGGAAACATTAAAATGAAGAAAACGGAAAAAAAGGAAAAATGGGACAGAAAAAGAATAAAAGCAGAGAATAGAATAAAAACGGAAGAAAACAGGTATAAAATGCAGAAAAACAGAATGCGATAAAAACGATAAGAAAGTAGGGCAAGAGGAAGAACGCAAAAGAAGACAGCGAAAAACTGGATAGAAAATAGATCTGGCGGCGATGCGTCGGCGACGTATATCGGCGTGCAGATTTTTTACGTCACATTTTAAATTGGTCTAAAACAAATCTTTTAAATTATCTTTAGATTAATTATGACATATTTTGGAATAATTTTTCGGCTTCGCAGTAGCTTCATAGCAGCTAAAACAACGTTGTTATAGCTGCTATCAAGCGACTACAAAGCCGAAAAATCACCCCAAAAATCATTCCAAGTCTGTTATAATGCATCAAAAGATTATTTAAAAGATTTATTTTAGACTAATTTGAAATGTTTTTTAATGTTTTCGGGAAATTAGCAGTCAGTAACTTTTCGTCGAAAATCCCAATTTCGGAAGCAGTTTTGGGCCCAAACCAGGGGCTCTGTTTTTAAAAATATATTCACTGCATTCTTCTTGCCACGCCGCCGACGCATCGGCGCACAGGTCTTATAGAAAAAGAATTAAATAGCGAAAAAACGAAAACCGGGATCGAAAAAAGAATGAGAGAGGAAAAGTGAAAAAACTAACTTGAAAAGGAGAAAAAATGGAAGAAAAAAGACGAAGCACGCTACAAAGAAAATCAGAGCTCAGGAAAAGGCGAAAAACGGGACAGGAAAATAAGCGAAAAGAAACTGAGCTGCTGCTGAAAGCTGAGAGAGGAGGTAGCGGTCAGAAAATGGGAGGGGAAACGGGACATCACAAGAAAAAAGAAAATGACGCGCTAAAAAAGGAAAACTAGACAGGAAAGGATATACTGAACATAAAAAAAAGAAACCAAAAGGGAAAAGAAGAACAGCAAGAGAAAAAGTCGATGAAGGAAACAAGAAAAACGAGAAAAAGAGATCAAACGGGATATAATGGGACAAAAAATGGGAACATGGGACTGCAAGAGATGAAAAGAAGAAAAGAAAACAAGAAAAACCGCACTAAAGATGACGGTAAAACGGAAGCGAAAAAGACGAACGACGGGTTTCAAAAAACAAAAACCAGAGAGGATAAGGAAAAAAAGGAAGCAAAACGCAGAATAAACGTGACAGTAACAACGAAAACCGGATAAATACGAAAAACGAGAATGAAAGAAGATAAAGAGTTTGAAAAAGACGACAATTGAAAAAGAAAGAAGAGGAAGAAAAAGACGGAAATAGGGAAAAATAACAAAAGCGAAATAGCACTAAAAATAAGAAAAAAATTGGACAGGGCACGAAAAACACTGAACACTGAAACAGGTAACACAAGACAGAAAACAGAAAACGAGAGAAAAGAAGAAACAACGGATGCAAGTGAATGACTTTATACAAATTTAATAAGGTTCTGGATTTGACGGGATCCCTTCAATATTCATAAAAATTCTCGCAATTTTAGCTTAAAAACAAAGTCACTAGAATTCTTAATCCTCCCGAAATAATGCAAAAGCTCATTTCTAGTGTCTATTTATAGTGCTTAAGTTAAAAACAGAATTGCAAAGATGCAACTGAACTCCATAAGAAACGCTCAACGCCGGCAAATTTACTGGAATTCATAGACTACTAATTGAATGCAATAGATAATGGAAACAGAAGCACTTTATATGGACTTTGGCAAGGTATTTAGATACCGATGCTGATTTTCAAACTGCAAAAAATTGGAATTGAGTTAGGGATCTTGGTTCGAAATGGAAATGGTTCGACACGTATTTAATTAATCGCAAACAAAACAAAGCAAAGCAAAGCCTAGGTGCTACATTCTGTTTTTTATACGACAGACTTCGCAGCCAGCTGGTAAAGTGCAGGACAATTGCAAGGCCAGTTGCTACGATCCTATTGACTCTAACAGCCTCTCCCAGTCGGGATTCGAACATATGACGACTGGCTTATTAGGCCAGCATCATTCCTCGAGGCCAACTGAGAGGCTAAAGCCAAGTGTCCACTGACTAGAAATACTCAGAGGTGAGAGATGATTCATGATATAGTTGAAGCCAAATTTCATTTGACAGGGATTTGTCGCGTACAAATAGTCGTGCTAAAAACCCGCGCAAAATAGACTTCAGAGTATCATGGTTTTTGTAAAAATGAGAAGGGTGGTACTAATCATAACCAAATTAACGAAAAACTTGTTAAAAAAATTAGTTAATTAATAAAATTATTTAAAATTAGTTTTACAATTATTGCGAAAATTAGAACCACCCCAACCATCAATTACATCAAAAGAAAGGCCTTTGTGAATGAAAAATTTCTTATAATTTAATTAAATAAATAATTTCCAATTAAAATTCCATTCTGCAATACTGTACTGTGCAAAAGAAAAGAATTTCTGACATTTATCTTATAGGGTAGTTGATCCAATAGTTGTGGTAGGACCAATAGTTGCGCTACTATTCATTATTAATGCATATTTTCGTTACCGAAGCATTTTCAATAAAACAATTATATGTTCATTATATAAAACAAGTTCTTATGAGTATTGGTAGTTAGACTACACCTTTTAAAATTAAAACATTATTTGCTAAAATGCCGATTTTCTAAAATCTAACACAACTATAGACGCAGTTGGAGCGCACAACTATAGGCGCTCATTTCTATAGTTGCGCTGAAATGTTTTTTCACTTAGCAACCGAGCAATGTATACGGAATAACGCAATTAAAGGAACGCCAAACTTAATTAAGGGAACATTAACGCAACTATTGGTACAATATAATTGAATCGGGAAATTCATTATTTTCCTTATAAAGCTTCTCGTGCAACGAATGCAATTGTCTAGCCTTGCGACAAATGCCTTGTGTTTGATAAATTAATATCCCACAAGCATTAATTGAAGCATATACCGTGAACGTACCATATTCTGCGCAGTTAAGACATTTTTATGATTCTTTCGCTATTATAAGTATTGTAGACTTAAATTAATAACGTTGATAGCAGCAACGTGTAGTGCTACGGTCTATAGTATCTGGTAAAAAATATGGGAATTAAAAATCGACCAACAATTGCGTATATTTTTTGTTTTGTAAACTTATCCACGGTGCCTAATTCTGCGCACTCTCTTGCCCATATTCTTAATTCTGCGCATGTTTGTTCCTAATTCTGCGCACCTAAAAAGTAACAATAAACACTCATACCATGTTGTTTATGTCTTTATACGCTAAAAGCACGTTAAAAATCCGGCATTAGGAATCCATTACCATAAATAAATCCATGATTTGGCGTTCTTGTGCTGTCCAGGTGGTAGAGGAATATTGTTATCATTTTGATTGGCTTATTTTAAATATTTTGTGGTCGATAACATGAAGGGCAAATTGATTCGGGTTTTCTGCATACTGAATATTACACTTTAGAGAAATATTAAAAATTGTGTTTTCATGTAGAAACCACTTCGCCACTGCCTGACAGCTCCATGAAGTTGGACATTTAAAAAAAATCAGAAATCATAGTTCCATAAATTGGCGCTCGTACGGACCCCGAGTCGCAACACAGGATTCCAATCAATGCAAATTAAAGGTTCTACTTGAATTTTCATGCCTCTATACCTCAGCCATTTGGGTGAGGTATTCTTTCGCGATTTCTTCGAAGGATACATTACTGCGCAGAATTTGGAACATGAATAAAAAATCTGTGCCTAAATCTGCGCACTACTGCGTCGCATTTTTCTAACGAAAGCAAGGCATGCAATCACTCTTTTTGTCTAAAACATAACTAAAACTAATTATTCTTTCTAACTATGCTGGGTAATTTGAACATTGCAAGGAATTTCGATCATAAATTTGGTAATTTTCTAGAAAGACAATTTTAGCGTTGGCGCTAACGACGTTGTTTTCTGACGTATAAACACTTTCAGTTTCAGTTTAATTTATTTCGCTGTCAAATATTATGGTCCTTTTGTGAATAATGGCGTGATATTCAACAGGCATTTATAAAAAAATAACACAATGGTCATAGTTATGCACAATGTTGAAATATACATATATTAAGAAAAATGCGCAGAATTAGGAGCTGCGCAGAATTAGGGGCGGTTACGGTACCTCAATAAACAAGAAAAAAGAAATTACATTGTGCTTAGCTGCGCGACTAATGGAGCGACTACCCTACACACTTCATATACGCGCGTAAAGGAATGCGCGATTTGTTTGCGTCGCACAGTGGGACGGCTTGAAAAATAGGCGGACATCAGCTTTTACGGCGAAACTATTAAGTTTTCCTCATTAGTGTCTTCGCAAAAGTTTCTTGGTTTTCGTTGTATTTTTTTGTTAGATAAAAAAAAATCATTAAGGGGGTGGGTCAATATATAGAGAAATTAACTTTTTTATTTTAGGTCCAAAATAAACAGTCTCTAAGGAAAAGTGGTAGAGGACGTTATTTAAAGAGTATTTGGTGAAGGAAGAAAGTTTCTATCCCTTAAGGGAAAAAAGATATTGAGCTACACACACAATAACAAACCCCCTTAATATCAGTTTTCCTAATTTTACTTGCTTATTGCCATTTTTACGTAGTTTTGATGTTCAGTAATGTTTAAGATATAGTAAAAATACAACTTTTTGCTGAAGAGTGCGAAGCTCTAAGCTTATGGGATTGTGAGCTGTTGCAGTTTTCATATAATTTTATAGTCAATTTTAAGGTGATTTATTTCAAAAAGGCGCAAGTATGCGCATCCATCCTAAGCGACTTTAAGTGTTGTGATGTAGTGCCTTTCATTTCATATATATGTCACAGTGGAACACGGTGGAACATTTGAGTAAACTGCGACTAAAATATCACGTTTTACGTCTGAAAAATTACATAAAATAACGTAAAAGACCAATGCAAATGGTATAAAGACGTTTAAAATAAAAATAAATTTAATAATATATGATTTAAAAATTCAATGATGCTATATTTCTAAATAACTGTTCATTTCTTCATAATGTTATAATGGTATATTTTGTTATTGAATACTAGGTATGGAGATGCATTGATAACATATTTTGTTATTGAGTAGATACATAAAACAGTGGTTGTAAGATGAGTTTAATAACTGATTTTGTTATCATATCTTATTTTGGCCTTAAAATGACATTCGATATATTTCATACAATTTTTTTTATTGATTAAAGAGACTTTAGATTATAAATATTTTATAAAATAATTTTTTAATATCTCATATACTACTGCATTTGTTATTCAATGCCTTAATAACACTAAAATATGTTATTCTAAACTTTGAATACAGTCATGTTATTGCTTTGTTATTCAAATAACACAACTAGTTATTCTTTTGGCCTTAAAGGAGTATAATTTTGATATTATTTTTTGTTATTTTACCAGCTATGTCAGCCAAAACAACAACAAATTTTGATATGAGTTGTTCGATTTCCAATAACACATTTTGGTATTATTTTGCTCTTCACTCCTGCTCGGGTATGTAGAGCTCTACCAAACACAAAACGGACGTGTGTACATTGTAGAGTTTTTTGTAGTGGAGAACTCTCCCATAGAGTTGCTGTAGAGCTCTACCAGTGACCTCTACAGGGTGTATATACTACTCTACCCATCTCTACGTGAGATTTTTCTCTAGTTCTACCTGAAAAACTCTATAGTGGACATTTGGCTTAACAATTGGTCACGTTTACCTGCTCCTGTGTGAAGGGCCAAAAGGGTTTCAGTCGGCAAGCAACATCACTTGCACCTTGCACGTACCAGGGGTGTTTAAGAATCTTCTTCCAGGGGCTCATCAATCTACCCAAAAAAGTGAATTTCACTGGCAGTACTTTATTTTTTAAATCAGTTGAGTTAATATTTGATGATATAGGTATTCAATAAAAATCCAAAAATTAAATGATTCACCGTTTGACAGATATTGAATAAAACAATCGAACGACAGCAAGAGATCTATTTCTCTCTTAAATACATAGATAACTGAAGTTTCTGAAATGGACATTTCGGAAGAATTTACACCTATTACAATGTGTGTTATATAACTGTACTGGGACTCTACGTAGAATAACTTTGAAGACTTAGTTTTGTTTCGCCTATTTTCATTATACTTTCAAAAGATTTTTGATTAACTATTGTCGTAATACATGCGTACGCAGATTTTTCGCTTTGCTTGCTGTTTTGGCCTCGTTGAAAGGGTAAAAGACTGGTTTTGCGTTATCTATCTGTAACTTGTTATAAAAACTGACTTGTACAAACGTATTACTTCGAGTAAAGCAATGAATTATGAAATATAATGTACTATATAATTCACTAACGCCAACTGAAAATATTGTTATTCGTTATTCGTACTTAAATAAATTTTTCACACCTAACATTCTAGCCGCCTGACAGTAGACTGCATACCGCTTGGAAGCATGATCCGAATAGTTGCCCACATCACGATTAATCGCTTTTGTAGTCAGCAAGAAGCTTCCCGTTGACGAGGACCTAGCCAATACTGGACGCACTTTTTTATCCCAAACCCAAAGTGACACACGGGTACACAGTTCAACACTATAGTTAATTGCATCCGGATTGGAGATCAGCCGATTATCGCCAAAAAGATCATAGGATGCCTGCTTATAGTTTTCTCCCCGAACTAGCTTAATGTAGCCCCGGCCGTGGTAGGGTGCATTGGATTTCTCCGTATCAACAGTATGCGTGAATCCGTCGCTATCGCAGATCATGTGCGCAATCACCATGGCCGCTTCGTTGGAATTTCGTGCGAACAGGTTGATCTGCCGGTTAATTTCTTCCGACTTGCCTGGGACCCAAGACTGCGGCTTGTAGAAAGTCGTCGACAACAGAATATTTTCCAAAATAGTCGCCATTGATCGATGAAGGGAAAGAAACTAAAGTTTGCCTGCCACTCGCCGGGTGGATTTATAATCCCGTTACGGTACCAGACACACACACACCCAACTCGGCTGTAGGAATGACCATACTTCAGATAAGATTCGAATGATGGATTTAAAGATAGGGAAACAGTATAAACGAAACTAATAAATACTTCTGTGGAATTGATGGTACGAATATTTGAAGAACTCGAATGATAGCGGCAGTAAGGTTCCGAATTTGTCAGCCCCATATTGAATTTTGGGCTGACAAAATGGGAAAACTGACAAAATCGTGAAATATTTTTTTTCATAATTCAAGACTTAAAACCTTGTAATATCGAAAACTTCTACTAAAAACCAAATTTTAACCCTCAATTGATCAACTGAAAGCTCAACGAAATCTAATTAACCGGGCCCAGCACACTGGCCCAGAAACTTTTTTGATGCACATTACAGTTTTGAGCGAGAAAACTTGGTTTTAGGTTTATCGAACCCTTGGAAGAGTTTCTTAAAATTAAAAGTCCTATCGTCAGCGAAATTCAAATTTTGATTAATCCCCCTAAAAGTGCACTAAAGAATTTATTTTGCTTTAGTTTTAATATAACACATTGATATCTCTCTTCTCTCTCTATCTCTTCAGCATAGGTAGAATAATCCTATTTCTCATATATATGAAAAATCAGGGGCGGACTGGGAGCCAAGGGCCCACCGGGCCTTTGAGATTAGGGGCCCCGTGCAACTTGACTCGACTCAGGCACGTCGAGTGTCGAGTATCGGGAGAACGGACAGCATAGCGGCTCGATGCTCGAAACAAAACAAACTCAGTCGTTATTAGGACCGAGTTATCAGCTTTTAGCGTGTGCGTCATATTAGCGGTTCACGGTACTTTAGTTTGGACGCATTTTTCTTCAACCCAATCTTCGCTACTTTGAGTTTTAGTTTTTGCAGCCACCACCACAGATGTTGTTCTATCGACAATATCCATTTCATTGGCAAAGCAGACGAACTAACTAGATTTGCTGACGATTGTGCCTGTGTGTTGCTCCTTTCATAACATCCTGTAACGACATGTTGTACAGCCCACCTGAGGGACCATCACGTTAATAAAGTCCACTGCGAGGTTAGAATGGCCATGATTTTACGGTCGATGGTAACATACGCAACTTTGAAATCAATGAAATAATTGTGCGTAGAATTCTGTATTCATGAACTTCTTGGAGGATCTGCCGCAGCGTGAATATTTGATTCTTTATTGACCGTGCTTCAGCGAACCCGGAAGAGAACTTTCCACATTCTGATAAGTGCCACTGCGCATTTTTGCCAGCAATGCAACGTTTTCCTCATCTATCACCCATTCATATTTCAAATAAGAGTATCAAATCAAATTAAGTATCAAAGTACCAAATAAGCGGATTTTATAAATGATAGGATGTCAACAGTTCAATATAGATAAGTAGCTTACTGCGTCTTCACATCAGAACAAAACAGTTCATAGTGCAGGCGATTCCCGTGCCGAGTTATAGCTATCCCTGGGATTAAACTCTTGGATTCTCCTACAAGAATTCTGCTTCTATAAGTAAGGTATTCTGTGCGAATCCTCTGCAGAATTTCTTCTCACGATTCCAATGTGAGGAATGCCCGATACTCTGCGCGAATCGTCCTGATAGAGCTGCGGAAAAAAGAACCCACCGTCTAAAAATGTCAGTACGAAGAGCACGTGCTCGTCAGTCCAGAGGAGAGGTTCGCCAGCAACAACACACGGAGTTTCTACAAAGCGGTCAGGTGCAAGAATTTTGCCATGCTTGTGATGTGCAATGATAGTGCTGGCAACCTGCTTACTGACAAAACGACGGTAGCAGCCAGGTGGAAGAGTATTTCCAGACGCTGTTGAATAGAGAAGTAAACAGGAAGATCAGCAGGTACAGGATAAGAATTTTGAGCGACGGCCAAACTGTGGAGCCATTGACACAGGAGGAGGTCAAAAAAGCAATCAGTGAGCTGAAAAACGGTAAGGTTGCTGTAAAGGATGGTATCGTGGCTGTACTTCTAAAAACGAGGAGCGAGCAGCTGTACGAAACAATTCGCCACCTCATTGTCAGGAATAGAATATGGGACGAAAATAAATATCGGAGGAGTGGTTGATTGGCCTCATTTCCCATAATTTTAAAAACGGACATCGACTTGAGAGTACAAACTATCGAGACATTACGTTGCTCAATTTTGCCTATAAGGTGCTCTCCCTATCGTGTGTGGCTGAGTCCGTTAGCTGAGTTCTTCGTCGGCGAGTTTCAAGCTGGTTTTCATGAGGGTCGCTTCACGATGGATCAGGTATTTACCCTGCGTCTAGGAACTGACGAGTTCCGGGAATACAACTTGCAGATTCATCATATTTTTATGGATTTCAAGGCGGCATACGATTCAGTAAAACGAAATGAGCTGTGACAGTTAACGCTACGACATGGTTTTCTCACAGAACTATTTACGTTGATTCGTGTGACGCTGGATGAGTAAAAATTATAAGTCAGAATAGCAGATGAGACCTCACGTGCTTCTTGATTTTGCGGATGACGTCGATATTACCGAAATCAAAAGTACAGCAGCGAAAGAAGCCTTTGGGTCATTTATTGAGAAATTGGGACTTACCATTAACACCGCCAAAACGAAGTACATGGCGTGGAAATCCAAATGGTGTTGGTGTCGAAGAGGAACTGAATATATTTTGATATGCTCGTGATATGTGACAACGATGTAAGTCGCAAAATAAAACGACTAATTGCAGCTGCGAATTGGCCTTTACGGAGGCATTACATTTTGTAGCTGAAGTCCAGTAGCTTGCAAATTCGCATAAACTGATGCTCTAGAGAACACTAATCCTCTCGGTGGCCCTTTACGGACATGAATCATGGACGCTAAAACTGCGGATGAAATACTAATTCTACTTTTAAATACTCAGAATTGAAGCTAGTAATATTTTCTGAGCTTGGACCCCAACAGCTCAACTTAAATGGTTTCATGAATCACGGGGCCCCAGCAATTGAACATTCGTGAGTCGTAGAAAAAGTTCAATTGAAAGAGAAATTTTGGTTTAAAGTTCGGGTCCCCAACAGTTCCATTTGAAGCTGAATTTTCAATCATCAAATCGGTTGATTCGAACATTCGTGAGTCATAGAATCGAACATTCGTGAGTCATAGAAAAAATTTAATTGAAAGAGAAACTTTGGTTTAAAGTTCGGGGCCCCAATAGTCCCATTTGATCATGGGGCCCCAGCGATCGAACATTCGTGAGTCATAGAAAAAGTTTGATTGAAAGAGAAACTTTAGTTTAAAAATCGGGGCCCCAATAGTCCTATTTGAAGCTGAATTTTCAATCATCAAATCGGTTGATTTCATGAATCATGGGGCCCCAGCGATCGAACATTCGTGAGTCATAGAAAAAGTTTGATTGAAAGAGAAACTTTGGTTTAAAGTTCGGGGCCCCAATAGTCCCATTTGAAGCTGAATTTTCAATCATCAAATCGGTTGATTTCATAAATCATGGGGCCCCAGCGATCGAACATTCGTGAGTCATAGAAAAAGTTTAATTGAAAGAGAAACTTTGGTTTAAAGTTCGGGGCCCCAATAGTCCCATTTGATCATGGGGCCCCAGCGATCGAACATTCGTGAGTCATAGAAAAAGTTTAATTGAAAGAGAAATTATGGTTTAAAGTTCGGGGCCCCAACAGTTCCATTTGAAGCTGAATTTTCAATCATCAAATCGGTTCATTTCATGAATCATGGGGCCCCGGCGATCGAACATTCGTGAGTCATTGAAAAAGTTTGATTGAAAGAGAAATTTTGGTTTGAAGTTCGGGGCCCCAACAGTTGCATTTGAAGCTGAATTTTCAATCATCAAATCGGTTCATTTCATGAATCATGGGGCCCCAGCGATCGAACATTCGTGAGTCATAGAAAAAGTTTGATTGAAAGAGAAATTTTGGTTTAAAGTTCGGGGCCCCAACAGTTCCATTTGAAGCTGAGTTTTCAATCATCAAATCGGTTGATTTCATAAATCATGGGGCCCCAGCAATTGAACATTCGTGAGTCGTAGAAAGAGTTTAACTGAAATAAAAATTTTGGAAAATCTCATTTTGTGTAACGACGAAATTTTTACTGGGGCCCACCGGGCATTTGCCCGGTTGCCCGGTGGGCCAGTCCGCCCCTGTGAAAAATCCTTAACCCTTCGTTACTCGCGCTGTTGTATTTTGTACAACGCCTGTGAACTGTTCACTTTATCTCGGAATACCTCGGGATTCCAACAATAAAGAAAATTACTGTTTTCAGCGAAGTTGATCCGCAGACCAAGATCTTTCAAACGGTGGAAAAAGTTTCATAAGTTTTTCACCAAGTGGCATACTAATGCGAGTGAACTCTGTTAGGTTTTAGCATGTCTATAAATCGAAGTTGGCGTGAGTAACGAAAGGTTAAAAACTGTTTTTCTATTTTGGCTGTTTTTGTAGTTGTTGAATGACTTTTTCAAGTTTCTCAAAGTTGTACAAATAGTGAAAATACACAACATTGCTGAATATAGTATATCTTTATCTTTGCTTATTCAGGAATTGTAGAACTTTTAATAAAAAAAAGTGCCTAACTTTGCAAATTACGCGCAAAAAAGGCATCATTTCATTCAAAAACTCTCCCCAGGGAATGAGAACTGTCCGATCGGTACCAAATATTGGATTTTTACTTCCTGACCGAAAACGAAAAATCTGGCAAAACTTGATTCAAATCCGTGAAGGTCGATTACACCGTTTGAAGTTTTTCTCGGTCACTTGACGTTGAATGTCCCATATTAGATGACATTCGAATAATATATTTTTTGCAAATTGTAGAATTGTTTCAATTGACCATAAATAACAGCCGCTGCACTATTTTTTTTAATGCAAAAAGAACAACCCACTAATAGTTGGCCGTTCTATAGGAAACAAATCGAGAAACCAATATTAGACCAATATTACCAAATTAGATATTTTTTGTTTTACTGAAATTTTTGATTTTGAGTTTGAACAATTTTGAACCCCATATCACATACTAAAAATTAATTTAAGACATTACTATTTTATGCATAAATTGGTTTTCATCCGAAACTTAAAGTGAGCAATTAAATTGGAGCAACACTGTTACGAACAAGCGGTGATGGTTATAAAAAAAGCAAAGCCATGGGTATAAACGTCCTTCAGAACTTAACTCTTCTTTAACGACATTATTAGAGTACATGAAAATTACGAGGCTAGTGCAAAGATCCTATGGCACCGTCCAGTCGAGATTCGAACATACGACGACTGGCTTGTTAGGCCAGCATCGTACCCCAGAGCTAACTGGGCGGGCGGTGATGGTTATCTTATCGCTGTATTTGCTAAGCTTGTGCAGGTGAAATTAATAACCATATCGTCCACCAATGCACAATGGGCAAAAACGAGCTCGTAATCTCAAGAATTAGAAGCCGCTGATTTGAAATCTTACAAGATATCTATTCCTTTGTAAAAAAGTGCAGGAAATCGATTGGTAATGGTTTCACCCTGCGCAGACTTCGGGAAGTGGTCCATTTTGTCCCATTATCCCCAAAAATCATGATAAAAGCTAATTAAACAATATAAAAACTTATTTGCCGCCCGTGAAATAAATTCAAATAGCTTCCAAACGTTGCCAAAACATCAGAAGAAACGAATTCTATCCATTCCATACTGTGTGAAATACAAGAATAGTCCATTTTGCCCAATTCACCCCTAAATACGCAGTAAAATCTAAATAAAACGAATAAAACTAATTCAAAGATAGGTAAGAGGGTAAACTCGAATAGCACCAGTTCATTCGAAAGATATCAGGGGAGATGAATGTCATCGGTTTAGTACCGTGATATATTCACAATCGGTCGGTTTTGCCTGATTCCCTCCTAGATCTACATAAACTCGTTATTTTTCAACAATGGTGTCTTGAAAGAAGTTTATCAATAAAATACAGCGCATCTTTTTAAGCTATTAGAGTGATCTTATTTTCATTTATCAGGGTGATAGAAACTTTTGTTTTTTTTAATACGTCCAAATAATTTTTTTTCTTCAACAAAATTGTAGAACACACTAAAATGAGCAACTTTGCTGAACAAAGTAACTATATAACTTTTACTAGTTGCGAGATATAAGGATTTGCTCAAAAAGTACACTCAAAAATCAATTCTGCACTATAACTTTGCATCCAATTTATTTATCGCTTTCAACTGTTCTCCAAAGTTATTCAGTATGTTAAAATACACATTTTTCCTGAAGATTGTTTTTGTCTTTGAGTTAGTTTTAATCGCTTTAATTGGACAAAATGAACTATTCTTGCATTTGGCACAGTGGCACAGAATGGATGGGATTTGTTTCTTCTGAGGTTTTGACAACTTTTGGAAGCTATTTGAGTTCATTTCACAGCCGACAAATAAGTTTTTATTCTGTTTAATTAGCTTTTATCACGATGTTTAAGGATAATGGGGCAAAATAGACCACTTCCCGCAGTTTGCGCAGAATGAAATCATCACCAATAGATTTCCTGCATTTTTTTACCTAAGAATAGGTATCTTGTAAGATTCCAAACCGGCGGCTTCTAATTCTTGGGATTACGAACTCGTTTTTGCCCATTGTGCAATGTTGGGGCTTACCAATGTTATTGTCCAATTTCTCGGTAATGAACACGTAAGTCTCAATTGCGTTTGGGAAAGCAAGAAATAGTCGATGAATCAACGGCTCACACGAAAGTTTTGCCGTCTGTGTGCTTACGAATGTAAACGAGATGAAAAGAGGAATAACAAGGAAGCAAGTGAAAGGTTTTGAAAATTCAAATGACTCGAAAGGTCCAGGATTTTACGGGATCCCTCCAGTATTCATAAAAATTCTCGCAATGGGATTTCACTGCTCCTTTGTTTTATATAACTAATACAACAACTAATTGTGCATTTTTAAGTTTTAGAAGATTCAAATGAGTTATTACTTGCTAGTTTCCGTATTGTACCTACGTTTGATTAACTTTCAAAACAAAAAAAAGAAGTATAAAATGTATAAAATGTATAAAATGTATAAAATGTATAAAATGTATAAAATGTATAAAATGTATAAAATGTATAAAATGTATAAAATGTATAAAATGTATAAAATGTATAAAATGTATAAAATGTATAAAATGCATAAAAGAGCGGTGCCCACATGTAGGCATGGTGGGGCCAAATCATATCTTTCCATGAAAGCCTTGGGTCACAATGACTTCTGACCTCTATTGCTCATAGTAAAATGTATAACATATAATCTTGTTCCCGGGAGTCGTCGTCGTCCGGTCATGGAGCCGGGTGGCTCGTGTTGTTTCAAGCAGTAGTCTCTATTCAACTCGATATTGGGCCACTTGTCGTTAATTTCCCATACGTCTCAGAAGTCGCAAATCACTTTCGAACCGGTCGAGCCATTTTATACGTTGAGCCCCTTTCCTGGTGGGGTTATTGAAGAGAACCGTTTTCTTCTCACTGTTGTCCGGCATCCGTGCGACGTGTCTGGTTCACCGTAGCCTATCAACTTTCGTTATGGGAATCTCTCCAACCAGTGCCTGAAGCTCATAAAGTGATTCATAAACCTGCGCCACTTTCCGTTTTCAGTTTGAACTCCGCCGCTCTGACACGGCAAGGTCGCGAATATTTTCCGTCGTCGTCGTGTCACAGTTTCAAGTCTATGAAGAACTAGCGTTCTAATAAGGGGTTTGTACTTTGTCAGCTTCGTACAGCGGCATATGTTTTTTGATTGTAGCATTTTGCGAAAGGTAAAGTAAGCCTGATTTCCCGCGAGACCGCGCCGCTGTATCTCCTTACTAGTATTGTTGTTCGCGGTCACCAGAGATCCCAAATATTTACACGAACCCATCTACCACTCCTAGTTAGTAGCCATCAACAGTTACCTCCTATTATAAAGTTGGTATTCGACGCATATTTTTTTAGCCCATCTCTTCTAGACTCCGCTTTCAGTCCGCCGTAGACTGTCACCGTCATTGCAAAGTTTCTGATTACCTTGTCAATGTTGAACGATCACCTTGTTTAACCATAGCCGCGTCTTGAATGGACTCGAGAGTGTCTCCGAGATGCACACGATACACATCACTCGATCCAATGAGCTTTGATTAGTCCTGTTAGTGTTGACACCGCTGGGAAGTGCGACGGTGTAACCGAAAACGGTGCATTCGACTGATCGTGGCTCGTCGGATTGACAGATGGAAAACAAAACAAATGAAGGAAAAATATTAGCAGGTCTTGGCAAAGTTACATTTAAATTAAAATTGTAATTATATGGCATTACGGATAGAGCAGTAGTGGATGAAAATTTAAACGGCTTGTAAAACAGTGATTTCTAGAAGACCAGAAGTAATCGGCAGCTGTTCACTAAAGTGATTAGTAATCTACAGCCTAACACAGTGATCGGAAATAGACACCGGTTGTTCGAGTCTAAACCTTAGACCAATTGTTCAAGCGCAATTCCCGCTGTTGCCGTGGCTGCTGTTAACCGGCAAAGAGAGAAAGAAGATTAATATTTAAAGCAAATCGCGATCGTAAGTACATACCTGAAAATAAGAAAAGAAGTTATTGAGTAATATTTATTTATTTATTTATTACTAAAGTTTACCAGGATAAGAAAAAGGCAAGAAAAGCAAAAGAGATAGCGAAGGAAAGAACGATAGTGGAAAAAAGGATTATAGTGTGTACGAAGATTAGAAAGGAAACTACTTATTGTAAGTCGTAAACAATCAAATGCAAATTTATAAAATTAATGGTTAAAATATACATACAGTTTGAGCTGCATAAAACAAATTGCTGCTACAGAAAATAGTTACCAGTTCTATCCGAACAGTTAGTTTATCAGGAAAATCGTGTTCGTGCATTATCTGCCATAGCTGATAACGAACGACCGTATCATATGCTGCCTTGAAGTCGATAAAAATGTGATGCGTGGGCACGTTGTACTCCCGACGTTTCTGCAAGCTCCGATGGATGGTAAAAATTAGGTCTCAAGAAGCCCTCCTGATAATTTCCCACGAAATCTTGTGCCAGAAACCGAGATCTTACTTGATGCAAATAAAAATTACTCTCAAGTTTGTATTACCTGTCCTATAGTTATCTAACTGTAGTTCTACCAAAAGCACGTTATTCTTCATGACAAGGTTAGGGAGATATCGTAGAAAATTTTCCATTTTCAAAATAATAATATGAAGATTATTTATAAATTAATTTTCAATTTTAAGACTTCAAAATTCTAGACTTATTCCGGTTGGCAAGTTTGGCCCCTATAACGAAAAACGTATGTTTGCATTTTCCCGTAAAGTAAATAACTCCGAGCTAACTATTTCCTGTCGCCCGCCAACCGCTTCCGCTCGAAGAAACACCGAAAAACTTTAGCCAATAATTGTTGATTATAGTTGGTGATTACCGAAAGGAATGTTTTGTGTTGAACCTTCAAAAAAGTATTTTCTTTCAAGGACTCTTTCGTCCCCGCGTATTTTCGCTGCAAAGTGCCCACTTCAAAGCTATTAAACTATTCTTCCCCTGGCGGTTGCTGGCGGTGAATGAGAACCTGCACCGTCGTCGTCGTCATCGTCGTCGTCGTCGTCGTCGTCGTCGTCGTCGTCGTCGTCGTCGTCGATGGCGTTGTTTGTAAGTTTCTCCTTCATTTTCCATCAAACTGCTGCGCTGCTTGCCGTTCTTCAGCCACCCATTTGGATGGAGGGTTCTCGCTGTACAGAGGAAATAGTTTTTCGGTCCAAACTACTCGGTTCTCCTTGGTTACCCGCTGATGGTAGCCGTCATCAACATATAAGCATTGTGGCCACAGAAAAGATTAAGCAGCGAACAACATGGAAAAAGGGAAAAAGCGTAAATACAGTGCTATTTTTGTAAACACCGTCGAACAAAGGAAGAAAAAAACCTCGCGTTTTGCCGAGGGGGTGGTGAGAAAATGTATTTCCGGTTTGCAAAAAGATGAAGGAGTTCAGGTTTAATATTCAAGTTGTAGTTTTAGCTTAATGAAAATAGATTTCAAATTATAAAATTTGAGTTAAAGTAAGTCCCTAGTATATAGGAGAACCCCTCGATTGCCACTTACATTACACCTCGCTGTTGAACAGTTATATTGTAGAATAGGAAAGCAACAAGAAAGTGAAAACTTCTTTCATACTGTATTTGTAGTTTTTTGTTGGAACGAAATTTTTATACGCTTAGCTGTGTACACATTCATGAGCAGAAGTGTAACCCATAAATATAAGCTCATTTGCTCTATTCAAATAATTCATTCCGGATGTTGGCTCGCACAACCCAAGAGCATCGTAGCACTACCGCCAGCATGTGTTGGACCGCGGCAAGCCGCAGAACGATTGGGCCAAACTAGGGGGTTCATTAGAACCCATAGTTTAGGCTCATTAACAGGACTGGGAATGGGAAAGCGACCCTATGTTACTCTGCCGAAATGTGTAATGTACTTTGCCTGTTTACGAGTCGGTCCGGCAGTCGGCTGTTTCAGTGAGCGGAACTGGAGAAGTTAAAGTCGATAAAAAAAAAGAAAAAAGGAAATGGACTTTATATACGATATAATATTTACGTTGAAGTGTTTCGTATGGTTAGCGAACTAATTATGCATGTATAAACAATGACTAAACAAAACCTGTTGATATACAAAAATGTAAATATTCCTTTATTAATTGACGTTTTTCAAAATTATCATACAAAATGAGCGGAAAGGTCCAGGAATTTAATAAAATTTTGTAATAATTTTGTAAATTTGCGTAAGCTTATCAAAATATATTCGTAAGCACAAGTTTAGCGAGCGTTAATAAAAATTTAACGCATACAGCGAAACTTTCGTGTGAGCCGATGATTCATGGATTATATCTTGCTTTCCAAATGCAATTGAGACTTAAGTGTTCATTAGTGAGAAATTGCACAATACCATTGCTAAGCCCCAACATTGGTAGACGATATGGTTATTAATTTCACCTGCACAAGTTTAGCAAATTCAGCGATAAGATAACCATCACCGCTTGTCCGTAACAGTGTTGCTCGAATTTGATTGCTCGCTCTGAGTCTCGAGTGAAAACCAATTTATGCATCAGATAGTAATATATTAAATTAATTTTTAATCAATTTTGTTAAAAATTGTTGACAACTTTTTTTCGTAATTAAACAAAACAACAAAAAATGTCTAGAATTAGACGCAGTCAAAATATTTTCTTTTTTCCGAGTGCTTAGTTTTGCCGCCCAGTGTTGTTATTAACTATGTGTTTGTAAGCAATAAAAATTAAATATTGTACCACCCCTGTCCTTCGAATTCTTCAAATATTCGTACCATCAATTCCACAGAAGTATTAATTTTTTTGTCCTGCTTCCCTATCTTTAAATCCATTACTCGAATCTTATCTGAAGTACCGTAATTTCTTCCGATGGGTGTGTTTCTGGTACCGTAACGAGAATATAAATCCACCCGGCGAGCGGCAGGCAAGCTTTAGTTTCGTTCCCTTCAGTGATCAATGGCGACTATTTTGGAAAACATTCTGCTGTCGACGACGTTCTACAACCCGCAGTCGTGGGTTCCGGGCAAATCGGAGGAAATTGCCCGGCAGATCAACCTGTTTGCGCGAGATGCCAACGAAGCGGCCATGGTGATTGCGCACATGATCTGCGACAGCAACGGATTTACGCATACGGTTGATGGGGATGGTGCGGAAAAATTCTATGCACCCTACTATGGTCGTGGCTACATTAAGCTAGTCTGGGGAGGAAACTACAAGAAAGCATCTTATGATCTTTTCGGCGATGATCGGCTGATCTCCAATCCGGATGAAATTAACTGTAGTGTTGAACTGTGTACCCGTGTGTCGCTTTGGGTTTGGGATAAAAAAGTGCGACCAATGTTGGCTGAGTCGTCGTCGAAGGAAAGCTTCTTGCTGACTACAAAAGCGATTAATCGTGATGTGGACAACGATTCGGATCATGCCTCCAAGCGGTATGAAGTCTACTGTCAGGTGGCTAGAATGCTAGGAGTGAAAAATTTAATTAGGTACGAATGAAGATCCCGTTTGTTGTGTAATATTTTCAGTTAGCCTTAGTGAATTAAATTGCGCCTTTCATTTTCCAATTCATTGCCTATTTCGAAGTAATACGTTTGTACGGATTGGTTTTCAAAACAAGTTACAATTAGTTAACGTGAAAAGAGTCTTTTATCCTTTCAACGATGCCAAAACATCAAGCAAGGCAAAACGAATAATCTGCGTTCGCATGCATAACGTTATTGGTTAAAAAAAATCTTTTGAAAATATAATGAAAATGAGCGAGATAAAACTAAGTGCTTAAAGCTATTTCACGTAGTGTGCCAGCACAGTTATATAACAAACGTTGTGAAAGGTTTTAATTCGTCCGAAATGTTCCTTTCTACGTAAATTGCAGTTACCTATTATATTTCAAGAGAGAAACAGAGATATCGTGTCTATTGATTCAAACAGTGATTTTTTAAGAAAAAGTACTGCTCTGCACTTTTTTGGGTATCCAATTTTTGTTGGTGGTGGAGAATAGCTGGGAAAGGACAAGCGGCAACTTAGCAGCTCTGGAGCGTTTTTAAAAATTACACAAGTTTATTACGCGACCACTTCACAATCGGCAGAGTTAAATATACATAGCGATAAAACGGCAGTTGCTACTGAATCTCCAGCAACGGGAAAGGCGTTTATGGTTAAGCTCTTAACAATAACTATTAACTATTAACTATTTGAACAGTTAGCTAACCTCCGGCATCCTTGCGACGTGGCCGGTCCACGGCTTTAACCAAGTCAAGTGAACGATGAGAATTTCTACCAATGCTGCTTGCAGCCAGTGGTTCCTACGCCCACGTCACTCTCTGCTTTCCGTTTGTACCCTACCAAAAATAGTCCGCAACACCTTTTGTTCAAATACAGCAAGCGCACGTACGGCTTCCGTAAGTAAAGCTACAGTCTCATGTCCGTAGAGCAGGGATGGAAAAAAATCGCTTCTAACGATCAAGATCATAGGAGCGATCAGATTCAGATTTATTGACATCACTACTTGTACGCGACAAACACATTGTCGTGATCCGTACAGATTATGATAAACCTTATGTCAGATCATGCAAATTGCATAATTGCGTTGAGAAATATAACAGATACAGACGATTGGTTGTGTGCATCGTATGAATCACAATACAAACAACATGTGTGACCTTTTTTCTCGCAGCTAGGTAAGATATAACACTGTGATCGACTGCTGACACTATTTAGAGGACAAAATCTTATGATTAACGCTAAAGATTCACTGTTTGTCATGATCTGTACGGATCGTGATCTGTGCGTGTGGCGATAACTCACAGATTTTATCAAAATCACTGATCTCCCATCCCTGCCGTAGAGGACTACAAATCTGATTAGCAATTAGTACATTGTTAGCTTTATGCGGCAGCATATGCTCCTTGCTCGAAGCGTCTTGCGGAAGGAAAAGTAGGCTCGACTTCCAGCTTAAATGCGTCGTTGAATGTCCTTATTCGAATAATTGGCAGCGCTGATTAGAGATATGAACTTGTCAGGCACTGCCAGTTCATCGCCGCTCACCATCAAATTTTCACTGTCCGTGGGAGGCGAACGTTGTTTTGTCTGAAGCCTTTTCTTACCCTGTATTTAATTCTTGACAAATTGCTTTGTAACTCAACCCTCTTGCCTACGTTTTCAGTCTAGCGTAGATTGCCTTCGCCGTCCCAAGGTTTCTAGTAATTATTGCCGAAGATCTTTCCTCTCGTTTCGATACCTACTCGCCGGATCACACCATCCATTCCGCGTTCCCAAGGCAGCTTCTCTTTCTCCAAAATCCATGAAATTATTCACTGAAGTGCCGTTGCTAATGGTTCGTTGTCTCTTTTGTAGAGCTCTACCGGGAGTCGCCTTTCCGGCGGCTCTCTTATGCACGCTGCTGCACGCTGTTATCGTTTGTAGGCACTCCTAGGTTAACTTTCGTTCCATCTCCTTCGCTATTGAGAGGCCCATCGAAGAACTCCACCAGTCGAACACCTCACGCTCATTTGCGACCAGGTTTCCCTTCTCGTTTCTACACGTATCAGGTTTCGATGTGGGTTCTTTACGAGATTGGTTTACCTTTTCATAAAACTTTCGTGTATCATTACCTCGGATTAGTTGTTCTAGTTTTTCACGATCTCTGTCCTCCTTTTGGTGCTTTTTTCTCTTTGAGATCATGGTAAACACATTCCGCACTCAACAACAGTCATTTCGTTTCGGTTGCGGCTTTGTCTCAAGTATAAACCGTCGATAGTTTTGAGCGCACATGTTTTACTACTAGGCAAAGATTCGAGCCGATATCCACACTCCGTACAGAGCGTATATTAATGATGTTCGAAAAAAATATATATACGAGAATATGGTCGATTTTATTCAATGTTCGTTGGTCAGATGATCTATAGGCGGCTTTGTGTCGCTGTACAGGTTATGGGCCCGATTACCAGCGTATACATCTCTTTCCACCCAACCTGGGCGTTTATATCCCCTAGGACGGTCTTGATGTCCCGTGGTGAACAGCTGTCATATGTTGCCTTTAGCTGCGCGTAGAACTGTTCCTTCTCGTCGTCAGGTCGTGAGCCTTCGTGTGGACAGCGCACGTATATTGTGTAGTGTAGGTGTAGTTAAAGAAACAGCACATACCCATCCTCTCGTTGCTCGCCTTTCAGGCCGTCACGTGATCCTGGATTCTGCCCATCACTACAAAGTTCGTTCCTAGTTCGCTAGTCAAATCTTTAGTTAAACCGCTCTGGTCAAATTGGGCCTCACTGCCGTGGATCCTCTACACCTTCACACTTTTGTGATAGATATTCTGCAAGGGCACGATGACGAACTTTCGAGGTTCTAGCGGTTCGAGAAGCACCCTGTCACTATCTTCGAAATTCATCGATTCGCTATTGCAAGTACCAAGCATCCATTTCATGTCCTTATTTTATCACCGTTGTCCATGCCGAACGCTTCGAATCGAATTACCTTAACTGTTTGTTATAAGGCAGGTTTAGGTATGTTGCCTTACTAGGGCCACGTTACCTAGTCTCTTAAGTCAGCTGTCCGTACCTAATCAGACGCTGTAGTGAGTCGCTCCTAACCTGAAGTGCATGTTCTCTAATGGCTGAGACATGTAAAGCCATCAAGAGTCGTTCCATTGTTGAAAATATAAATGGAACAATATGATCAGTCTATATGTATGCATGCACCGCATGGTCTGTATGCACCGCCATAAATCGGTAACGCCTGGGTGGTTCTTCATGAAACTGGGTATAAATACAGCGTTGCTAGATTTTGATGTAAAGAAATCCGTAGTTTTACCATCTACGTTCTCTATATTCACTGAAGAAAGGGTTTTAATTTCGTTATAAGCAAAATCCAAATAAATTTCAAATCAAAGTTTAATTCAAATGAAAGTTTACCTTAAAGGTTTACCGTGTAAAACCGTGTACATTCCAAAATTCGCGTAAAAACCACAAAATTCCGAAATTCGCATAAAAAAGCGCGTAAATTCTAAAATTCGCATAAAAACCTCATTAATTTCAAAACTACGCTTAAAAAAAGACTCATAGAGCGCATCGGCGTAAATTCCGAAAATTGCGTAAAAATCGCGTAAAAAGCGACGGCAGTGTATTAGTATCAGGTGTTTGTTAGTTTTCCTGGAAAGTATAACTTAATTTTAATGTGTAGTGTTTTCTAATATACTAAAGTTTCTTTTTATACGGATGAACCCCGCCCAAGTAACAACTCTAAAGCCACTTGATTTTACATGAATTTTAAAAAAGGTTTTATTGCGGTATTAATCAGTGCCTCTGGTTTCATTGTGGTATTGCGCAATTCCAAGAGGATATGAGTCCAAACACACTCATAGCTATCTAGAAAACCATAATAAAACTGTAAATAAAGCAAATTTATTGTGGTTGCTTATATTACCTCGTTAAAACTGGTTGGCTGCACCACGTCTCTTATAAACTTGTGGCGTAGCAATACATAATGGCGCATCAATCAAAATTGATTTTCTTACGGTTGCTTGTCAAACCGCAATAAATCTGTTAGTTTTATAGGGCTACTAGCTGACCCGACAAACTTCGTATTGCCACAAATTAAAATGTGTTGTACATAAATCGTGAATCTGTCACAATCTCAAGTTTAGCAAGTTTCTGAGGAGCTCAACCTTAGATAACTCATTTTGGCAGTTACGTCACTATGAAAGCATGGGTAGTTTAATTTACAAATATTCCTCACAGTAAAGTAGAAAACAAACTCCCCCCATTACTTAGCCAGATAAACTAAAGCGAATAGCACTTAAATATTCACTGGATTGTCTTGAAGTGAGGAGGGATCATAATTCCCCTCCTAAAGAGGGAAGGGGTCTCAATTCACCATAGACAAAAAAAAATTTCATTTGTATGGGAGTCTCCCCTCCTTAAATGAGGAGGGGTCCTAATTCATCATAGAAAAAATTCTTGCCTCCAAAACCCTTCACATGCAGAGTTTGGTTCCATTTGATTGATTAGTTCTCGAGTTATGAGATTTGTATTTGAGTCATTTGTATGGAAGCCCTCCCTCCTAAAGCGGGAAGGGGTTAGGGCTGTCGGTATTGGGCGCTTTTGGTGAAAACCGGTATTTCGGTATTAGCGTAGAAAATACCGGTAGTACCGGTAAAATACCGGTATTGGCAGATTATTGGGAGTCAATAGGAATGTTGATGTTTTTCAGTAAATGTGTTTATTTTCAAACTTTAGCTTCAGTATAGTTGCATTGCAAAGTAGAATTTAAGCAGATATAATGCGTTTAGCGATTTATTTCCCTTGGTAGAACGGATTTTGTTGCCAATGATTCCAACAATTGAAAAAACTATCGCTTTCATCAAAGTCTGATGAACGGCTCTAAGCGCATCAGATTTCTTTTTTAATTTAACTTTTGACTATTTTCAAAAATCTCCGTATTATAACTTCCAGCATAATAAATGCTCGGTCTTTTACAGTCTCTTCGAGAATTTTTCTTCCATAGTGTGATCTTCTTCATCAACGTTTACAGATACTTTCTGTTCTCAGTTATCAATCGCACTATTCGAGGATAGTAGTTTCAAGATTTCATCTGCTTGTTTAATTAAAGTATCACTCGAAAGACTTGAAAAATATCCTATAAATTATTTGCTACTGGCAGATCCTTCAAAGGCAAGAATGCGCAAGGATCTGATCAGGGCCAGGTATCGTCGAAACAAATAAATGAAGCTGACTTTCTCTTACATGAAGTGACTTGTTTCATTTGTTGAACAGAACGTTTCAAGAAAGTTTCAGCTGAAGTTAGTGACTGTTTCAAATGACGACGACTGACAGTCAGGCACGATTTGTCGATTGGTAATTCACTCAATGGAGTTTCTTTCTTAAAAGCCGAAAGAAACCGAAAGATTGATGTAGATTAATTATAATAGGCTTTGAATTGAAGGAAATGTTACTCAAATCCAATTCATTTGCATTCTAAGTTGCTGGCCTTCTTCTGAATATATGATAGAAAAATACAAATGAAATTTAAAAGCCGGTCATCATGATGAAGTGAAAACCGTTTAATTGACGCTGATTGAAGCCAATATTGAAAAGTGGCGGTACTGCTTCAGTTGAAGGTAAAGCTTCTTTACTTCATTGTTGAGTGACGATTTACTATTGTAAGTGACGTTGCTGAGTTTTGATCCTAAATTAATTATTTGAGTGCTTCGAATAATTTGGTGCGTTTTAAATATCAAGTTATTAAAAAATAAATCGAAATGCGACGTCTGGCAAAGATGCTCTAATGTGCCTTAAACGGGTTCAAGAGCTATAATCATTTGAGCCATAGTTTCAACATTTTCATTGCTAGTAGTCGAAGAATCTCGTCAGCATTAACAGCAAATATTGTTTGTCTATTAGTTTTACAATCTTCTTTCAAACTTAGTTCTCCTTCGAATAAGGAATTCGAAAAAATTGAAAAATTAGAAAATACCGGAAATACCGGTTTTTTGCCTTTTTAAAACCGGTATTTCGGTATCCAAAAATTGGTCGGTATTACCGGTTTCGGTACTACCGGTACTACCGGTTAGACAGCCCTAGAAGGGGTCCTAATTCCCCATAGAAAAAATTTTGCCTCCAAAAATCTTCACTTGCCAAATTTGGTTTCAACTGATTGATTAGTTTTCGAGTTATGAGAAAATTTGTATTTCATTTGTATAGAAGCCCCTCCCCTCCTAAAGTAGGAGGGGTCCTAATTCACCATAGAAAAAATTCTTGCCTCTAAAAATCTACACATCCTGAATTTGGCTCCATTTGCTTGATTAGTTCTCGAGTTATGAGGAAATTTGTATTTCCCCTAAAGGGGGGCGGGGTCATAATTCCCAGCCTAAAACCCCTACATGCAAATTTTCACGCCGATCGGTTCAGTAGTTTTCGATTCCATAAGAAACATAAGAAACAGACAGACAGACAGACAGACAGACAGACAGACAGACAGACAGACAGACAGACAGACAGACAGACAGACAGACAGACAGACAGACAGACAGACAGACAGACAGACAGACAGACAGACAGACAGACAGACAGACAGACAGACAGACAGACAGACAGACAGACAGACAGACAGACAGACAGACAGACAGACAGACAGACAGACAGACAGACAGACAGACAGACAGACAGACAGACAGACAGACAGACAGACAGACAGACAGACAGACAGACAGACAGACAGACAGACAGACAGACAGACAGACAGACAGACAGACAGACAGACAGACAGACAGACAGACAGACAGACAGACAGACAGACAGACAGACAGACAGACAGACAGACAGACAGACAGACAGACAGACAGACAGACAGACAGACAGACAGACAGACAGACAGACAGACAGACAGACAGACAGACAGACAGACAGACAGACAGACAGACAGACAGACAGACAGACAGACAGACAGACAGACAGACAGACAGACAGACAGACAGACAGACAGACAGACAGACAGACAGACAGACAGACAGACAGACAGACAGACAGACAGACAGACAGACAGACAGACAGACAGACAGACAGACAGACAGACAGACAGACAGACAGACAGACAGACAGACAGACAGACAGACAGACAGACAGACAGACAGACAGACAGACAGACAGACAGACAGACAGACAGACAGACAGACAGACAGACAGACAGACAGACAGACAGACAGACAGACAGACAGACAGACAGACAGACAGACAGACAGACAGACAGACAGACAGACAGACAGACAGACAGACAGACAGACAGACAGACAGACAGACAGACAGACAGACAGACAGACAGACAGACAGACAGACAGACAGACAGACAGACAGACAGACAGACAGACAGACAGACAGACAGACAGACAGACAGACAGACAGACAGACAGACAGACAGACAGACAGACAGACAGACAGACAGACAGACAGACAGACAGACAGACAGACAGACAGACAGACAGACAGACAGACAGACAGACAGACAGACAGACAGACAGACAGACAGACAGACAGACAGACAGACAGACAGACAGACAGACAGACAGACAGACAGACAGACAGACAGACAGACAGACAGACAGACAGACAGACAGACAGACAGACAGACAGACAGACAGACAGACAGACAGACAGACAGACAGACAGACAGACAGACAGACAGACAGACAGACAGACAGACAGACAGACAGACAGACAGACAGACAGACAGACAGACAGACAGACAGACAGACAGACAGACAGACAGACAGACAGACAGACAGACAGACAGACAGACAGACAGACAGACAGACAGACAGACAGACAGACAGACAGACAGACAGACAGACAGACAGACAGACAGACAGACAGACAGACAGACAGACAGACAGACAGACAGACAGACAGACAGACAGACAGACAGACAGACAGACAGACAGACAGACAGACAGACAGACAGACAGACAGACAGACAGACAGACAGACAGACAGACAGACAGACAGACAGACAGACAGACAGACAGACAGACAGACAGACAGACAGACAGACAGACAGACAGACAGACAGACAGACAGACAGACAGACAGACAGACAGACAGACAGACAGACAGACAGACAGACAGACAGACAGACAGACAGACAGACAGACAGACAGACAGACAGACAGACAGACAGACAGACAGACAGACAGACAGACAGACAGACAGACAGACAGACAGACAGACAGACAGACAGACAGACAGACAGACAGACAGACAGACAGACAGACAGACAGACAGACAGACAGACAGACAGACAGACAGACAGACAGACAGACAGACAGACAGACAGACAGACAGACAGACAGACAGACAGACAGACAGACAGACAGACAGACAGACAGACAGACAGACAGACAGACAGACAGACAGACAGACAGACAGACAGACAGACAGACAGACAGACAGACAGACAGACAGACAGACAGACAGACAGACAGACAGACAGACAGACAGACAGACAGACAGACAGACAGACAGACAGACAGACAGACAGACAGACAGACAGACAGACAGACTGTTCTTTCTGTTTGTCGTTTTTTACTGTTTTTAACATCTGGATTTTTGGCATCATTATATCTGCTTATTCTATCTTTTCTGCGATTTATTATAATTTGTTATCTTTCGTTACGTTTTTGATTGCTCTTGATGGCGTCTTTTTGTTGCCATTTGCAGTCTTTTTTGATAGACATTTCTTGTCATTGTTTTGCCATCTCTTCATCGTTTCTTTGTCACATTTTTTGATCTATTTAAAGTTTTTTCAAGAATTTTTTAAATCTTTTTGAATATTTTTCTCGTTTCTTTGATGATGATGATGTTCTCGGTGTCTTTGCATCCTATTTTGGGGATTTTAGTCGTTTTTTATCGTCTTTTCGCCTACTTAGCATAACTTTTCTGTCGTCTGTTCGCTGTCTATTCGCAACCTTTTTGTTGTCTTTTCGTCGTTATTCAACGTCTGTTTTTGAAATTATTGGTTGTGTTTTTGACGATTTTGTTCCGTTTTTGTCGTATTTTTGTTGTTGTTTTGGCGTCTTTTCTGCTTAATCTGTCGATGTTTTTTCGTTTATTGTTTTCTTTATAGTTTCCCCGTTTTTTTGTCTTTTCATCACTTTTTTAGACCAAACTCGTGTTTCGTCTTCAATGCGGTCAGGCATATAATTAATTTTTTATAACGGTAATTTTTACAATCGACGGATGAGGCGGTAGAGGAAAATAACAAAACAAAGGTGTTGATAGTGTCCAAACAGAATGGGACGAGACGTGAAGTGGAAAGAGCGGAAATTTACATGAAGTATCCCAAGCAGCTGATTTTTTTTGCAGAGGAGTGTTATAAAAACTATTGTTATTAATGGTTTATACCGATTACCGTGATCTTGTACAAATCTTTTTACTTTTTTTAAATTCGCCGAAGCATTCACATTGTGCTTTTGTATACTTTCTCTTTACCGTTGACTATGGTGTTGACAGGATCATAATCGCGACTTTTTTGTACCATATTTTCAGAGTCCTTAATATGGAGAAGCAGTAATGGACCCATGAATTGGCTTCCAAGACTATGGGAGGCTATGTGAAGTCTCTGTTTACGCCGATCAGCTGCGGATAATTGACGCCTTGAAAGTCAACATTCGCCACATTATCATTGATATAGAGCCTACTTAGTGTACCGATGAATGGGAATGTGACCAGCATCAATGTTATCATCATCATTACCGTCATTAATATTATTGTGGAAACACAATAAACCATTACCCGTCGTTTTCAGTAAAGTACGTACCTGTACGAATGGTTTTAATTTTAATGGCAGCAACAAGCAGTTTGCTATTTAGTTCGCAGGTACGATTCTCGAAGTCCGCTTAAATCGCGAGTTGAATTCGAAAGTTTTGCTACCCATTTCGTTTCTACCGGCTCCAGCGGCAGGACCAACAACGGCACCGTTTCTCACGGGCGCGCGGTGGTGTTTTACTCCCGGGAGGGTGTTTTGTTTGAATATATTTTGTACGTGCCTTTCAAACTAACGACGCTGGGCGGCGGGAAGGATCTCGCACGCAGTACGTACACGGTACCGTTACAGATTGAAAGCATTCTCGCACTGACTGGCACTGCGTAAGCAGCTGGAATTGCCATTACACGGCAGCAGGATTTTAAGTGGGATTTGAAACTGTATCCAAAACGAAGATAAATGGGTGCACCGGGGAAGAACGAACGAAGATTCGCTGAGCGATTGCCTGTTGAATTGTGATAATTTGCTGATTTATTCTGTCGTTTTTCCTGCATTTGCCGACGTCCCGGCGAATTGGGTTTTCGTAATTTGAAATATTTGTAGCAATGGAGCTGAAGATTCAATTTATCATTTGTCACTGTCTCGTCGTAATGATGGTTTGTGATTCTCGGAGGAAATCAACAAATCGTTCTGGCTGCAAATGCTGCCTGGTTGCAGTATTTATTTTGGAAGATCTAATGATCAGTCGTTAAAAACAACATAAAACTGGAACCACTTGCTCCCAGTGCGTGATCCAGTCAAAACGTTTCTTTAGTTTCCTTTTTTCGTATCTTTTTCAAGCGAGGCAATAAATTCCTAGCGCTCCATTTCATTCGACTTTCAATGCAAAACTTTGCCTCAATCTTTACAATTTTATCGCCATTTTTACTGCAAAGCGATCCTTTTCGCTCGTTCGCAGACTGGGATTTCTTAAATCTCGAGAATGGCAAACCCCCCGGGGGTGGTCGTGTGCGTGGGTTGTACCCGCCCGAAAACGGAACTGGGGCAACAGATGGAGTGCATGTGCTGATGCTATGTTTTCAGTACATGTGCTTCCCTGGGAAAGCGGCCGCATATTCCAGCGCAGTGAAATAGAGTTTATTCCATTTCGCTTTCAGTAGCTGGTTAAAAATGACAGTTATTTATTTGCGATTGCTATTTATATCTTCTTTTTGGAGATAGGAGCTTTCGACTTTCCGCTTTCGGGATGCATACTGTGCGCTGCGCTAGGTGGCTGTGTGTGTGTGTTTGTACGAGCGTTCGCTTTCCGGAAGTTTGCTTCAAGACGCAAGCATCCGGTTTCGCAGCTGGGTTGAGCGCAATCAGTTTCCGTTTTGATGAAAAAAAAACGAAAAAAAAAACGAAATCGTTTTTAAATTCGTCTGAGTGGAATGTAAAATTACTTTGCTGGCTGCCGTACACGACGAAATGGAAATTTCGCGAGTAAGAAACGCGTCTTATTGCGATACAATATACATACAGATCGGTGCTGGTCGATCTGTGAACAGTGACGATATCTATTTGAATTTGAGTTCAGTTTGAAACGATAATTGATGATTGCGGTGTGTGGGGAAAACTCGTTGCAAACCACTCTGAGGGGGATCAATTAATATGCATAAACGCAAAGGATAGTATCGGCTTACCGGAATGTGGGTAATGTGCTCGTGAAATATTAATTGTATCCATTTGGGGAACAATAACTTCTGCCGGTTTATGCGCACGAGGGCAGAATACTGAGGCCAGCAAAGCGCAAACTGTGGCCGAAGGTATAGCATTCGACAAACCGCACCGTGTGCAGCAGTTGGCGAGCGATGAGAAGGCCAGTCCTGGCTAATAGTCCAGCACTAATAACGACCGGCGCATATTGTATGTACGTACTAGGTCTGATGTGGTTTTTGGCTTTTAGCATTAGTTAACTAACTAAATAGGATGCATTATAAATAGCGCGCGGTTTTTTACCGTACAGCCAGAGGTGAGACAAAACTACGAACGGATCGGCCTTCAGAGGCGTCACGTGGGATTTTGGCGTTGATTCCATCATAATAATTGCTGCCAACTTTGTTCTATTTCAACACTGCGCTGCTGAATCAACACTGAGCAATTTTAATCGGAAGCTGTGGCTTGTTAGAGGTTGGGGAAACATTTTTTTTGAATAGTCTGTTGTATGATATGTTGTGGAATAAAATGAATAAAAAACTTTAATACGACAGATGTGTTTAGTTTTCCAACATTGCTTTCTATTTGTCAGTGATGAATATTAGATATGTTGGTTACAGTTAGTTTAATGGGAAGTTCCGTCATTCTTCGACGTACAACCGAAAGAATCCTTTCAGGATGCTGACTGATTCATGTTATGACAACCAAACGTGGTTACATTCATAGAATCTCCCATTCCTTGCCGAAAATATTGTCCTTGATTTTGAAAATTGATTCTATTTTCGTCGATACTCACCACGATATAGATTTTGCTCCAATTGTTCCGCTCCAATAAAATATCCGTTGATAGCATTTCGTTTCACTAACGATATTCTATTTCTATGACAGCATATTTTGAAGGTTGTTTGCAGTTTGTATAAAGAAATATTCCTTTTTCCTCCCATTTAACTATTGATACCTAGATGCTGTATTCCGATTTCGAAACTTAACTTTCGGTTTTTATACGATAGTCTTCGCAGCTAGCTGTAGAGGACATCACAATTGCGGTTTCGCAGCTAGCTGTAGAGGACATCACAATTGCGGTACTGGTGCTACAATCCTATTCACTCTTACTGCCTCCTCCAGTCGAGGCGAGTCGAACATGCAATGCCTGGTTTGTTAGACCAGTGTCGTACCTCGAGGCCGAATGAGAGACTTGAAATATCCCAGCTAAAATTTTCATATGTATAAAAAAGGTAAAAATCAGCATTACGTACAGATATACATGCTAAATAAATCGTATTTCATGCGCAAAATTGGCATATCCGTACTATTTTGGAGGCGATATACGTGATTACGAATAATTTTGAGCGTTACTATATAAGTATTTATATACGATAATATCCGATTAAGCGCGAGTAGCTCCGTACTACTCTACGATTTTGTGCTGAAAATCGTATGTATGTCAGTCATTATCATTATATACGACAAAAAATCAACTTGATCCCACTTTATCCAGCTTTAGTTACGATTTCGAGTTTGTTAGGAGATATTTACGATAGTTTTCGTACATTGATATACGAGTTGGTGCTAGCTGGGATTATATATAATGTATACATTACTTATTTTTATTTGCATCAGTTAAAGTCAAAAATGCATAAAGCAATTAAATCTAACCTTGATAGACTTGAATAAAGTGGTTAGATACCAACTGGCCGCTAGCTAAAAGCATCCTAAATAAATATTCTAATTTTTAAATGACTAAACTAAAACAAACGAGAGGGACTAAGGGAACATAAACGACCAAAACTTTTTATATTTCAGATTTCGATTTTGCAGTCTTTTCCGCTTATTTTGATACTTATTTTGCAATGATCCGACAAACGGGAAGTGAATGAAAAACGATCATACTCATAAGTATCCAGTGCCGCACGGAACAAACTAAATATCATTTTCTCGAAAACTTTTTAGGTTTATGTAGAAAAAAGTGTATGTCTTGATTTCGAAATTTTGTTGGGGGAGCTCAGAATCACTCTAAACCTCTTAGATATGCCGGAAAAGGTCAAAATAGAAAATAATCCCACGTTAAGCTCACAATTGCTCTAAACTAGAAACCATAGAAAGACCGGAAAAGGCCAAAGAAGAAAATAATTCTTTAATCTGGGTATCAGTAAAGAATGCAACTAGATAATATGACACTTTTTTTAGTTTTGTTGGAAGAAGTTTGGACCATTTTCTTGTAGTTTTTAGTTTAACTTTCTTTCCGTTTTTTCTCTTGTTCTCTCGTTTTCCTTTTTTCTGTCCCGTGTTTCCTGTTTAATTGTTCTGTTTTTCTTCCTTTCCAGCCCCATTTTTCGTCCTATTTCCCTTTCTATCTTCCCCCTTATTCCTTCCTATATTCCTCCCTATTTTAGTCCTATTTTCCTCATGTATTTCACTCATTTTGTTTTCATTTCATTTTTGACTTCCTCTTCTTCTTGCTTTCCTCGTTTCCTCTGTCGAGGTTTTTTGTTCTCTCGCTATTCATATTTTCCCTTTTGGTTTATCCTGTTTTTTATTTCCTATCACTTACCTTGTCCCGTTTTTCTCTTCTTCTCTTTTCGCTTTTTTCTTCCTCTCTCTCTCTTTGTTTCTTGTCTCGTTTTAAGCCCTTTGCCTGGGTCATGATTTTTCTCTATTCCGTTTTTCGTGTTTTTCTCTCGGTTCTCATTGATTTCAGGCTAATTTTTGGTCATGTGCTGTTCCGTTTCGACCTTATATTTTCTTCGGTTCCGGTTTTCGTCTTTTTCGCTTTTTAACTTTTTTCCTATCTTTGCCGCTTTTCGCTTTCTTTTGTTCCTTTCTACCTCTAATGTCCTGTTTTCTCTCCTTTTCTGTAGCTTTCTTTTATCCTTTACCGTTTTATCACTGTTGTCTATTTTTTTGAAACGATGATTCTACAATTGATGAAGGGACGGTAAGGGAAAGTAATGAAGGACTTTTTCGGGAATGAAGGGGAAAGAGTGGAAAGGAAGGGGGGAGTAATAGGTAGCTATGCTTAACAAGTTGTCGTTGTGACTCCTATCTTTTGTCCAATGCTGGAAGGTGCATGGGTCGAACCAAGTTGTAATCAGAGATTATAACCGGATTTGAACCCACAACACCTGCCAGGGCGTGTGGCTCGCTGGCTTGCCGATCCATTAAAAGTGTAGTAAAAAGATGTGCAGTTGATAAAATAGGATTGAATTGGTAAAATCTCTTCAACGTGGGGAACCGTGGGTAATAAAAACAATCTTTAATTTCAGTAAGATAGCAGGAAAGCAATAGTTTATGTTCTTGATTTTGGGTTGTACACAACCCCTATGATTTTTTTCTATCCATTTTTTCTTTTTTTGTCGAGTTTATCCTCATTTTTTTCTTGTTTTCTTTGTGGGTTTACTTTCTTTTATCTAATTTTTCTTCTTTTCTCTTCCGTGCTTTTTCTTTTTCTGGCCCAATCTTCGCGTCTCTAATCTAATCTAATCTAATCTCACACTAACGCAGCCAATTCTTGAAGGCATTCTGGAAAATGATGATTACTTGAATCAATCATTTTTCTTATCAACGGCCAGGCCAACTGCGCAGTATGTATCGCATAGAGAATTCCAAGGAATCAAGTGGAACCAGAAAAAATATCTAATTCCATTAAACTCCTTGAAATCAAGGAGAAGAAAGAAAGCGTGGACCTTCCGTACCAAACGCTTCCCATATACATAGATAATGATTTATTCACAGCCGTTGGGAGTATCTTTGCTAATAAAGGTTAAGTGATACTCCGGACCCTCAGGGATGAATTAATGGCATTTAGACCAGAAGCCAGGCTGCAATTGGCCAAGGATATAGCGCCTTATTTCGCTCTCTGAAAATATATTAGTTTGCCAAAAAATTAGTTTAAATCATATAATACTTGAAAATAAAGTCCTGTGGTTTAATGGTTGCCTAAAACTACATTTGTAAGGTTAGGAACTGAAAACTGCACGATCCCGCACGTCCTAGCTTGGCTACTCAATTATACGAATTGAAGTATTTCCAGGTATGGCTACGTGGAGGCGCTAGGTAGGGGCTTGGGATGGCTAGAGCTATGTTGGGCGCTTTTTCCTAGTTGCCTACCCCATTTCATACCCATTATAATTTTCCATGTTTCCTATGAAAATTTCAGCAGGTTTCTAAATTCAGCCTATTTGCCTCTTCTTTCACCAATAAAAATACTTTGCCGACATACAATTTTAATGTTATAACTATTTTCTCAACACTGGAAGTAATCTACTATTTTTTATTCAAAGAACGTCAAAACCACCTGTTCTTTCAATAGAATTAGGCCATAGGCTGAAAAAATAAATGCCAGCGCTTAATGGGCTGAAAATACCCTCCCGTGCTCTACTTATTCTTCAAGTTTCATTAAAGTTCTTTAGGCTGTAGAGCTTACTGGCCATAGATTTTATAAAAAAAATTGGCTTATTTCCACAAGGAAGTAATTAAGGACCTCTTCTATTCGTTCTCTTCTTCAATGATGTCTCCTTGATCCTACCAAACGGAAGTGTGTTGATCCATGCGGATGATTTGAAGATTTACCCTGCCATCCGCAAGTTAAATGACTGTTTCCGTCTACAGACTATGCTGGACAGGTTTACCAGATGGTGCCGACTACATCGTCTTGTGGTTAGTATAGCGAAGTGCTGTGTGATTTCTTATCGGCGTCTGAAGAATCCTGTTCTGTTCACCTACAGCATCGACGGGGCTGTTTTGAATCAAGTCGACCAAATCAAGGAACTAGGCGTTCTGTTAGCTTATCAACTGACTTTTAAAATGCATTACTCGTCTATTGTAGCGAAGGACAAACGCCAACTAGGTTTCATTTCATTTCAAAAGTTGCTGCTGACTTCACCGATTCACTGTGTCTTCGCGTATTGTACTGCTCATTGGTCAGATCCAATCTCGAATTCGCGTCAGTTGTATGGTCATCCTATGAAGAAGTGTGGATTTTCCGAATCGAATCAGTGCAGCATAAGTTTGTTCGATACGCGCTTCGAAATCTTCCATGGACGCACTCGCAAGACTTGCCTTCTTATGAAAACCGGTGTGCACTAATTGGCATCGAAACACTAGAAGATCGACGGAACACCAACCAAGCTGTTTTCGGTGCATAAATTTTACGATCCAAGAGTGAAAGTCGCACTGCTTGGTCAACTACACATCCACGCATCACAACGTATTCTAAGAACGAGACGATGGTTACGACAACCTCCTAGAAACACAGTTTACGGTAACAATGACTCTGTGATTAGTGTGAGCGGACGATTCCAAGAGACATATCACTTGTATCGAACTTGTCGCATGCGGTGATCTAGTGTGCCGTGCGTGATGTATGAGTTCGTGCAGTTTTCAGATACTAATTCAACACACGTTTAAAATGAAATTGCAACGAAACCAAAAGAGATGGGTGTTTCACGTCAAAGAACGAACTGGAGAACGGTACCAGAGCTTCAAATTGGTGAATGAAAATTATCAGTTTTATCACACTTCTTTAGGAGAAATTCGATAAAAATTCTCAAGACGTTTTTATCAAATTTCTCGTTTATTTCTAAGCTTTTTGTTTCTAAAAAGTTACTAAATTTCATAAAGTAGGAGGTTTAAGAGCAATTTTCAATACAAAATTTTCTCAGCTTTTGAATAAAATAAACAGAACCGAGCTAACTAGCATAGTTTTTGTACTAGAGCTAATTTAATGCAAACAGAAACGAAAACTAAAAATCAGTAACTCTGTAACGCTTGAGATTTGACCATACGCGTAGAAAGATTTTTTTCGTCAAATATGGTCCTCTGTCACCCCCTAAAATGTCTGCACTAAGCTACCTAACACCCTGTATGTAACCTGTATGTCATCAAGACCATATGTAGTTGGATGATATTTATGTAATAAACAACAACAAGTATTTTTGTTGCCCCCCGATTTTTCAATGCATTTTCAAATAGGAGGGGGGATTGACAAAAACTTAAAAAATAATTTGCAATGGCCTAAATATACGTAAAAAATTTACTAACATTTTCATAAGAAACTGTTTGCTCCACGTTGTCTAGTTGATGAGATATTAATTTTTGAGTTTTGGTAAAGTAAGTAAATGTTCAGGAAAACCGAGTTTTCCAGTCATGATTGTGCGCTGAAAATCGCGGCTAACACGCTAACAGACGAACAGCGTCACACGCAGTATTTTGTAAGTCGTAAGGGCCTGAATGGTGGCGCCAGTAAAAACAAGATTAGATTAAACTTCTCGGTCGGTGGTTTCTACAGTAGACGGGGGAAGAGGCACAATTTGTATCTAATAACCCAACACATGTCGCTAGCTTAATGAGGGGGGTTGCGCAGTCTCCTTTTTCCAGCGCCTTTATGGTTCAAAGGTATTAGTACCAGCGAGCCACATGCCCTGGCGGATGTTGTGCGTTCGAATCCGGTTATAATCTCAGATTATAGCTTGGTTCGACTCATGCACGTTCCAGCATTGGACAAAAGGTAGGAGTCACTACGACAACTTATTAAGCGTAGTTACCAATAACCCCCCCTCACCTTTCCACTCTTTCCCCGCCATTCAAAAATTCTTCATCACTTTCCCCTACCGTCCCTTCATCAATTGTAGAACCACCGTTATAAAAAGGATGTTGCAAAGTAAACTTTATTGTTAATATAATATAATATTTGCATAAACTCAATTGCATTTCCACGAATCAGTAACCCGTTGTGCATATCTGGCGTTCATAGAAGCAAGTTATTACATTTCTTTACAAACCTTGACACACGCAGGTGGTATATCTATATTACACAATTCGATTAGGTAATTTACACGTATCGATTACCATCTCACGGGCGATTTGTTGATTCGCTTCACGTGGCACTGTTGTTCGAAGACACCAAATTATATCAATACGGCATTCTCCCGCAACGCATTTATCATACCGCCAACCGTTCGTGTGCGTCAACGAATCCTTCCACCGAAGCGAGAGCCAGAGCGGTGCCGGTGACATTGTCTCCTCCTAATGTATGAAGACCATCGCAGATTCCGGGGGACGCCGCCCAGCCCGCCTGGGACCTATGGGCGGTGCATGTGTATAGTAATACAAATTTCCATACATTTCACTACAATGTTCACTTTACGTATTCATGTCCCGGATCGCTTGGCATTTATGCCAACGGCGAACTTTCGGGCGTACCACTCCGACAGTCCCTGCACGGTGAACCAGCCAAGCAGAACCGAGCAAAATCGAACTACATATGACTGCTACTTGCTCTGCTCGCTGCCCTTCGCTAGTCACCAACCGACATTTCAATAAAATCGTACCTTCTATTAGAGCTGAGCTGAGCAGTCGACGACGGGGTGGGAAACATGCTCGCAATGGTCGCCGCTGCTGCCAGGAATAAGCTCAATTGTGAAAATATAAAAGAGTGATCTTTTCTACACTCAACTCTCGTTTTCTCTAATGGTACGAGGGTACCAATAATCTATTTATGTTTGAACGCTGGTAATATCCATACATATCGATAGATATGAATATGAAAGAAGCCATTACATATTTCATTTTTCATTTTTTATACACGTTGCTTTGTTATACTTTCATTCAATATCTTTTCTTCACAGTTTCATATCAGACGGATGCTGCAGGAATGTTTAAGCTGTAGGCACTGGTACCTAGTACCTAGTTGGCAGTCGAAACATCATACACCAGACATTACCAGCGGGATCGTGTTCAGGGATTCTTTATTAACGATATTCGAATCCCCCCTTCATAAGGTGTTCTAGATACGTATTTAGTGCCCGTTTGAGCATAGCACTAAGAAGAAAACTTCTATTTTCATGGTCGGGTGTAATGGGTAACCATCAGTACCACCAGCCGGCCAGAGCAGTTTTCCATCGAATTCGTAAAAAAGGAGAATCAGGAACGTTATGCATGTATTCCCGGGTGGCCCGTTCCCATGCATGCACTTTGTATATGTTTCAGTGCACAGTTTCTGCACTTTCACCAGAAATATTACAAATAAAAAGAAGGAAAATCTCCGCTCGAAAGCCGCTGTTAGAAAGCTGCCTTCCGCCCATAATGGACGTAAGGCTATCAGCAACTAGCACGAATAAGTGAACGGACTGGAAGTGGAAGCTTCATTCGTTTCCGCACCAGAGCAGAGCAGTACTTAAACAATGACGTGCAAAGCTGATTCTTCTGCCATTCGTCTTCGAAGGAGAAGAAGTAGAAGAAGAAGAATGGAGCGCAGGAAATGGGCGGTCGGCGGCGACTTGACCAGTCTTCAGACTCTTCAGTCATGTGAATATCCTGCCACTTTGCGATGTATGGGAAAACCATACATTAGTTTTTATCCTTTTGATGCACTGGAAACTGTTGCCACAGACTTAAACTCGTATTCGTGTATTTGTGAGTGTCTCTCTCTCTCTCTCGTCCGTCCCAATTTGGGATAATTTTTCTTCCACCGGGATCAGTTTTTTGTCTTGATCAGAAACAAGCAACTTATTTTAATCCACCGGGGCGGGTGGAAGAACTTTGTGTGTCTTATAGCTTTTGTGGGTAGTTTAAATTTGCTCATAAAAGAGGAAAGGAAAAGCGTTTGATATTTTCACTAGCTCGTGTTATTTAATATGAGCACTTCTGCGGTGTTGTTTGAAAAGTTAATATGATCGTAAATTTTATATTCAAGCTATTACAGAAACTTTCGAATATTTTTTTAAAGTTTTATAGCGGTAGTCGTTCCATTATTTGGAGGGAATGGACGAAAAAAGCAATTAAACAAAAATGTTAAGGCGTGACAAGACGTGAAGGGAAAAGAGCGAAATACTAAATAAAGGAGCGTTTGGTAGATCCGCGATGTAATTTCAAATTGAATTTGAAATTAAATAGCACTTGAAATTGGACATGCAATTGGACCTTTTGGATTTTGGATCAATTTTGGTTTGAAGCTTTTTTTGTGTGTTATTACTAGAGAGAAAAATTTAACTACTATTATATTATTTTTTATATTGTATTGTATATATAATAAATTACCACATTTTTTGGGGAAGGGGGTGACCACCAGGGCACTCGTTTGAAGTGGTGTGCTTAGAGAGAGTAGAGCAGTCAACTTTCTGAGGTTAACCTTGATTCGGTTAGCTACATATCGTGGATAACGAGCGGTCTCTTTTTCCCACTTGTCGGGGTAATTTTGCATTAAGATCATCCGATCGGGCCCTTGGAAGGAGATTCTCAATATTCCCGGTATGTGTAGGTGATGTTGCTTGCGGACCAATTCCCCTTCAGTCCTTCATACAAGTGCCAGTGAATATGACCAATCGCTGAATATGTACAATTATTTTTGAAATGATATGTCCATTGTTATAGACGGACCTAAGCCTAAATTACTGCAACGAAGAATCGCCCGCGTCTTACTCGTTTAACCAGCTGCAGTTGACTGACTCGGTTCAGCAGTTGGGTCTTTGAACGCGGTCGGAATTCAAACGATACCGATGATTACCGATTACCGATGACGCACCTACTCTTCTAAGTTTATTTTCATTCATCGCGAAGTTAGCACAATGTATCATTGCTGAAATGGTATATTGCGTGAGGTATGTTCTAATGCTGGGATAAGCGATATTCTGTACCAAGGGCATTCAGCACCATGGTAGTACCATTCATCATCATCATCAATTTTGGTTTGACGCTTTACTTTGAACTGGACTCGAAGTTGGACTTGAGATTGGATTTGAAATGGGACACGAGATTGGATTTAAATTACGATTGGGATCGAACATGAAATTGCAAGAAATTTTAGCTCAAATTGGAGCTGAAATTGGGCGTAAAGCTGGGCCTGATATTGCACTACAAATATACTTGGAATTTTGCTTGAAAGAGAACCACAAATTGGCATGAAATTCGATTTAAGCTTCGACTAATTTAGAATAAAAGCATTATTTCAAATTGAACTGGAAGTTGGAGGTTCAAATTCAATTCTAATTTCATGCCGAACTTCAACACCGATTTCATATCCAATTTCAAGTCCAGTTTCTACTCCAGTTCCAAATACAATTTCAAGTGCGATGTAAATCCAATTGATTTCCATTTGACGGATTTCACGCTAACTCAACCAGAGGTTGGCATGACCCTCTCAGAATTTAATGAAACTTTGTGTGTGTAAAGAGTTCATGTAAATAAACATCTTTGCATACTTAGTATTTCGAAAATTGGTCTAGACTAACTTTTGGACAGGGCTTATTGTTTTTCTCTTTTTTATTATAGAAAATATAAAACAAAAACTATAAGACCGCAAGAAAATCTTCTGAATTTTCATAAAAAATACTGAAAAAAATAAAAACTAATTTCTACACTGAGAAAAAAGCATTTTAAAAACTAAAAATCGATTTTCCAAAAAAGGCAATCTCAGAAGTTGATGAAATTTTTCCTGAAGATAGATAATTATATGGCCCATAATTCTTCTATACATCACAAAATGGGCATAGTGTGACTTTCACAAAATTTGCTGAATTTTCATTAGAAAATACCAAAAAAAAAATAAAAATCATTTGTACACTGACAAAAAAAGCATTTTAAAAACTAAAATTCGATTTGCTAAAAATGCCCAACTCGGAAATTGATGAAATTTGGTTTGACGTAGATATTCATATGGCCTACAAGTCTCTCATATATTGCAAAATAGATATATTTAAGGGAAAAAAGTTTTTTTTTACAAAAGCTTATACCTATGTGTACCTTTTTCCCAGGAAAGACTTGAAAAAGTTTTTGTTAGAAAAACTTTTATCCCAAATCAATTTCCGAGATCAATTTCCGAGATGTGCTTTGTAGGAAATTGAATTTTAGTTTTCAAAATGCTTGTTTTCTCAGTGTAGAAATGATTTTTATTTTTTTCAGTATTTGTATATATTTTTGTAGGTGTTATAATTTTCGAAAATACTTAAATACCTTTTTTTCCGGAAAGGACTTGAAAAGGTTTTTGTTAAATAGTGGAAGGTTGTTTTCAAGACTCAACCGCCTGTTTAACGTAGGACTACGTCAAGGTGATGCAATAAAATGCTGGTGCAGATCACAAAAAGCCTGCGGTACTGTTCACCCGCTGTGATTACTCAATTATCTTAGGCCAATTAGCAAATTTTTGATAATTGCCTAGCTTATAATAAGTACTAGCGCTTTACAAAAAATTGCCCTTGAAAAGGCTGACTGATGATTCATAGACTTTATTCTAAAACATTAATTTAGAGCAAGTGTACTTGGTAACAACCTTCGTAGCTTCAGAGACAACCAGCTTACTCAATTCATTAGATGGCAGCAAACTAATAGAGATCTAAAGCCCGCGTGAGGTAATCGTAAAGCATTTCTGGTAGTGAGCCATACCGGAAAACTTAGCGGCAGTTCATTTGAAGATATTATTGATTTAACAGTTCATGCTGTTGATTGTCTATTATTTCAATAAACACTGCTCTAGCTCTCCTTATGACATGACTTATTCATTTGCCTTGCCCTACTTGGTCAATTTGTCACTATGTGCTGAAAACTGTAGTAAATTTATAAGAATTGTTCAACTTTACGTGGAAATTCTAGGACGAAAGGCATGCATTTTGTGGTTCGAATGGTATGTAAGCCATAATAATATATTCAGAATTGGCTGAGCTATAAGCGTTCAAAATCTGTCACTTTTTCGTGTCACGATTATCTTTGCTTTCGTAACATGCCACCCTATTAAAGTAAGACGTAGTCCTACGTCAAAAAACCCAATCCAATTTAAAGCTAGGTACACTCAAGTCGGTTTTTACGCGAAGGATACGTCCCGCGTAAATCAAAACCGCGTAAATTCCGAAAATCGCGTAAAAAAACCGCGTAAGGTGATATGAAAGTAGATAAAATGGAATATAAGAAAAGGCAAAAAGAGAGAGAAAATACGGGAGCAAGCAAATGGAGAAACGAGAACAGCAAAGAAGAAAAACAGGAGAGACAAAGAAAAATATGGAGAGAAAAAATTGAAAACGAAAGACAAAAGGAAACAGAGAAGAAAATCAGAAGAACTGGACAGACAAGGAGGAAAAGCAAAACACTATAAGAGGAAGAACGGAAACGATTGAAACGGAAAACGGGATAGAAAAGAAGTTAAAATACAAAAAAACGGCAACCGGGACCGCAAAAGTCGAAAAGGGACGGAAATGCCAAAAACGGCAGTTAATGCAGGTAAAAAGGAAAAACAGAACGGAGGAATCATGATTCTAGATTAGGGCTAAAATGGTATAGGAAAAGAAAAGAAAAGGAACATAGAAAGACGAAATAGCGGTCAGGGAAAATAGCGGTCAAGAGAGAGAAAAAAGAGGGAAAACAAGACCAGAAAGGGAATACGAAACGAGACAGAAACCAAAAGAGAAAATGATAACAACAGGGAAAAGAGAAGTCCGGTAAAGGAAGCGATAAAAACGGGAAAAAGCGGTCAAACGGGACATAAAATGAGAAAGATGGGTCAAAAACGGTCAAACGGGACAAAAAAAGAAGGAAAGAAAAGTAGGGGAAAAAAAGAAAAAGGTAAAACAGAAAAGAAACGATGAAAACAGCAAATGAAAAATGAAAATCGGCGAAAAAGCTGTAGTCAAAAACAGAATAAACGCGTTTTTTACGATTTTCGAATTTAATGTGGATTTTTATGACGATTTTTGAATTAACGCGGTTTTTTTTCGATGGTTAAGAGAGGCTCATGACAGCATCTGATCTTGAGTAGGCGGCAGAATTAGGAAACGTGATGTCTTGGCACTAAATCTAAGATGGTAACCTTCTCACGAGACTCGGTAGCCGGACAAAAGAGACGAAATAAGGTTATGCACTGGATGTTTGGTACCTTGAACTTCAGATCGGTGAATTTCGTGGCTGGCAACTGGGTGCTACTGGAACGATCAACAAGAGCAACAAGGGGATGCTTCCGCTGGTCACGCTACACATGACCAACCTAGTCTACGTAAATCATACAATCAATCACTTGGACCGCTAGCCAAGTGTTGGAGTCCAAAGGGCCCGCAGTGAATTGAAGCTGCTACGATGCTGCACTATATTTAATAACTATGAACGAACATACTTGAACACGCAGTCAATGAGTTACGATGGCTTGACGACTCCGCTGGTCCACCACCGAGACTTCACCATGAAATGTCACAACGAAAACTTACGATGAGAGTTTATAGTAATGAAATTTTTGAATGACAAATTTCATATTGAGTCTTTATATTGAAGCTTTTTATACTCTAAAAGCAGTTTTGAAAGGGGGAGGGGATGTAGCGCTGCTACGCCGTACTTCTTCTTTTAACATGATCTAAACCAGGATTTTTTTTTCCAAAAGTCATTGTTCAAGCGGTCCAGCATTCATTCACGGTCTGCACATTAGCATTGGCACAAATTTACATTTCTGCTTCAAGTCAGCAGAACGTCCATGATCGCTGCACGATGTGTTTATGTAACTGCAAAGCGACAATATTTTTTTATGGTAGCGAACCACCGTGCGCTTTCTATATACCAAGTAGTGGGGCAGAATGTTGAGCATTAGCGTTAGGTAAATGTGTACGAATAAATTAATTAGTTTTAAGACCCCGAACCAACCGGTCACTTTTTGGAGGCAAGAAATGTTTGTCGGTAAGTCACCATTACAATAACATCGTGTTGCATTTTTAGCAAAAAATTTCAAAATATCTGTTAAACCTAGTCACAATATATTAATTAAAAATAAATGTTGTCCTGCTCTGTATCTAACCATGTAATTATTCTTCGGTGTAACCACGATGATAAAAAGGTACAAAGTGCTACCCCAACTCATTACAATATTTAAAATATTCACGCGAAAATCCCCCGGCTTAGCTAATACACCGGATGATGACGGTAAATAATAACAATATTTAATGCATTATAGCCCTTCCGTGATCGCAAGCTATTCATAAACTAAAAACTCCCTCGAAAGCTATCGCTGCTGTCCCAGAACAGCGCTGCTCTGATAGTGTACAAACTGGCCACCCCCTCCGTCGCAACCAACCGAAGCCACCCATCGAGGAAGCAAAAAAAAAAAGTATGTCCAGCAAGAACCTCAAAGGTGAACCGACGGTATAAAGCAACCAACCAACGAACGCAAGCTGCAAGCAGCAAGAGTGCACGAGTGAGAGAGTGGAAAGAAATAAAAAAAAAGTTAACTGACAGCAAGTTTAAATTATTATAATTCGCAACATACTTTGCCACCCCCTTGGACCGTGCGCTGCATTGTCCACGTTGTCGACGACATCTGAACTGGTTTGCTAGTTTAGATATTGTTCCATGACTAGCAACTGCCGTGGCATCCTCGCTCGGCATTACTTATGCTCCTTGGGGTAAAATTGTGTATCCGCAAACGGTGACAGTGGCGAAACATGCCGCGTCGGTGCGATTAAACGCTAGCAACTGTGAGAGCGAGTGGTAGGAAGCGGGAAAAAAATGTTCCGAATAATTCGGTTGCATCATCGAAATGCCTGTTGGCCGATTGACCGAAACGTTGGCACTACCTGCGTTCTATTTTAGATTGACAGACTATTATGCGCTTTACCTGGTAATTCTTTCACTAAAAAATCACTTCAAAAAACACGCAAGAGCACACCGTGCCAAAGCATACCGTGGGAATAAAAAGTATTGCAACCTTCGAAGCACGATGAATCGACGGTACGGCAGCAAAAAAAAAAGAAGCCAACATTTTGTTCCCGGAGACAAGGGAAACATGTTAAAAGTAATCAACCAAGTACACCGACAAAAAAGGATTGAAACCGATAAAGGAGAACGTGCAAGCGCTAATCTCGTTTATCCAAAGGGGAGCGTAATAAACGTTAGAAAAGGGAGCTTACCGTTTCCTGTGCGGATTTTTTTTCCGTTCATTCTCGGCGGTTATTGCGCTATTCGCGGCTCAGGTTCACTTTAGAACCGACGTCCAGCGGAGGTCCTTTGAGAGGGATGATGATGTTGACGTAGGCACATGGGCAGGGGCGAATGTTATACGGCCATGTCTAAGACTTCCTCTTGAGGACTACGAATCCTACGGCCAAGCTAACGTTTGTTCTCAGCCATGTCATGGCATTTATAACGCCCCTGTGACTTGCTCTACCGGGCGGCTCAGGTGAAGCCGGTACGATAAGCAAAGGGGCACGTGTGTGTAAATAAAATATCCTATTATTTGATAAGGCATGCGACTGCCCAGTGCCATGCCATGCCAGTACCAGCCACCCAATCTTGTTTTGTTGTGTGTACAATAAAGCCTTTTATTTCGTACGGATGATGACCGACCCAAAATAGCCAACAGACGAAGTTATGCTGTTGGCATTTATTTGTTACGAGGCATTTCCCAAAAAGCGAAAATCTTCACCAAAAACGAGTCTCATCCAATCATTGCACGCCATTGTTTGTACAGTGTTGGTTATTATCTTTCTCCGGTGATACCGATTCTACAGTTTATCATTGCTCCCTGATATTGCTACTAACATGCACATAAATGTATAAGTTTCCCCCAGAGATGTCAAATGCTGTGGAAAATAATTTCCAGATAACTCTACCTAAGCAAAATTTAACCCATCTCTCGATGGAGAAATTGAAGTTGAATTTATCGCCTCAATGTAGCAATGGCAGACTTAGTACCACATACCTACCTGCTACCTTGATAACAATTTCGAACTCCGCCCGAGCAAATCTTACGACCTTTACGTTTTTCAAACCGGACCTAACAGAAGAAAAAATAAAACACGAAGCTAACCCAAGTAGCCAAACTTTTATACATACTAAGATTTATTACTAATGGGATTTGGGCTATAAATTTTAAGCGAATGCACTTCCGCTTTTCCAAACTGCCTGCGGTTTCGATGCAGAACGTGCTGGCATGCCGGTATGAATGAATGGATGAATGAATGGATGGATGAAATATACTCACCAGCAAAGTGCTCTCCTTCCGGCCTTGGCACGCTATTGGCTTCCTTTTGTATCCTCAGAAATAGCTCGATGGAACTTTGTCGGGCTCTGGTTAGTGTGCTTTACCACCGGCACCGGTAGGTAGCGTTGTTTGATCCCCAGCTGAGTGACAACTTAACCCAATTAGATTTGGGCCGTAATGAAATGACTTGCCTAATTTCTGGTGGGTACTCCTTTACCCGACTTTTCCAACAAGCTGCATCCGGCTAGGAGCACTAAAAAGTGTCTGTAATTACATCGAAGGTAAAAGAAGAAAGAAAGTGAAACGCTCCAGAGTCCAGGATAGCGAGAACGAGATCACAAGCTGCCGGATGTTGCATCCAGTAGAAATGAAACACCCCCAGCAAATTGAATCGTTCAACCATTAGCAATAGTCGGCAATAGTGCTACGGTGCAAGAGAGCAGAGAGCATCTTCATGAAATTTTATCTTCCAAAATTAATTGAATTTTAATTGGCCGTTGTCTGAGATTTTAATTAAAATAAAATTCAATTTTAAGTGCTGCTGAAAATCTTATACGGTGAAATTGAAATATTCATCACATTCCAGCATACCACGCAGGGTACATCCGTACAATACCTCTGCCCAGCGATGCACACAGATTGTGGCACCTGTCTCACGCTCCGATGGACGGCCCTGGCTTTGGTCGCCCGGGCCCGCCCGCCGGAGGAGCCAACCCGGGCGATGAGCGTTCCTGTCAGCCGAAAGAGTTAAGCCAGCCATCATCGCCGGAATCATGATTCATTTTTAATTAGATTCTGTAAGGAAAATTAAATGGAAGACAAGCTGAAAGCGGATTTACGGCACACCTTCACGCGGTCATGTGTCGAAAGGTGCCACCGCCGGGGTAGGTGCGAGTGGGTGCAGCCGCAAACCGATTCGCAAATCTGCTCCATTGCGGATGCACACGTCTCCTCAGTGTAGGAATCAGTGCCGCATGGAAGGGAGGCACGAAAATGTCTAGTGAAGAAATGAGCTGAAATTGGAATTGTATGAACTTAAATGTGCATTGAGAAAATCAATCACAGCTGTTTAAGGCGCAACCGGGAAAGGATATGTTGGGACTGCTAATCCAGTATGGCAGTTTTTTGTAAAACTGCAAGCTATTTTGATGGTGTTGAGAAACTTCCGAGAAAGTCTGAAAAAACTATTTTGTTTGACCGTTTTCAATCTGAACCCCTTTTAATTTGAACACCGCTAAACCGTTGAATATTGAGCAAATTACAAATGGTTCATAAGCAACAATAAACGTGACTTGTTTGTACTGAATTAGCGTGTTAAATCTGTTTTACATTCCGTTTTCCAACGATTCTGATAAAAATTCTATCGGAGAACGAAATATTCGCTGCTTGCAACTACCAACTAAATCACACCACCAAAACATAATAACATAGTGCAGAGCGGCCAGTTCAAACAAGTTTCAGCATATCTAAGGTTGTCGATTGCATAAATTGAAAAGTAACCCCGCAAGTGGCACTCGTTTAAATTAGCGGGGGTCCACGGTATTAAAAATGACGTAATTAATACGTCAACACTCTGTCTGCAAGCTCGAAGGTCTTAGAGGCAATTGCTTTAAGCATTTCTTGTTTCATGTTAGGCATATCTATGCAGCATGGCTTTTTTCCTAGAAGATCAGTTTGAACTAATCTATAGGCAGATCTGTATGCTTACGGCAATGGACCAGCCAGCGTCATCAGGTTGACGCAATTTACGCACAGACTTAAAGAGAGCATTTGATTGCGTCTACCACGGAATTTTACTCGCTAATTCCAATAAATTGGATGCCACCGCTGCTTGGTTTGAATCCTATTTATGAGACCGCAGCCATTCTGCGTTTAAATTGGGTGCATCACTGTCATGTTGGTTCCAAAATATTACTAGAGTACCTCAGAGTAGCACTGTAGGACTGAAATTCTGAAAATAGGATTCGTAACGAGTTTCAGGACTTCGAGATATTACGTGCTGTACATTGCTCGCTGGTCCACTTGGTTTTAGAAACAAGCTGCGCTGTTTGGGAATTATCAAATATGAGATAGGAAATGGAAAATAGCAATGGGATATAAATGGAAATGAAAAAAAAAATGAAATCACGAATGAAAAGTATGGAGAAGAATTATAGAAGCGAAATAGCAGGGGAGAATGATAATAGTAGTGGAAGATGGGAAATGGGAAATTGGAAAGAAAATTAAGAAACGGTATTGTAAAACTGGAATATTAAAATGGATAGGGAAAATGTGAATGTTTAAACGAGGAAGTAGAAATAGTTGAAGGAGAGAAAGAAAGTTCCGAAAAGTAGAAAACGAGAAACAAGAATGTAAAATGATAAAGAGAATTGAAAAAAGGCATTTAGAAAACAGAACAGGAAAATGGAATAAGAGAAAAAGTCTAGAGAAAAAAACAAAAGGAATTTGGAAAGAATATGGTAACTGGAAAGGTGAAAAACGAAAGGCAGAGGAGGTGCAAAAAATATGGAATTTGGGGAATGCCAAATGAGAGAAAGATTTGGGAACGGGAATAATAAAGGATAGTAGAATAAGTAGTTGCGAAAGGGAAATGAGCTTGGGAAAAAGTTATAAGAAATGAGGAAGGAAACGGAGATGAAAAAAAAAATAGAACAAAAATTACAAAAAGAACTTGAAAGTGAAAGTGAGAAGTGAGGAAGTGAAAACTGGAATAGATGGGATGGTATTCCAGGTTGGTAGTATTGTCAGTGTCAGTGTGTTTTGGACGTGTATGATTAAAAATTGGTCTAAGACAGTTGTTCAAACGACACGGTGATTGCGAAATTCTGTTTTCGGACGAAAATGTATTCCTGCTACAAAATTACCACAATCAACAGAATGATAGGATGTATGTAGCAAATCTTTCTGATATTCCTTGGGACAAACTAGCTGTTCAAAGGTCCTAGAATCTATCCAGGGTGATGGTATGAAGATATTTCTCCAAAAATTAGAAGGTTTCCTGGCTGTTCATTGAACTTGGTATTAAAATCAACACATCAACAATTCAACAAATCGATAATGTTTTGAAGAACCATTTGCTTCCCATCGTCAAAAAAACACTGCATGAATGTACCACACTGCTTTCAACAAGATTCTGCACCGTCTCACCAGGTGAGAGCTATATAGGTTTGGTATGAGGATTTTTTGCTTCGAAAGAGTTGTCTGCCTCTTCGCCTGATTTGGATTCTCTTGACTTTTGTGCATGGGGTTACATGCTAGGGCCACCAAAGGATTGACTGTGGTCACTTTTAAGCTACGTTTGGAGAAGATTTTTCGATGTAATGCCTCCGGATTTCGTGCGTACTAGTTGTAATGCTTTTCACTGGTAATTAAAGCATAGCACAGTGGGCAGAATCGACCGAAAAAACGGAACTTGTTTTTTTGCCGCTGTTTTTATGGGGTAAAAAGTGACTTTTCTTATGTAAAAAGTCACGAAAAATCGATTGGTGATGGTCTCAGCGCGCGGAAATGACGAAAAGTAGACCATTTTGCCCCAGTTACCCCTAGTTTTTAATAGTTTTGAAAGAATCATGTACAAACTCTCTCCAATTTGAGATTCTATAGTACAGAAAGAAGAAGAACGTTGGGAAATAGGTATATGAACAATTTTATTTTGACATAACATAATCTAGAAGTCTGTTTTGCACCATTTTCCTCAAGGTTTTTGTACTATAGGCAAAATAGCAATTCGATATTTTTATCAAAGATTTTCAAGAAGGCATGCCTGTTGTGCAGGTTGAAACAAACAGAATATCGAATGACAATCAAGTTTTTCGCAAATATGTCGTGTAAGGGAAGGTTTTGATTTGTTTTACGCTATTCTGACTGTTTCAACCTGCACAACAGACATGCCTTCTAGAAAATCTCTGGTGAAAGTATCGAATTGATATTTTGCCTGTAGTACAAAAACTTGGAGCACAAAAACAAAATGGGGTCACTGACGGTCGAGAAATTATTTTTTTCGAAAATTTTATCGAAATTTAAGACCTCGCAATATCGAAGATTTCTACTAAAATTTAAATTTCAACCCTCAATTGGTCAACTGAAGGTTCAATGAACCGGACACAGCACACTGGTCCAGAACCTTTTTTGGTGCGCATAAGCTTTGAGCGGGAAAACTGAAAATTAAAAGTTCTATCGTGCAGCGGAATTCAAATTTTGATTTATCCCCCTAAAAGCGCATTAAAAAATTTGTTTTTCTTCAATTTCAATATAACACACTGATGTGTTCTGCAAAGTTTTACAACATATTATTACAAGAAAGATAGAAAAGTCCTATTGAAATGAAAAATCGGTAAAATCAGTTTTACTGTTCTAGCTGTTTTTGTAGTTGTTGTATGACTTTTTCTCGTTTTACAAAGTTGCACAAGTAGTAAGAATACACAACATTGCTGAATACAGTATACCTCTATCTTTGCTTGTTTAGGAACTATGGAACTTTTACTATAAAAATACCCTAATTTTGACCTCAAATTACTCGCAAGAAGGCATCATTCTATTTAAAACCCTCCCTAGAGAATCAGAATAGTTTCAAGCAGGCTGAAAAGTTTTATAAATCATGTTGAAAAGCACAAAAGTTAAACAAAATTTATAGGCTGACAAAATCGGGATAAAAAGCTGATAAAATCGGGGGTAGACAAAATCGGGAGCTGATAAAATCGGAACATTACTGCACTAGAGAGAGAGAGAGAGAGAGATGTGTGTGTGTGTGTGTGTGTGTGTGTGTGTGTGTGTGTGTGTGTGTGTGTGTGTGTGTGTGTGTGTGTGTGTGTGTGTGTGTGTGTGTGTGTGTGTGTGTGTGTGTGTGTGTGTGTGTGTGTGTGTGTGTGTGTGTGTGTGTGTGTGTGTGTGTGTGTGTGTGTGTGTGTGTGTGTGTGTGTGTGTGTGTGTGTGCGTGTGTGTGTGTGAGAGAGAGAGATTATGACTAATGATGGATTACCTACGAATGGCCGAAATACAAATGGCCTAATCACGAATGGCCGACACACGAATAGCCGAATGTCATATTTGGCCATATTCAAGGCCTTGCACAAACATTGGGAGCATGCTATCCTTACTCGCTACCGCTCGTTCGGACTTTACTGAGGGATAATCTCTACTAGTCAGTAAACCTAGGCAAATGCATGCACCTAAATAGAAGTGGTTTCTGCAGGTTTCACTCGCGGCCTGCGGCACGGTAAATATGTATTGCACCTTCTAATTATCGTAAATCATTTGCGCTTAGGGGAAGAAAGAACTGTCAATTATCTATACCCTATAGTAAATAGTTGTGTTGCTTATTGTGTTTTTTATTTGATTAAAGTTATTTGTTAACTGCTTGCCAATTCAAGTTTTTTATTGAACAGTTATTTAGGCATTCCGAAAAAATTCGCCCTTTTTTGATTCGGCCTTTCGTGATTCGGCTTTCTGTGACTGTTATTGAAATTCGGTCGCTTGGATCTCGGCCATTCGTGATTCGGCCATTTGAGCCCCTAATCAGAAAGCTATGTACTTTAGTGAAGGGGAAATCATACAAAGAATGGAATTAAGATATAAAAAATGAAAAAACAAAATGAGAAAATTTCGCATTCCTCATTATTTTTTCATTTTCTAAGTGGGAAATGGGAAATAAAAAATAAAATGGACAATAAAAGTGTGATGACTATGGAAATGAAAAATAAATTTAAGGAAATGAAAATGGGTATAGGAATCTAGACAGGAACATTATCAAAAGAATGGAAGAAGTCAAATGAAATAGGATTAGGCAAGTGGAAAGAGGGAATGGAAATGAGAAATTGAAAAAAACCAGCAATGGAAATATAAAAAGAAATTAGAAAGGTGAATAAGGCTTAGAAAATAAAGTCATTATGACTTAAGTCTTACTTGACGTAGTTTCATTTTCGTATTGTGTCTCTTTCAAACAAAGGAAAACGAAGCGTTAGAACTGCAGAGGTCGAAAAGGTTGTTCGAGTGCGAATTCGTTGCACTTGCGACCGGGTCGCACGGAAAATGGCAGTTGAGCTGAATATCAACAGGAACCCAGTCAGCATTTTCATATGTATAATTAGATTGCAAATAAGAGTTACGTACTGATATGTATCAAACAAAATCGTATTCAACGCGCAAAAGCCGCTTATCCGTACCATTTTGGAGGCGATATACGCACTGAGGAATAATCTTGAGCGATACACTTATATAGGTATTTCAGTACGATAAGATCCGATTAAGCGCGACAAGCTTCATATAGCTATACGACTTTGTGCTGAAAATCGTATGTTTGTCAGCTACTAGCATTATAAACGATAGAATATCAACTTGTGCGCACTTTATTAGGCTTTATTTACGAATCCGAATCTGTTAAGAGATATTTACGATAATTTTCGTACATTGATATACGAGTTGGTGCTGGCTGGGAAATCTTTTCGTTATATTTTGAAAATGGATGTGGATGTCAAACCATTCAAAAAACGTAAAATTCATGGATTAACGGAAACAACAAAACAAAAAATCTGCAAATCTTGTGTAGACGTGGCACAAAGCCAATCTGACAGATTCCAAATCGAAAAAGGAATGACCTCCAAGTTCTCCTGATTAGAACCTCTGAAGTTTTGTATATGGAGGTACATACAACAAAAGCTCAAGGATTATAAATATCATAATTTGGATGAATTTAAGTTAGTTGTCAACAAGATATGGGATGACATTTCGATGGAAGTAGTGCGTGTCGCATGTAAGAGCTTCGAAAAGCGTTTGAAGCGTGTTATCCAGGCAAAAGGCGATTCAATAGAGTAATGAATGTTTGTTGCGTTCTGTATCTATTGGTAAACAACTTCGAAAACTAAAATTCGAAAAAAGCCTGTGTTTACAAAAATATATGACTTTGTTTTTGTTCCATTATATATGTGTCACACTGTAAATGCAATAAAATAAAAAACTGGATAGGGTATTGAGAAATGGGAAATAAGAAGGAAAAAGTAAGACGAGAGAGAGAGAAATTTGAATGTAAAATATGAAAAAGAATATAAAAGAAGATTGGAAAAGAAAACGAAAAGAACGAAGGGAATCAGACATTGGAACTGGGAAATCAAAAAAACAAAATGGAAATAACAAAATAGGATTAAGTACTAAGAAAATGAAAAGTGAACGAAAAGTGAAATGGTGAAGAAGAGAGGGAGAATCTAATGGAATAGTGAAAAGGGGAATGTAACTAGTAAAGGAAAGCGAAAAGAGAAGGAGAAGAAGGTAAGAGCACAAATCGATATGAAAGGTGATAGAAAAATGAATATGAAACATATGAAATGAAAAAAAAACATATGGTAAAGTTAGACACGAATGCCATAACAATGGTGCAGTATCTGATATATTGTAAAATATCATTAATAAAATAAATCTGGCAGCGGAAAAGTGGATTGGGGAACCTGGAAAGGGAAATGTAAGATTCAAGCAAGAGTAGAAAAAGGAAATAGATGGGATGTGGAATCCAAAATAGGAAAGAAAAAGTTAATTTGTAACGGGTAAAGGGAAATGACTTGGAACAAGAAAAATGTGAAAACGAATAGAGAAACGAAATTCGTATAGGAAAATAGAAAATTAGAAAGAAAAATGAAACAAAAATGAGAAAAACTGAATCGGAAAAAAGTTCAAATATCTAACCATGCCCGCATTCTTTTATTTAAAAACGATCAGTAAGACTGTAATTAGCTGTGGAAGGCAAGCAACTCAATCCAACCGAGGCTAAGAAAATTGATAGAGTTTTAAATTGAACTCAAACGCGCACACAAATTGAGATATGTGTCCAGTGCTGCAAATTAAGTTGACTACCATACGCGGCACTATTCTGTGTACCTGGATTGAAAAGCTGGTATGCAAAAGTGTAATGTTTCCTCAATGAGCAAAACAAAAATCGTCATCACGCTTCAAGCGGTCCTCTGCTAGCCCACCTACATCATGTTACAATATTTGTTTTGATTGCTGTCCCGCAGCAGCTTTCATCAACCTAATTGTCTTTTCATTATGAATGGTTTATTTTATTTCCACCGCCGCTGGAATTTTAATTATCACCATATTATTGTACATTCCTCCATCACACCCCACCGGACGGACTTTTGTTCTCGCTCCAATGAATCCTCAGTGGAATTTTATGCTGTGCTAGCAGCCGAGCCGACCCGCACTATACGTTCTGCGTGCTGCGATGTCCCGCTTGTGTTTCTACATCGATGAAATTGTGAAACGATAATAATTATTTCCAAGCGCAAAGACAACAGTGTCGGTTTGTTTAGTGTACGTACACATGAGGCTTTTCACTGACTGGAATTCACATCCCGCCGTGCCGTGCCAGGCCGTGGCGAAAGGTGGCTCTGCACAATGCATTGCTGACCATTCCCCTACGGATACTGTGGACAGTCGAAGTTGTGCGTTACTGTTGCTGTTATACAGCTCGCACATTCATGTTTTGGTTTCGTTACAAACATAAATGGTAGGACGTTTCCGTTACAAATTTTTATAATAAAAAGCTTCAAAATTTTTAACGAATCGTCACAAAAGGTAAAGTTTTTAAAATGGCTTGTTCTTCCTCAGCTAGAAAAGGACTTATTACGCTTCAAGAATGAAATTTTATCAGTAATCTTGCTTGATGGGGCTGAGCTGTAAAATGTATTTCTAATGGAGGCGTGTGGTTTCTGGTAATACCGTGAAGAAAATTTCGATATCTTGCATTTTAATTATTCCCCCCAATTTAGTCCTGCAGCTATTGAACACCAGCAACAGCCGAATAATGTAAATAGAATAATAATTCCATTGATTTGTGGTCAATGGTGCATGGTTTAGAATCATAAATTAAATTCACAGCCTTGCGACTGCCACACGGTGCCAATGAAGGACACAACTCTAACTGTTGTACGTTCTCGACCTCCTGCTAGTTTCGTACGAACGACAGCATTTGACACAGCACTAAACCGTTTGCTATATTTTCGTTCCAAATTCGATGAGTTTATTCATGTTTATTGGTACCGTCCGAAGCGGTCAATTGGGTGCCATGCATTCCGCTGCGAATTGTTCATTACGATACCAGTGCGTGCGAAATGAAAATACCCGCTGGGAATGCCGATTGGCTTGCAAACAAATTCCATTTTTTCCTACTCATTGCGAATGTTATCTGTTGTCATTCTGCGCTGTCGCGCCTCGGCCTTCCGATGATCATTATTTTAGCGATCGTGTGCATCTGTGTATATTGCAAATCAGTTTGAATGCACATCTGATTGCAATTCCCGGAAGCAGAAACGTTTTATTGTGCGCATCAATTAGTTTTTATCACTTTTGCAAGCTAAAGAAAATTATAAAATCATCATCTCCCGTTCAGTGACGAACTGATCAGCTAATATTTAAAGTTCATTAGAATAATACAAAAATTAAAGAAAAGGACTTTTTGCATCATAAGTCAAACGTGGAATGAGCGATTCCTCATTGCTGGGTGGATTATTTGGATCAAAATAGAATGCATATGTGTAGGTATGGGGAGCACTAATAGAAAAACTCGTGATTAAGCTCAACAATGCACCATGACTCATGTTTTATTTGTGCTATATTTCAACACACTGAACAGAAATGTCACTCCATAACTTTGCGGGGAAAATTCAACTTTTTATTCACACTCTTAGGATAAAAGCAACGTTTAACGAAGCAGTAAATTAGTAAAGTTCGCGTATAATTTTTATTTGCAAATATGCGATGACTCTTAAGCAAACTAAGTTTTTTAAATTCTAAATGAATAGATCATCACGAATCATACACACAGAGACGTCTTTCATCACTAATCGCATTAGTCGCATTTAGCAAACGAAACAAACTTCGCAAAAGCATATCAAAAGTGCCAGCAACTAACCTTGACATAAAACTCAATTGAGACATTGCAACCAACTTTGAACCGAGCCAGTAAGCTGCTTTCTAACTTCACGCTACAGATTAATTTTGAAAGTTCAGAATGCTGTAAAGTTGATCCTTGCCCCTACTAGCTACTGGCGCAGACACACACTCACTCATACACGAAGTTCGAAATGTAAAAAAAAAACTGCTGCTGAAAATAATCTAGAAAACGTGCTGTGAAATGCAACTTCGGGATAATTAATCACGCTCCGCTAGACCGAAAGCTGTCCTCCGCCAACGTCGTAAGCTCGAATAAAACCCTTAAAAAAGATTACTCTAACATGAAGATGACATTTGTTTATTTTTCCGAAGCATGCAGCATTTTAATTATTCTGTAATTGTAATACACTACAAAGTGTGTGATCTTTAGAAACCATCCTTTAGTAAGTACTCCACAAACTTCATTACTCAGCATATTGCACCGAAATCGTACGAAATTCAAAACATAGAAACGCCTCCGCCCCCCCCCCCCCCCCCCCCCCCCAAACTTGGCTAATGGTCGGCGTCTAAGGATCCAATATGCATTTCCCGGCGACAAAGTTGTGACACAAGTGTTCCGAAAGACAAAAGTCAAGTACAGCGCGCTGAAAGCTCCATTCTCCAGCACATGCAATGCACCCTTTTGGCTTATTTTCTCGTCGGTACATAACCGCACCGCACGTTTCTGGTTTACGGCCTTAACGCCCCCGTTGCATTATTAAAATATTTACGATGCGGCACAGTGTTTGTTAGTAGGTAGGTAATGCCGCTGCGCTGTGCTGGCAAGGAAGCGTCCCTACGACGATGGATGACAGGGTCAACTTAATGAGGGCTGCCAGCGCAAAGGTCCGCTGCGTCATCACCGACATGCATTTTGGGATATTATGGCTTGAGTGATATAACTAGTAGCTACCTACCTACACAGGGCGTGCCCGGAAGTATCTACCTGCCTTCGTTGCAGGTATTATTTCTGCGCTTGGGGCGGTTCACCTGACAGAATGAACATAAAATTTTTTGTTACCGTTGGTATTAAAGTTCTCTTTATTAAAGGCAACATATTTTAGGTTAATTTCTGTATTCTAATTTTGGTTTTCGTTTAGGTCAAAATAAAACTTTCCACAAATGACTGTTACGCATTACCATTCTGAACTTTCTTTGGACTGTCTTTTCTCACTTTTTTACATTTTCCCATTTTAATTTTCACATTTGTTCTCTTTTTTATCTATTTGTCTTCACATTTCGCATTCTATTTCGATTTCCTAGTAATAGTATTGTATTACGATTTGCTTTCTTCATTTCCTTCTCTGTTCCCATTTTTGTTTTCCTTCTTTGTGTTTCCGTTCTCCATTTCAATATTCTACATTCATATGTAACATTTCCGTACTTCCAGTCCGCATTTTGCTTTCACCTTTTCCAGAACTTATTTCTCGCATGCTTTTAACTTTGTCATTATTTCACTTTCCCATTATATTTTTTCTCCCTTTTTCATTTCACTTTCCCAATTACACTTTTCCATGCATTCGTTTCCATTTCTTTCCTGATTTTACACGTTCGTTTCTTATATAATATACGTTTTTAATGACTCTTTTACACTGCTTTTTTAATTTGCTTCTAAATTCCTCTTTCACAATTTCCATTCCTTTTTCTATTCATCATTACTTTATTCCATTTTGCTTCCCAATTTCTAATTTATATTTTCCCTTTCGCTTCGCATTTTTATATTTACAAGTTTTCTTTCGTCATTTAAATTTCCAATTTACCTTTCCTAACTTTCATTTACATTTTTTCTTTCCCAATTTCCTTTACCGTTTCCTTTCTACAATTGATTGAGTCCCATTTTCCTATTTTTGTTTCACATTTTATATCCATTCTTTACCATTCTCTCATTTTTACAATTTTCCTTTTCATACTTTCTCGTCCCATTCCCAATTCCTTCTTTCATTTCTTTTTTACAATTTCCTTTTCTATTTCTCTTCTCCATTTGAATCTCTCAATTCTCACAAATCGCTTCTTGTTCTCATTCATGTATTTCTATTTTCTATTCCCATTTTGTTTACATTGGAATTTTCCCCTTCCAAAATTTAGTTTTCCATTTGGGTATTTTTCAAAATTATCGTCTTAAATGGGTCGAAGGGTCCCAGAATTTCATAAAAAATTGTACACGGGAGTAGCTTATGGACTATTAAAATAAGCGTAGTTCGAGAAAATCGGATAATTTCCCTTAGAATTTTCTGGGAAAATAGGAGACTCAAATTTTTTAAATATTGTTTTCAATAATATGTCCATAAACCTTATCTGTATACAAAGTTTCGTAAAATTCTGAAGCCACTTGGCCCAAATCTGTACGATAATTTTAAAAACACCTCATTTCCCCTTTTCTTTTTTATTTTCTACTCTCTATCATCTTCCATTTACATTTTTCGTTTCTTTTGCTACCTCACTTCTACAATTTTCTTTCCTATTTATTTGCTTTAATTCTTCTTTTTATTTCTGTTTACTCCATTTCACTTGCTTCCCCTTTGTTCTCTCCTATTGTACTTTTCGTCTTATTTTTCATTTTCTTTTTCATATTTTTCTTTTTAATTACTTTTCTAATTATTTGGCATATTATTAATACTTCTCGTTTCACATCACCCCAATTTCTATTTTCTATTACCCTTTTTCATTTTGTCACCACGTCTCCTGCCGTCTTTTTTATTTATTTTTTCTTTTCTTACTATGTCATTCCCATTTCTATTGCTATTACTGTTTCAGATATCTGTTCTTCCTTTTAATTCCCAATTCTCTATCCTATTCCCTTCTCTCATTTCCTGTTCCTATTTTCGTTCCATTTAACTTTTTCACTGTCTTTTTTCTTTCTTTTTTTTACTTTTCCAGCTCCATTCTCCCAATTTCTTCTCTCATTCTATTTTCACATTTCTATATATGATTTTTCTTTTCTATTTCTTTTTATCATTTTTCTTCTCCACTTAATTTTCTCATTTCTCAGATCACACTTCCTGCTTGTTTTTTTTCTCTCTCATAATTCTTTCCAATTTATTTTCGCATGTTAATTTGATTTTTCCTTTTCAACTTTCATATTTACATCAGGTATCATTTCTTTGGAAATTTCTTTTTTCAACTTTATGGCAGTCAGGCTTAAACTTTCTTTCTTGTGACAGTGTAAATGCTCGATATGAAAAGTGAAAAAATAGATGAACTGAAAAATTTTTATTTAGGCCATTGCAAATCATATTTAAAGTTTTTTTAACCACGCAAAAAAATTAAGATGTTTTGGAATGTTTGCTTGAAGTTTAATCGTGAAAACCGAATTTATTATTGCTTTTGACGTTGTTTTTTCTATGCACAAACCTTCCAAAATAAAGTCAAAATCAAAGATAAATTTTGTCGGTTTTGGGAAGCTACATTATTTGCTAGAAGCGATAACACTTCGTACACTCTTTTTCCCAGTTCTTTAGACTGTAAAACACACAGATAATTGATTTGATACAAAATTTTTTTACTCAAGTTTAATAAATTTTTTTGTAACGTTTTACAACAAACATTTACTCTTCCCCAAGAACGAGTGCTATTTCTTACTTTTTCCAATAACTCTTCCCACTTCCCATTTTCATTTTCTCTTTGCCAATTACTGTTTTCACTGCATTTTTCTATGTTTGTTTCTCTTTCCGTTTTTTATAGAAAATGGAGATGTGTTTGATGGGAAGGAGGAAGCTCCCACTGCTGAGTGGGACTCTAACTCAAATTCTCTCGGTTTGCACCCACGTGTTTTGACAGTTAAACTACCAGCACCAGGGATGGTTCGATCATTTTGACTCAATTTTGATTCATTTGACAGTACCGTCTTAACGGAGCAAAATATGACATAGTTACATATTGGACATTTGTAGAACAGGTTATTATCTATAATTTTGCTGAATAAAGTTTTGCTGTATCTTTTGTAGTCACGGCGCTACAATGCTAGTATCTTATTAGTGACTAAATGAACGTTCATTTAGTCACTGATGAGTTACTAGCGTTGTATTACCATAACTACAAAAGATACAGTAAAACTTTGTTCAGAAAAATTGTAGATTAGAATCAGTTCTACAAATGTCCCATACATAACATTGTTATATTTGGCTAGGCTAAGACGGTACTGTCAAATGAATCAAAATTGAGTCAAAGTGATCGAACCATCCCTGACCAGCACACCCCTATATAGATATATATTAGATTATATATAAGATAGTCTCACTTCTGCGGTGTTACCTGACTCACTGCGAATATACGTTGTGTTTGCGGGATGCTGCGATTTTGAAAATAAATTTATTTTGATTATTGGCTCGGCAGATCATGTCATTATAATGTATACGAAAAGTTAGTGCGTCATCCAGCACGGCACCAATCCACGAATCTGAATCACGCGATGGAGCAAAGGTCACGCTGTGTTGTAGCGAAAGGCTATAGGCTTATTTTTAAGGTGAAAGGAGATGGTGAAATACTTTGAGATGCGGACAGTAAGTAAGTTATTCGAGCACGAACCTGAAAATTAGACCACTAGGCGTTGCAGTTCAACGCAATTGGAGTACTTTTTAATTACCCTAAACATTTTTACATCGTTGGCATAAAATACCCACAGCGAGGTGGCAAAAGAGCTGTCAGTTCATTTACAAAAAAAAAGAAAAAACAGTGGTCCAATGATGATCCCCTGTGGTATGCCAGAGTTGTTGCAGAACGAGTCGGAAAACTCGAACCCGATCTTCATACTTAGCCTGCGGTGTATTAGGTACGAGTGTAGTCACTATCAGAACGGCGCGGAAATTTCCAGCTTTTCTAACTATGCAAGCTGGATCCACTCGATCAAACGCTGCTTTCAAGTCCGTGATACGCTGCAACTGTAAGCCTTCACTCATTTTGAGCAGATACAACGAGACGAAATCAACGGGATTCGTAAAGACTGAACATTTTGGACAAAAACCATGTTGGTCTGAAGCAATGTTGGGTTGAATTTAGAGCTGGAGCACAACAATGTAATCCCACGATAGTCTTCAACGTTGTGCTTATCACTCTTCTGGTGTACAGGGAACCTAACTGAATCTTTCCATAGGGTAGGCAACTTGCACTGCTGCATTGAAGCTATAAACAATAGTGAAAGAGAACTAGCGAGAAAAGTAGAACACTTTTTCAGGCCACTAAGCAATATTTTAATTTTACGATGACAGTTTCGACAATCTCCGCAGTATCTCGAAAACTGTTGAGGAGTGTTTCTAACAATTCGTTTTAAGGAAACAGGAAAACGATTAAAAGTATGCTTGAAGCATGTTGCGAAGGGGTTGACTTTACGATCGTCCAGAACGTGATCTATAGGCAGGCTAACTTAGCTTTTCTTAGAGTTGACAAATGACCAGAACTTCTTCGGATTTCTGCGCACAATGGGCAAAAATGTGCTCGTAATCCCAAGAATTAGAAGCCGCTGGTTTGGAATCTAACAAGATACCTATTCTTATGTAAAAAATGCAGGAAATCGATTGGTGATGGTTTCATCTTGCGCAGACTTCGGGAAGTGGACTATTCTTGCATTTCGCACAGTATAGAATGAATGGAATTTGATTCTTCTGATGTATTGACAAAATTTGGAAGCTATTTGAGTTCGTTTAATGGGCGGAAAATAAGTTTTTATACTGTTTAATTAGCTTTTAACGTGAGTTTTGCTAAAATAGGGCAAAATGAACCACTTCTCGAAGTCTGCACAGGATGAAATCATCACCAATCGATTTCCTGCATGTTTTTACATAAGAATAGGTATGTTGTAAGATTCCAAAACAGCGGCTTCTAATTCTTGGCATTACGAGCTCGTTTTTGTCCATTGTACAATGGCTTGGTGGCTTGGCAAAGAGATCTTTGAAGTGCCTCCTCCTTAAACGATAATTTTTTTTGTCTCACTCAATTGGATAACATTTAAAAAAATTAACAACTATGTTTTTCAAATACTTTTAGCGTTCATCAGGACTACCGTACAACTGGTTGATAAGCAACCATGTGCTTACTTTTTTCTTCGAATCGCTGGAGGCGCTTTGTTCAGTGCGGCTGTTTGTATAATAAGGTGTCAAATTAATGAACTGTATGGATCCTTTCAATTGTTGCCTACAGCAGCACTGCAAAAACTAATGTAGAAGGTTTTTACATACATCTTTCTATATTACACATTTCCTTGTAAATTCAAAAATAATCTTAAAAACAAAGTGAAGAATGCGTGTAATACGTAGTCCTACGATTATTTTTTCTACACAAGTTTCCAAGGCAAAAGGACAAACCATTACTAGGAAAAGCACATCAGCAACGCTGCTTAGGAAAAACCAATAATCCTCTTCGTTTGCGTTCAGCTCAAACTCTCCGGAAGGTAAGGTAATGTTTATTTACAACTGACACGTTTGACGAATGAGTCCTATACAGCTAACAGCGTGCGACGGTGTTAGCACAGCCACCGAACGTGTCGACCAGGACACCTGAGGAATTTATGTTGAACACCTGTGCTAGAACAACGTCTGCCCCGAAACATCGATCGTTGGAGAGTAGTTTCACGTGCCAGCACAGAAACATGTTAATATGGAACTTGTGTCGTGAATTTATATTATTATTAATAGCTTTATGATACAACTTTGTAACTGGAATTCGGAAATAACTGTTCCATTGTTTGCTTCGAGTAAGCACATTATTTCTCGGGGTTGAAAATACACAGAATCAACCTTTTAATAACAACGCAAGGATCCGAACCCACTACTTTAAGCTATCGCAGCAGTTAGCACTAATGTTACATTGATGGAAATTGTATTTGTTGAAGGCATACACTTGGGCCGGGATGTTTGCTAACCAGCCAGCGTGCTGCCATCATTTTCATCATTTGTAATGTTTGACCAGATGCCAATTCATTGTAATAGTATGTCACACGATTGAAATTGGTATACTTTTGGTATGCTTCGTCCCGACTAATTTTCCAGCGATTTTTATTGAATGGGTTCAATGTACGATTTGATCGATTGATTTTTGAATCTATCTTATGTTCTAAAAGTTCGTGATACGCAATTCCTGTCTCGTTATACAAAAGCCTAGTGTGTAAAGTATTTCAAAATAAAGCCTCTCAGTACATTAGAATCTCCTTCACGTAGAATTGCAGCATCACTAGCATGGCATAAGGGAGCACACGGCAATAACTGCTGAGCTTTTAGCAACGACCAACCGAACCGAAGAGCGGGTGTGGCAAGGTGGTAAAAGCCCGTGGCTTATAATATTCTCACGTACCACATTACAGCATAGGTAGGTACCACGTGAACTGTTTTTCCCCATGTTGCTATGCCATGCATCAAAGCGAACAGAAATTGTGACATTTCTCATAAAACATGCACGAAACCTTAAACGATAATAATCTTCATTTCAAGTATGCGGCACATACGGCACGGACGCAACTGAGGGGCCCTTTGGAACTGGCCAATAAGCACGGTCGGTGGCTGCCACTGTATGTAGCGTAGTGTAGTCGAGCTTCGCTTCGGTGCTTTCATTCCGCCGCAGAAGCTCATTTGATTCTTTATAAACCGAAAAGGGAAGCGAAAGTATGGTGGGTTCAGTTTACACCGCAAGGGCCGCCGTCTCCGGAACACGCATCAGGCAATGAGATCCTGAACGTGGCATGAGTCATGCACAATTAACCCTGCCTTGTTGCTCTGCTTTTACCGTTTATAGTCGGTGTGATATGAATTTTTAACCTCTTACCTAGCAAGGCAGCCAAGAAGGCCGACCCAGAAGGGGTCATAACTAAAGATGTGTGGTATAAATTTAAACAGTTGATGCGTGGGTTGTGAGAGCAAGCCCACAAGCTGGTTATTTTGTTGGGTTCAGCAGGAAAAGCGAAGAGAATACAGCCAGCAGAGGCGAGAACTATTCGGTCTTCTGGAAGGAAGACTCACTTCTTTTGCCGGTGTGCTTGTTTTATGGACTTAATTTTCACGTGTATAGAACGTGATGGGCTTCAGTTGCGGAAGGAAACGGAGCATCCCGGATTCGTCGCGCACCGTCTGCTCTACGGAAAGCTTTGAATTACTGTTACAACCCGTGAGTGCAAAATCAGAAACTGAGCGGTTTTTACGTCTTGACTTTTGAACAGCTTCCTTTTTCCAGTTGCATTAGAAGCAGTAGCTGTAAGGGCCCAGATTATGGCGCAAAAACATGTGGTTTACACAATAGTGCATCAAATGGGACATTTTATTGAGACTGACTTTTTTAAACAATTTTTCTTAACAACATATTTTTATGACAATGACTTACTGATCTTACTGAGACTTATGAATAGCACGTCATAAAGACATCTTTCCACACAGGAAACAGGAAAAGAAAGAATAAAAAATACTCCTCAGAAAACGTGATACTTGTTGGCATGCATGCATATTCTCTTCCCTTGTCCTCCAAATCCATTCGTGTTTTTTACAAGTTTATGTAGAATGTATGCAACCTGATGTTCCTCAATTGCGTGTGATTACTCAACAACTTACAAACCATAGCAAAAAGGTATGCACAGCTTTCACAGTTATTGAATTGAAGCAGATACCTATTCTTTCAACATGGAGGTCTTTTTCTGATTTTAAAAACTAGGTGATGTAAGACTAACTTATCAAGATGATACATTCGAGGAAATCGACTAAACAACAATTTTATTCCGGAATGTTCTGAACACCTTTTCAATTCCAGTCATGTTGCTTGTAATTTTTCCAACTAAAAATAATGGAATAAACACCCTTTGGGAAATACCGCTTTGGGCGTAGCGATGGTATCGTGCCGCCAGAACATTTCCCGTGACCGTAAATCCGGTTCAGACTCAAATCGCCTTCTAGGATTTCTTGCTTCATTTCGTCCATTCTTCCCCGGATCCAGTCCCCATGCGCTGAGTACAGATCTTCAACCTTTATCGATCGATCTGACATCGTCGAGCCACTTGGTCCGTCAATTTATTCTAGGTAGGTCTTTTGCTAAGCAACGTGTCATCCGCCAAAAACTGCGACTACTGGTAGCTGGCCTTCAAGGCTTTGGCCAAGTTGACAGGTTCAGACGAGTTGCCGAAAGTGAACTGATTTTGCGTTAGAGTTCCACTATTTCTCGAATTCTGTGGCATGTAAGGGAGTGGATCAGCGTTTATGGGTCTTCCTGAGTGTCCGTCTTTGAGAACTTCCATAACATCTTTTACGCTTCGCACCATCCGTTCCGACATGTCGCCCAGATGGGGCGCAGACAGTGGATTTATCAATCGCTTCGTGTGGTAGTAGCAGCCGATGTGTATTAACGAAGCTACCTACTACTCTGAATAGCACTGCAGTTGTGGAGCATTGGATAATATCGATCGCGTTAACTTAAACTTTTGAGCGAATTATTAAATTATTCGTAAAGTAAATGGTCATAAAAATAAGACGCGTGCTTAAATTTTAATTTTGAGTGTGTTTCGTTTAAAATATATCCATAACATCTGTCTTAAATTAGTCCAATTCAAATCTTTCTCCCTTTGCTTTAAGTACCAGTTGCAATCATTGTTGAAAAATGTTACAGCTAGCACGCACAATATTCTGAGACCTTTCTTCCCAAATCTTCTCCAAACGTTGGTTGTTTGAAAGTATCCACAGTCAGTTCTTTGGTACTCCCTAGTTTGCCAAGCATGTAACTCCATGCGTAGAAGCCAAGAGGCTTTGAATCGAGCGAAAAGGTAGGCCACTCTTTCGAAAAAAAAAATCCGGAAAATTGTCATCACACCAAGCCTGTGTAGCTGTCGCCTGGTGAGACGGTGCAGAATCTTGTTGAAAGCAATATGGTGCATTCTTTCAGTTTTTTTGACGGTAGGAAGCAAATGATTCTTCAAAACATAATCGATGTAATATTTAGTTTAGTTAGCATTTTGGAACCATTGAATAGCCAGCTCATTCCAAGGAATATCAGAAAAATGTGCTGATGTGTTGGTTGTTGTGATCTTGTTGCAGAAATATATTTTGTCCGCAAACAGAATTTGTAACTGTAAGTTACACCCCAGTTTCCCCTATCTAGCTAGTTCATGCTCCAACAGGGAGGGGATCTCAGGGTCGGTTATGCTCACCACTACCGCGATCGGCAATCAGGGGAGCCACAGTGAACAGATCTCAGTGGATGGAGGGGAACTATCTCACCTAACTAATTTTTAGTACACGAACTAGCGAGCCGCCGTGAGCAACATCCCAGAACGGAATCTAACTATTAGGGACTGCTCAAAAGCCACGTATGCTCACTTCCGAACGGACTCAGAACCTGCTAGGAATGAAAGCCCCTTTTGACGGGTTGCGTATGCCGAAAAATAGCAAAAGAAACAGGGTAAGCTTACTAAATATTCCGTGTTGAGCGAACGCACTTAAGCTATAATTTATACTTAAATTCTAAGCACTCACGGGCCACCAACAAGCCGTTCTATGGTAAGTATGCCAGGTGCGGGGAGGAAAGCGTCCGCCGTCTGTTGTGAGGGGTTGTCCCTTGATGGTCCGCCGGAGAGAGTATCCGCAACTCGATCGAGGTTATCATTTAAGGATGTCCCTTCGAGTTAACCACACCGTTCGTTGTTCCAGGGTCGGTTCAATGGTATGTCTTCTTCAGCCTCGTTAAAGTGATATGCTGTACGGTTATGAAGTGGGTTTTCATCCAGTTCGAAGCCTAAACCGATCGGGTGAAATCGTTCAATTTTCCGTCCAAATTAGAGGTTACCAAGAGGGTTGTTCGTTGGCTACGAAGAAAGAAACGTCGGAAATATTTTCCGATACAAAGAAAAGGCCCTGATGGACCTGTTGGTTTTTTATTAATTTATGTGTCATAATAGTTTTAACATGTGCTTACAATTCTTTCTTTTTTTATAACAAACTATACAATACAATTTTTACAATAATGTTTTTAAAGTATTACCTTCTTGTATCTTTTTTTTATTTGCTCTCTGTGCTTACACGTGGTGTTCGTCCTTCCTTTTATTTCACGATTTTAGTTTGATAAGAAGATTAGCTATATAACAGAAATTCGCTGTTAATGTGCTGTTTCTAGGTTAAGGCAACTTCGTTTTAATCACCTTTTAACGTGTTGTATTGTTCTACCTTTAAGTTTTACCACTATCTTTAAGCACTCTGTACATCTTATTCTACGTTTTACTTCTAATTTTAGCTGTGTGCGTTTTATTACAGTAAGGTTTTAGCTTGACCACTAGAATAAACTATTTAGTAGAAATTCGCTATTAGTGGGCTTTTTTAGGTTAACTCAGCATGCTTTTAATCACCTTTTAACGTGTTGTCTTTGTTGCCTAACTTTTAAGTTTTAACACTACCTTTGAGCACACTGTTCTTTTTATTCTAGGCTTTACTTTTTACTTTAGCTCTAGAAAAACTCATCACACCAAAATATTTTAGCTAGATTACCCTACTTATGGTACACACTTTATATATTAACTAACTTTAATTCCCGACGCGCACTTCTATTCGGGTTCAGAGTCAAGGACGGAAAGAAAGCATCCCGTTAGATGCCAAGCCTAGGAAGCTAATTATTGTAGTTAGATGGACTAAAACTCGACAAACTGTCGAGTTTTGACATTTTGGGTCACATCCGTTCTGCAACATATCCCTTAGTGACGTCGCTAGTGAATGTCCCCTAACGCTACCAACTATTTATTTATTGGAGTACGTTCACACCCTCTCCCCGAAAACTGTTCAGTGTGGACGAGGCTTGTGACATCTACATTGAGATGCGCACTCACCGCTCTCGCAATGTTGACAATCTGGTCAGGGGCGTATTCAGGGTGTTGGGACTCGAATACTCTGATGAAGGGAAAGAGGATTTGAACTTGGGATGGAGTCACAAGACTATGCTGATTGGAACCACCGGTTACAAATTTCACAATCACTATGCCGCTTGAGCTGCTGCCGGCATCTTTTGACTCTTGTAACCATCTGCTTTTCAGTCAAACCGTGCATCCATTGTATTGTATGTACTGTATTGAAATGAGTTGGAGATCATCTTTCAAAATATACTTCCTGGTTGACTGCAAAATTCCGAGTTCTTTGGCCATCTTACGTCAGGACTGATCTGAATTCCTTTGAATTCGTCCTCTTACTCGTTTGATGGCTTTCGGTATCCTTACAGTGCGGTTTCCTTGTATCGTTTGATGGCACGAAGGACCAATCTTTCGTTTATTTCGAGTGGCTTCAGCTTCTTTAAAATACCACACGGTCGAAAATTTTTGATAAACAGACTTATCACATATTGCCGTTTTGCGTTATCACATGTGGCGGGTTTTTGCGATGAAAACTTAAATACTAAAGAAAACTTTTCACACCTATTGACCTATGGCGTAAAATAGCGTTAAATAAACAATAGTGCTAAATGATTGTATCGTATTTCTGTTATGTGTTTTGTATTTTGGGTATTTTGTACAGCTGTATCGGAGTACAGCTTGAATTCGTTAGTTGGGTTACGACTGCACTCCAGCTGATTTGTTAATTGGGATTTGTTAATTGTAGTATCGACTGAAGTTTTTGGAGCTTCTTAGTAGAATACGAAACCTAAAAATAAAAACCCGATTTAATCCACCTAGTGGTGAAAGGAACCTTTGTTATACGGTCTTACTTGCTATTTGGGATAGAAATCGACACGTCTTCGAAACATAATTCATCTATTGGTTATCGTTGCGTGGTGCGTTGGTTTTCATTAAATTTTTGGAAATTTAATAAGTTTACAAAATTTGAACAAAATAGCAGCACCTATAAATTTTGATAGATCCTTTTTTCATGAAATTACTGAGTAAGGGTAAGCTGGTTGTTTCTAATTTGAGTAAGTGCAAGTAAAAGCAAGTTATAAGAGGAAATATTATTCTTTAACATATACATTGCGTAGTAAAAGTCTAGTTCATAGGTTTTTGAACTACGCATAAATTTCTGTAACGCCATTATTTTTGATTGACATCAATAAAGTTTTCTTGAATAAATTTCATCAATATCTATTAACCTTCGATTACTCACGCTGTTGCATTTTGTACAACACGTGTAGGTTTTTGAATGCCATATTGTTATAAAGTTACAAATCTCTGCTTAACTAACGTGTGTTCTTCAATTACCTTGTTATGAGCAAAATGTCATAATTATGCATTAATACTTTAAATTGTTGGGCAAATAGATCAGCATAAACTGACATAACAGAAACGAAGCAATCAGCATGTGAGTTGTACCGCGATTGGCCCTGGAAGTTTCTCTCGTTTCTTCATATGTAAAAATGGTGTCTGTATGCAGCAACATAATTAGCAAATATAAAATGTTTAAAATGTATCTGTTGGTAGTCGAGTCATTCGGGGTCAACATTAAGGCTTTTTTTTAATCAAAGTTCTACAGTACCTAAACAAACAAACATAGAGGTATACTATATTAATCAAAGTTGTGTATTTTTACTATTTATACAATTTTGTAATACATGAAAAAGGAATGCAACAATTACAAAAAGAGCTAAAATAGAAAAAACTGATCTTACAAATTCATATACAATGAATAAGATTTTTCTCTCTTCGCTTAATAGATAGAAGGTTACTGTCTTCAACAAAATTTCTTGTAATAATATGTTCTAAAACTTTGCAGAACACATCAATGTGTTATATTGAAACTGAAGAAAAATAATTTTTTTATTTCACTTATAGGGGGATTAATAAAAAATTTAAATTGCACCAGACGATAGAACTTTCAATTTCAAGAAATTCTTCCGAAGGTTCCATAAACCTAAAACCAAGTTTTCCCAGTCAAAATTCTAATGCGCATGTCTTTTTGGCTTTGGACCATTGTGCGCACGAGTAACCGAATTACAAAAGTCGGCGCGAGTGTTGGAGGGTTAATATCTTTTGATCGGCAAAACCGATTCTTCTGAAATTTTGCAGATATATTTGTAGCATTAAAATCTCTAATTTAATGCCAAAATAATTCAAACTAGATAAATCATCTTAGATGAAATCGTTATAAATTATTGTAAATTTTAATGTGTTGTATTCAATTGATCATAACTCTCAAATTAAACGTCCAATCAAAAAACAAATCAATAGTGATCTATTAGGTTATGTTACCTGTCAAATGAGACTAATAGCGTCTAAATCGCTTTAGTCATTTCTAAGAAACAGGCGATAATTATTACCTTGTCAAAACAGGTTTTTTAAGCATAACTTTTAAACTGATTGTTTGTTTTCAATAAAATTTATCCGAAAAATTTAGTGTTAACAAGAGCTTTCATTCGATACCAAGATCGTTGAAATCGGTCATTTGGGTACGGAGAAAATCGTGTCACGTAATTTTTACTTTTTTACTTATAACTTTTAAACGAAATGTCGGACCTCGAAACAATTCAATAGTGATATACTAGGCAATAATACCTTTCAAACAAAAGTAATAGCGAACAAATCGGTTCAGCCATCTCCGAGAAACAGGCGATAGAAAAGTTGCGCTCCGCACATACATACACACATACACACACACACACACAGACATTGCTCAGTTCGTTGAACCCTGTCGATTGGTATATGTGGCTCGGCCCTCCGGGCCTCGGATCAATTTCGTGTTTTTCGACCAATTCCTAAACCTTTGTTATAGTATAACAAAGGTAAAAATAAGAAAACTTATCCAATTTAATTCTACTATGTGTATTTTATTCAATGACAGATACGTATTTCGCCTACGACTTGCAGGCTTCCTTGCAGGGGTTCGAAAACAGACACTGAGGAAGCCTGCAAGTCGTAGGCGAAATACGTATCTGTCATTGAATAAAATACACATAGTAGAATTAAATTGGATAAGTTTTCTTATTTTTTATTTTTAAATTGTAGTATCCTTATTTCTGTACACAATGAAGGACCTTTACACTGAATAATGGCCATGACCGGGATCGTGCAGAAACACTGTTTATTAATGGTCATATCGAGCCATTTCATTTATCTATGATTGTGTTGACCCATGTCTATTAATTTCTCTATGGTCGCACTGAACCGTGTATTTTATCCAATAATGATCATACCGAATCGTTTAATTTTTGATGGTCGTATCGAATGCCCAAACACAACCTATGTTCATACCGAACCATCTCATTCATCTTTGGTCGTACCGAACCAATACCTCATTCAATAATATTTTTTTTTTTTTTATAATTTTACAAAGAACTGTTAGATTGGTTTCACTTCCAGTGAGCATTTGCTCTTTTAAGGAAGTGTTACGCAGTTTTTGTGCAGCATGTGGAAATTGATGACGGGTGATGTGGGCGGTGGTTTCTTATCGAAGTGTGGTGATGACGGTGGGTGGCGACGAATGGTGATGTTTGGCGACGTGCAGCGGTTGGTGGCGGCATTGGTAGTGGCAGGCAGTGCATGGCGGAAAGAATAAATAAAAATAAAATGTGGCATTAGGGTGACTAACTTTAAGAAAGGTAGTGCGGAATTTTTGCTTTGATGACGGCTCGCAGACGACGTTTGAAAATATGGATTGATGGGGCATTCTTGCACGAGGGAGGGAGGTTGTTAAATAGTTTGCTGCCGATGTACCAAATTTTTTTGCGGCCGAACTCGGTATTGAATCTAGGCAGGTAAAGGTGACCCATTTGTCTGCTGGAGCGACTTTCGTGCATTCTACTCGGTATCGAAGAGGATTCAGTAAGGGTATTCCGCAAGTAAACCAACATTTGGAACTCTTGTAGCGCCCGAATCGGTAGCATTGAATCATCAGGATTCTGATATAGCAGCCTTGTGGGGTACATAACGGGTTTTCTGAAAACAGCTTTTAGGCATCTGTTTTGTATCACCTGGAGTTCTCGTAGTGATGACTTACAGGCAAGTCCCCAATTGGCAACCAGATATTGGAGTCGGGAGTGAATCAGCGAAAAATATAGTGTTTTCAACGTGGTAATGGGCAGGAAGGAGGAGACCTTCCTCAAAATTCCACACAAGGACGATAACTTCCGCTTTAGTGATTCGACGTGGGCGTTCCAGTTCATCTTGCTATCTAACGTTAAACCAAGAAACGGGAAATCCTGTACTTCCTCGATAACTTCATCATTGACTACAATTGGAACTCGATCCGGGAGACTTCGGCGGGGTGAATGAATCAGCATGTATTTGGTTTTCGTTAGATTCATCGATAGCAGGTTGGTTGCAAAACAATCGTCGAGAAGCATAAGATCTTGTTTGATATGGAGCTGTATTGTAGCACAATCATTTCCTTGGTAGAAGATTGATGTATCATCGGCAAAGAGGCGCAATTTTCCACGGAGGTTCAGCTTGGCTAGATCGTTGATAAATATTAGGAACAATGTTGGCCCCAGATTGCTACCTTGGGGCACACCCGTAGGCACCGTTCCTAGCGAACTTTTACAGTCTCCTACAGACACGAACTGGGTTCTGTTTGTGAGGTAACTTTTAATGAGCGATTTTGCGACCCCTCTAATTCCATAAACATCCAGTTTATCAATTAGCAATCCATGGTCTATTGTATCAAAGGCCTTTTTTAAATCAATAAACAGGGATCCTACTATTTTTCTATTATCCAATGAGTCATAGATGCTCTCCACTAAGTTACAGGAGGCTGACAATGTGCTTAAGCCTTGCCTGAATCCATACTGATGTTTATAAATGAGGCCATGATGATCGATGAAGCTCATAATCCGACTAACGATAAGCTTTTCTATTATTTTATCAAGGACAGACAAGCAGGATATTGGGCGATAGTTGCTAGGATTTTTCGTATCCCCAGATTTATGCACAGGAGTCACTCGGGCAATTTTTAAGCAGTCAGGATAAATTCCTGTTTGCACAATTTCATTAAATACGTCGGTTAGAAGAGGAGCAAATACATTATGATGTAGTTTGACAGAACTTGCAGGAATGTTATCTGGGCCGGAAGATTTCTTGGAGGAGAGGTCGTTAATCAATATTGTAGTTTCATTCACGGATGCAGGCCGAAGAAAGATGGACGATTGAATGGGAGAGAGGGTGCCAAATTTTCGAACATTTCTATCACTATCAATTGATGCTGCCAGTGTTGGCCCAATTCCGCAGAAAAAATCATTAAATCATTTTACTGAAACGTTTCTCTTATTAACGGTTCTACCGGACTATATACTTCATCTAGTAACGATCATACCGAATCATTCTATTTAGGACAATATTGAACCATCCTAATTACCAATGGTCGTACCGAACCATTTGCTTCATCTATGGTCGTACCGAACCATATGCTTCACTCAATAATAACTGTACTGAATCATTTTTTTCTTATCAATGGTCGTACCGAACCATATACTTCATTCAACAATGATTGTACCGAATCACTTTTCTTATCAATGGTCGTACCGAACCATTCAATTTATGACCATATAGAAACATCTTAATTGCCAGTGGTCGTACCGAACCATTTCATTCATCTATGGTCGTACCGAGCCATATACTTCACTCAATAATGATTGTACTGAATCATTTTTCTTATTAATGGTCGTACCGAAGCATATGCTTCATCTAGTAATGATCGTACCGAATCATTTAATTTATAATATTCTTACTGAGCCATTTGATTCATGACCAAATAAAACCATTTTATTAACCAATGGTCGTATCGAACCATTTCATGCATATAAGTTTTCTTCCATCAAACAAGTTAACTCATGTGAAACAAGTCTTTAATCAAAAATATTTCAAACATTACAAACCGCTATTTTTAACGCGACAAAAAAAAAAGATTATACTCCTTAGTTCACTTTTTTAATAAACCCCTCTAACCCGTTCTGGCATAATAAAACGTGGTAAAAAAATCCAAAAGCTCAAAACAATACGCTGAACCGTTATTATTCATTTTGTTTATTCGAAAAAAAAAAACACAAACTCAGACCAATATTTGTGAAGTGCAATGAATGCAATTATGCAAAATGCCAATTATGCAGCACACCGCATATGCGAAACTTGAGGTGTCTGATTACAGCCTCGTTCTCAACGTAATAAGCAACCCTCTTAGTCAGCCTCTGATTAAGGACACTTGTTTTGACCACACTCCACCAATACAGCTGATAAATACATCCCGTCCACTTCTGCCGCCCTTTCGGCTTGAACAAAACAATTCAATCATTCGAAAAAAAAATCTAGTGCCTTTAAACAGTGCAATATTATTTGCCTTTTCCGCCCCAACCGCTGAAACAATACAAGTAAAAGACTCACCCGCAAACGCAGTACACCTATTGTCATATTTTATCGTTTGCACGCTGTCTACACGGCGCCGGCGGAAGCACAGTGTAGCACTACCAAGAGAGTGTATCGCGTGATGTATTCTCTGATACTGGAGCAACGGAATGTAATATTCTGTCTCAGGGGAACTCAGTCCCTACAGTTTCCATGACCAATTTTGGTCTTAAATGCCATCATTAGAGTGAAATAAAACCCAAATTGTTTTTTTTTTTTTTTTTTTTTTTTTTTATTAACGACCCATAGACCCAAATTGTTACTGGGAAGTCGTCGATACGGAAAATGTATGGGAAAACCTTAACTTGAAAGATTCCGTTGAAAAAAAGTAAAAGTAAAATTGGAATTAAGAATCAGAAAGAATTGAAAGACGAAAGACATTTTGAAAATGAAATAGGGAAATCGGAATAGAAAAGTGAGAAAGGAATATGGAAATGATAGATTGAAAAAAATATAGGAAAGAAAAATGGGAAAAAGAAACGTGACTAGGAAATGGAAAAGAAACCTAGAAACCAGAAATGGATTTGATTGATAGGAAAGGAAAATGACATAAATAATGTGATTGAAAAATTAAAAGAGTAACATGGGGGAAATATGAAATAGAGAAAGGATATGGAGAGGAATTGGAAAGACCATAATGAAAATATGGATGAGAAATGGGAAAAGTAACTGGAAAGAGAAATAAGAAGTAATAATCTTTCTTGGGACTGGGGACTTGAACCCAAAACTATCAATTTGTGGTCGCTTGGTTGGTTTTTTTTTGTTGGGTACGTTCTCCGCTGCGACCAGTTATTTGATCTATTGTGTCGGGCCCCTATTTATTGTAGCCACGTCACGGTGTCCTATCACCATTAGCATGAGTGATTTCCACTTGTTGACGCTTGGTTGGTTGATGGAGACAGTGTGCACCGGGCGTTTCGGTGCATTCGGTGCATATGCGGTCGAGTGTGTTTTCCAATTACACCACCAAGCCGTCACCAAGTAATGAAAATAGTCATGAAAATGTTCTCTCGCTGAGTAAATATGTAGCGAATGGCAGAAATAGGAGATCGTAACAATACATGGTGTTCTACTATAGAATGGTGGTGTATTTGGACACCATACTCGACCGGAAATTGCGAGTTTGTCAGTGTAAGCGTCACCGTAGTCTTAGGGTTAGTCTAAATTTTCAGCATAATATTAAATAATTTTTAGTTTGCCTAATTTTTTACTTTTCATGTCAAGCATTTACTCTGACACAGAAAAGAAAATTAAAAAAAAATAAAAATAAATAGAATATTACCTAATGTAAAAGTGAAAGCTGGAAAGGAAGAAAGCAAATTGAATTGTGAAAACCAATATGAAAGAAACAGGAGGTGTAAATTGAGAAATGAGCAAGTAAAGCAGTACTTAGTACTTAAGAAAAAGAAATAGAAAAGGGTAATAACATTTTCCTCATTTTTCTTCAATGGGAAAATGCAATGAGCGAAGAAACTGGGTAAAGGAAACTGGAGAAGCAAAGTATCTGTTTCTGAAAGTTCGAGCTTTGGTGATGGTGAGCTTTTGTTTAAAGTGAAATACCGATGCAAATTTGGCGATCCCAGTTCGACACTCAGAAAAAGTTTTAAAAGTCTGTTTTGAATAGTCAAACCAGGTAAGATAAAAATGTGGTGAGATATACCGGTTCTAGTCCTCTAGCATCCATTTTAATGATAATGTAGGGTGGATTAAAATAAATAACTAGGTATAATCTAATAGCAATCAAAATATATGTGATCTTACTACATTGTTTTTCATTATCCTGTTGAAGAATGTTCTTAGAACTTAGCTCAATTACTAGAGAAATACACTGAAGTAGTTTCGTACTTCCCTAACCCAGAATAAAGATATTAATTCTGTTGATTAAAGTAATATCGGTGATGATTTTACACGTGACTCAGAAATAAACCAAAAAAAAAATGTTTCTTTGAGTTCTACATTTGTTTTTCATGGGTTATGACGTGTGTTTACCAACGTCCCTGCTGATAACGCTCTATTATTCACTTCCATGCTCATCAACCTCCAGAAATACCGGCCGTATCTGGTTGCATACGATCGTTTTCAGTTTTAGTTGGTTCTGCATCGAGACACACCTACCGCCGATGTAATCAATGAATCCCATGCCCATGTTGGTTTAAGAGGAAAGATCAGTCTATTACAATATGCGCTGAGAAGCAAAAGCAGTTTTGAGTACGATCAACAGTTCCGTTCCGTTAGTGGGACAGTATTTTCGTGACTGGCTCACAGGTTATTATTTCAGTAAGAAGATTGTTGTTAATAAGTGGTAGTTATATCTAACGAATTAAAGCCTTCGGTTTAACAAGTGATCAGTGGCTGTCAGAAGCCATCCGCTAGTGTTGTGTAGAAAGCGGTAAGGCTAAAACTGAAGGAAAAAATGAAGCAGCTTATAGAAAATCCCAACGATCAGTTTTCAACCGAGGATTATTCGGTGCTGGTGATGATGCTTAGTTTATCGGCGGGTATAGGCATCTATTTTGGATTTTTCCAAGGAAAAAATCAGACTACAGAGGATTACCTCCTGGGTAGTCGCCAGATGAAACCGTTTCCGATCGCTGTTTCTCTAATTGCTAGGTAAGCTAAGGAAGTTTGGAATTACAATTCTAAGAGAACAAGTTGAGTTAAATCCAAATGACAGGGTTAACAAACGTTCTTTAAAATGTGATCAAATAAATTTACTTGATTTTGCATTTAAATAAATTGATTACAGTCAAATGTCTGCCGTTTCCATTATGTCCGTCCCAGCGGAAATGTATTCGTACGGCGCGCAGTATTGGATCATTGCGCCAACCATGCTATGCATTGTGCTGATTATCAACTATGTGTTCCTACCGGTGTTTTACAACAACCAAATAGTCAACTGCTACCAGGTAATTGTGTTGGACTAACCTTCCGAGAAATAATGCGCAATGTTGTTTTTCTCTTCAGTATCTGGAAAATCGTTTCAGTCCATCGGTGAAAAAGTTCATCACTGCCACGTACGTTCTGAACATCTACCTGCTCCTGCCGGTTTTCATCTTCACTCCCTCGTTGGCACTTGCCCAGGTGACAGGAGCGAACGTCCATATGATTAATGGAATTATGTGCTGTGTGTGCTTCTTTTACACCATGCTTGGAGGCATTAAAGCCGTCGTGTGGACTGAGGTGTTACAAGCGCATGTCATGTTTGTCTCGTGCTTCCTGGTAGCGGCGATCGGCGTTTTCAAAGTCGGTGGCTTCGATGAGGTATTCTCAAGGGCAGTCTCCGGCAATCGACTTGAGTTATTCGAGTAAGTAATCCTTGTCGTGGGCATTAGCCCTTACGATAACGTTGTTGTTGTTTTACTCTCGTTATTCTAATTGTTTTGTTATCAGCATGACACTCGACGTCACGGCTAGACAGACGTTCTGGACTGCCAGCGTGGGGAATATTTTTCTGTGGACCGGTTATCTGGGATTGAATCAGAGTTGCGTCCAGCGAATGGTAGCGGTACCCAGCATCAAGTACGCCCGAGCTGCTTTGTGGATTTTCTGCGCCGGATTTATGGTTATCACCAGTTTGAACTGCTTCACAGGGCTGGTTATTTTCGCGAAATACTTTGATTGTGACCCAATTAAAGTGAAGCTGGTGGAGAAAGCCGATAAGCTGCTGCCTTTCTTTGTTCAGGACGTATTAGGTAGTCTGAAAGGAATGCCCGGAATTTTTATTGCTTGCGTTTTCAGTGCTGGATTGAGGTAAACATAGTTAGCGGATCGAGCAATGAGGAATTTCCTTTTTATGATTCACTGAAAATTCCAGTACGATGTCTGCCAATCTGAATTCTCTCGCCGCAATTGTGTACGACGACTATATAAGACCGTTTAAGCTGTACGCACATTCGGATGCTTCCGCAAATTTATCCATGAAACTGTTAATCCTGTTGAGTGGATTGTACTCCATAGCGATGGGTTTGGTGGTCGAGCAATTTGGTCAGATTCTGCAGATGGTCATTACCATAGCAAGCGTTACGCAAGGAGCCGTGTTGGGTACATTTTGTCTGGGTATGCTCTGGCCTTGGGCAAACAAGCACGGAGCCTTGTGGGGATCTGCGGTTAGCATGATTGGTGTGGCGTGGATCATTGCTGGCGGAGCCATCACAAATGGGGCCCTCAATTATCCTCCGAAACCAACTAACGTGGACGGTTGCGCTGATTATGGATATAACGTTACACAAACGTCTGTTCCGCAAATGTTTCAGGAAGCCAGTCCAGGATTTTCCATTTATAATATTTCATTCGTATGGTACTCAACGGTAGGAGCACTGTTGGTGTTTCTGGTTGGTATTCCTGTTAGCTATTTTACTGGATCGCAGAGTTTGAGTCAAATGAATGCCAAATTGTTGGCACCGATGGCACAATGGATGCTAGCGTCTAAAAAGACCACCGTAGAAGCAGTGGTTCCTGCAGATGATGAGTAAAATGGTCAAGTTGATAATTTTGAACAAATTTTATATCCATCTATTCGTTTCAGGAAAGCTAACATGTTGCGAGAAGCGTTACTGGATGCACTGCAGAGCGTACGATAGTTGTTCCCGAATTACACTCGTGTTTCCAAACGAAGGCACGCGTATTGGTCCTGATGATCTTTTAGAGTGACTATCATTTTATGCTCGTAGTTGTTTATATCGAATTATGATGATTATTTGTATTATTTATTCAAAAATAGCTCTAATAAAATTCTTTGTCCTTGTTTAGTTATAATAATGTTGTCAGCAAAAATGTAAAAATTATCTTATAAATCATGGCCTATGGTTGGTTTGCTAGTTCATCTTCGTTTTTTTACCCACTAAGCCATTCCACACATTCCCTCAGCTCATGCAATTTCAATTCTGAAACAAACAAATTACTGAAAGCAATTGAAGAATTGACAAGGTATAGTACGTGATAAAAATTCTAGTACATACCGACTGTACTCGGTTGGGAAGTTTGTAACCGTGGTGATTGCATTTCATTTGCAGGTGAAAAAAAACTTTGCAAACGAATTGTACAGCAAAAAAAAAGTGACAGTGCACACAGATTGCCCCAGACTAGAGCGTTCGGGCGCAACAGAGGTTGCAGTAAGTAGATGCATTTGTTTAGATATGAGATTCGTTACAACTGCGTTGAGTATTAACTTTATTTTCTTGTTTTTGAAAACACACGATTATTCTAAAAGAGTATCCCCTACGGTGTGGTGGCTAGAAGTGACCGGTGAATATCGATCGCAGTTTCTCTCGCTGTTATATTGTCTGAGACCAACCGCTGCTCGGTTGGAAAAGTAAATGATATACAAATTCATTACTGAAGTTGTAATGGTTGATAACTACCGTTCACTGCACTGGTCAGAAGAAGGGTCAAACTTTACACTGGCTGTTGAGAGTTCGATTTGCGGGCATTGGTAATTGCAAATAATGTAATTAAATTTTACGACCGGATTTGCAGAAAAGTTTAATTGCAAAGGAATTTAAGAATACAGTAAAGCACAGTCGAGGAAATCCTGTTTTTCCCAATGGTTAATCACTATTTGAAACAATTTAAAAAATCAATCTTAACTGTTCTGATGTACCGAAATCGAATAGGGGCTTAAAGCAATCTTACATAGGTACACCATAAAGCAAAATAACATTTGTCTCCATTACATTGCACACAACAAAAAACAAGCATTTCAAGCTGATTACCCGATCTTACTCGGGGTCCTTTTGTCTCTCAGCCACTTGTATTCGCGTTGACGAACGTAAGCTGCTGCCACCTCCAAAAGTTTACTGTAGGAGTGAAGCGTAATAGGAATTTTTTAAAGAGCGCAAGAGATCGAAACATTTTGGCAGATTTTCACTTACACGTACATACGGGCATTTCTATGAGTGTGCAAGAGATCGTTTAATGCCGTCAACGTGAATATCTGTTTTATTTATTTGGGTAAATATTCGATTACATAAAATACTTAAGAGTTACTATCCTATATAATATTATGTGTTCAATCACAAGTGGTGACTTTTCAACACTATTAGAATTGCATTATATACTATTATTATGATTTCTTATGATTTGTTACGACAATTAAGATTATTTAACAGTAGGGATTAAAACCTACATGTAAGGAAAAAAATAATAAAATCTTAACCTAATATCCAACCTAGCAACTTATGATCTATAAAGAGACCTAATCATCGCAATAGAGGAATGCAACGATTTTTGTTGGAAATTTGAAATAATTTTGTTTGACATAGCTTCTAGGGTTTCAACACTAGTAAGTCTATGTAATTCTAATGGACTAAAACAAGGAGGACGCTTCAAAATCATTTTGAAAATTTTATTTTGAATCCTCTGAAAACTCTTCTTCCTCGTAATACAACAACTTGACGAAATCGGAACGGCATATAACATTGCCGGTCTAAAAATTTGTTTGTAAATCAATAGTTTATTTTTCAGACAAAGTCTAGAATTTCTGTTAATGAGAGGATATAAACATCTCATATATTTATTACATTTTGCTTGTATACTTTCAATGTGGTCTTTAAAAGTTAGTTTTTTATCATAAAACAATGCCAAATATTTAACTTGGTCAGACCAACTCAAAGCCACTCCATTCAACTTGATAATGTGATTGCTATTTGGTTTGAGGGAAGAAGCTCTAGGCTTATGAGGAAAAATAATTAATTGAGTTTTAGAAGCATTGGGAGAAATTTTCCACTTTTGCAAGTATTTGGAGAAAATATTCAAGCTTTTCTGCAGTCAACTACATATGACACGAAGACTTTTTCCTTGTACGGAAATGCTTGTATCGTCGCAGAATAACGACTTAGTGCAGCCAGCCGGTAATTCAGGAAGATCAGAAGTGTATATGTTATACAGGATTGGGCCCAAGATTGAGCCTTGAGGCACACCTGCTTTAACAGGAAATTAATCAGATTTAGAATTCTGATATACAACCTGTAAAAATCGATCAGTTAAAAAATTTTGTAAAATTTTTACAATGTAAATTGGAAAGTTAAAAGTTAACAATTTCGTGATTGAACCTTTAGGCCAAACACTGTCGAACGCTTTTTCTATGTCTAGAAGAGGAACTCCAGTAGAATAGCCGTCGGCTTTATTAGGTCGTATAATATTAGTAACTTTTGAAGCAAAAATTGAATGTTCAGTAATGTGTGACATCATTCTGTTAAGAATTATTCTCTCAAATAATTTACTTATAGAAGAAAGTAAACTAATTGGCCTAATGCTAATTTAAAAAATGCTAATTTATTAAATATTTTAACCAAAAATTGTTTTTTAATTAAAATGTAAAATATCCCATCATCACCAGGTGCTTTCATATTCTTGAATTTTTTGATAATTGAACGAACCTCATCCAAGTCAGTATCAAATACTTCATTAGGTGAGACGATATGAGTAGGAACTTGATCATAGTTTTGGGAGACGTCGTTTTCAACTGAACTCACCACATTCAAATTAAAATTATGAACATTCTCAAACTGCTGAGCAAGTCGTTGAGCCTTTTGTTCATTTGTTAAAAGAATATGATCTCCATCTTTTATTGCTGGAATAGGCTTTGAAGGTTTCTTCAGAATTTTTGACAATTTCCAGAAAGGTTTTGAATAACGTTTCAACTGATCAATCTTATTACACGACTATCTGTTATTGTAACGAATGTTCTGAGAATTCCAGAAACTAAACCATTTTTCTTCATTTGAATGTGTCTACTCTTTTTGGCAGATCTCCCCCTGTTTTCCACCAGACATTTGCAAATCTGTCTACTTTTCGGTAAGTCTTTAAAGCGAGAAAAAACCTTTTCTACGTTTTTGAATCCCCCCTCCCTTGTCAATGGCCGCCCTACCCCCCTTCAGAATGGTTTTTGATTGCTTTAGCACACTTCTTCTATTTACGCCTGATAAATATCCAATATTTTTTTTTGGAAGAAAATTATGAAAATTTCGTCTAATAGGGTGTTATAAATCTTTGTTCTTTTAAATGCGCCCAAAAAAATGCAGTGTCTTCACAAAAATTGTAGAACACACTAAAATAAGGAATTTTGCTGCATATAGTAACTATCTATCTCTTATTGGGCGCAAAATATAATGATTTGTTAAAGAACCCACTTTCAAATATTCTACGAAGTTATTCTGTATGTTAAAATATACTCTGAAGATTGTTTATCGCTAGGATGCATACGGATGGTAACTGACACAACGTTAACAAACAGTTGAATTAAGTTTCGAAGACATGTCGATTTCTACATGAGCATCTCCAGCTAAAACACCATTTCTGACTGGACTATTTTTGATTGGAATGATTAGAATTGGAATGTGAAAATGCGAAAATAGTTTTGTTCTAAACTTAATAATTCCAGATATACTTATAAGGGTTTGACAAAACGGGTGTTTCCTTTAAAGAAAGGTAAAAAGGAGGTACTGCAATCGTGGGGAGGTCCAATCAGCACCAAATTCAGGATTTTTGCTTTCTGGCATAAAACGAACAATCTGAGGGTATGAAATGGGGAAGGCAACTAGGAAAAAGCGCCCAACATAGCCATCCCAAGCCCCTACCTAGCGCCTCCGCGTGGCCATACCTGGAAATACTTCAATTTGTATAATTGAGTAGCCAAGCTAGGAGGTGCGGGGTCGTGCGGTTTTCAGTTCCTAACCTTACAAATGTAGTTTTAGGTAATTGTTGGCCACACTGGCCATCATGAACGCACCTTTCGTTAATCATGCAGCGTAATTGACAGTACACTGAGAGGTATGCGTCACAAATCGGTGAGTAAACAATAACAAAGAAAACTAAGTGTAAAACAGCAAAAGGAATTTACTACGATTAGTTTGTGAATAGTTAAACTAGGTCTATTTAATTACTATTTAATACCTGAAACTTACGACTAAGCTAAAAAGGTATCCTATTGTTAAATCTAAAAGCTGTCATTATCACTACTGGAGACGGTAAACTAAAATTAATTAAATCAACTTATCTGTAACTTAGACTATTCTTGCGAATTAGGTTATAGCTGCCACTTACAGTAATAACACCAGCAACGTATAGCGCTGGCACCGAATACTGATCAGAAAAGCTTAAACGACTGAGATTATAAGTAAAGGGAACTAAACGTAAGTCTTTAAAAACTAAATATTATTAATTTAAATCTCAATTAAAAACTTATAACCTAAGACGAATGAATCGGTAAAATTGCATTTGTTATATTTATGCCCTATAGGAAAATTATATTCACCTGTAACTGGAACGTTTGTTTTATTTACCCCCGGTCGGAGAATAATAATTTTGGAAGTCCTTCCCCGTTGAAACCCACTTTTCAAAAGTAATCATTAAACCACACGACTTTATTTTCAAGTATTATATGATTTAAACTAATATTTTTGGCAAACTAATCTATTTTCAGAGAGCGAAATAAGGCGCTATATCCTTGGCCAATTGCAGCCTGGATTCTGGTCGAAATGCCATTAGTTCATCCCTGAGGGTCCGGAGTATCACTTAACCTTTATTAGCAAAGATACTCCCAACGACTGTAAATAAATCATTATCTATGTATATGAGAAGCGTTTGGTACGGGAGGTCCACGCTTTCTTCCTTCCCCTTGATTTCAAGGAGTTTAATGGAATTAGGTATTATTTCTGGTTCCACTTGATTCTTTGGAATTCTCTCTGCGGTACATGCTGCGCAGTTGGCCTAGCCGTTGACAAGAAAAATGATTGATTCAAGTAATCGTCATTTTCCAGGATGCCATCAAGAATTGGCTGCGTTAGTGTGAGATTAGATTAGATTAGATTCTGGCATAAAACGAACAATCTGACAAAATTTGTTTCAAATACATGAAGGTCGCTTACACGGTTATCGGATACAGTATCCAGGAAACTTCGCGTGAATTGATCTTAGTTAATACATAATTAGGCCATTACAAATATTTTCTAAAGTTTTTGTCCTTCCTATGCTAGACAACTGAAGGGGAGGCAAAAAAAAACAAATGAGATTTCTTTAACGGGAAATTAGCAGTCATTAAGGCGGAACCGAAAGTGGCTAACGTTATTGTGTTAGTGCGACAAACACTGTACTGTACATCTCATGTGTTCGTTAAAAACCTAAACGTTTATTTGAATATTGCATTAGTATTGGTAATATATGTCAAATAGCGGTGCTTGCAAACATAAACAGCTGGTCCGCAGCCAACCGCACTGACTACAAACATCCCGAAAAAGGGTTTGTTTTCTTTATCAAGGCATTCCGATTCAATCAAAATTAACAGCAGCAACTGAATAATGCTAGGATGTTTAATTAATCCGCTTGCATCGGATTGCGTTTTTGATTCCTGCGTTTGCGTTTTGTTTGTTTATTTCACTCTAAGCTCATCGATGCGGCGAAAGTTGAAAGCTCTTTAAAAGCTCATTGATGTGACGAAAGTTTGATACTGTGTTGCTGCTTTTTCGGAAATCGCTAGTTCAACGAAATATGTGCGTAACCAAATATCTATTAACTAATTCCAAATTATACATTGGTCGCTTTTATGAACACGTAATGATCGATATGTTCAGTTAAATTTATTTTCCATTAGCAATTATGTTTTGCTGAGCGTTTATTGATACACAGCAGATCGATAAATTGAATTACAAGTTTTAGGACATTATAACAGCGCTGGAAGCACTGATTACGTGGCGAAAGCGTGCTCTGCCAATACAGATGCATTTTTAAGGCGCAAAACAATACATGCTTTGAATGGTAGCCATTTATCCAGCCATCTTCGAGCCACTTTCGGTTTCCCCTTAACTTTTCGGCGGAGAGCTCAATTTCGAAAGCAGTTTTTGGACCCAATAGCTGGGGTCTGGTTGTAAAAATATAAATACAGCCTTCTTCTTGCCAATCTGAACACAGCGAATATATTTTCATGAACAGAATTTTTGTTTCAAACAAAAAAACTGCTTTTGAAATTGCCAGAATCGATGACGACTAATTTCACCATAATCACCCAAAAAAATTTAAGATTTTTAGAAATTTTTGCTTGAAGGTTAATCGTGGAAGCCGAATTTATTCTTGCTTTTGATATATAAGACGTTATTATTTTCTATGCAAAAACCTTCGAAAATAAAGTCAAAATCGAAAAAAAAAATTTGCCGGTTTTCGGAAGCTGCATTATTTTTATTTGTTTCGTGCTAGAAGCGTTAACTCTCCGTACACTCTTTTTTCGAGTTCTTTAGGCTGTAAAACCCACAGATAATTGATTTCATACAAAAATTTTTTACTCATATTTAACCAATTTTTTTTTGCCCCCCGATTTTCAGAGCCAATTTTTAAGGGCAGGGTGCAAAAGCTTTAAAAATAATTTGCAATGGCCTTATTAGATTTTACATTTGCAACAACTTGAGAATGGTTTGACCTGAGAAACATTTTAGTTCAAAATGATGCGTAAAGAATTTTAATCAAAAAAAATGTAAAATTCAAAGATTTTTCAAAAAATATCAGAAAGAGTGTCCATAAGTAGCTCTTTACCAGATTTTAGGGCATAATTAAAATTATTTTTAAAAAATTAAGGCACAAGGGGGGGGGGAGATATTTTGAGAATACTATAATATGTTATTTTTTTCTGAAAATACGCCTTTCGAACAATTTTTTCTTTGACGCCATTTTGATCAAATAAGCAGTTCAAAGACATAATTTTAAAAAAATAATCTAATTTCTAAATACGTCCTATTGAAAAGTTACTATTGGCGAAAAAAATTATAGTCAATGGAAAGCAAACCCTTGCGTGGTTAGCTCCAACATACCAGCAAAACTTCATTCTAATCAAAAATATTCGAGACAAGCCGATTTGCTATTTGAACTAAAAAGGCGTATATCAAATGACAAATAAGATAATATAACAAAGGTTCCTTTCACCACTGGGTGGATTGAACCGGTTTTTTCAATTTCATTATTAATTATTAATAATGTGTGTTAATAATGCATTATTAATTTTTAAAATGTCTTTCCAATAATCACAGAGAATGGTAGACGAAAGTAATAAAGTAAAGGTGTTTTATAATATTACTAAGATGAGACAAAATCTGACGTTATTGAAGTAGCACTTACTGGGTTACTTTTTACAAAGTCAGGAGTTCCGGGGCTTAACAGTTATCTTTCGTTTAAGGTGAAACGGTACAGAATCCAAACATGACCGGAAAGATGGCGCCCATGTGAGGGTTACCATTTATCCGGCCATGTTTGGATTCAGTACTGTTTCATCTTAAGGACTACCCAAAATCGGCGCAACATGAGTGCTTAAGAGAAAACTTCAGCTCGAACCCAGTTCATTTTCCATTTGTTCCACTTCATATTTTCTCCCATTCTAGGGATACTATAAAACACCACTAATTTATTACTTTCTTTTACGAGATTGAAAAGTCTACCGTTATTAAAAGTGTTTTGTTTATTATGTAAAACTATCATTTGATACATCCCACTTTTAGCACTTTTAGTTGAAGAAACTTATTTACGACTGAAATTGGTTCTAAAACAGTTGCCACAACTGCTTTACAACAACTATGTCTGTAGCGATTTTATATACAGACACCAAAGCAGCTTTTGACGCAGTGGAGCATGAAATACTGTACGCCAAATTATGACGTCTCGGTTTCTCGGATAGATTCTGTGATTGGCTGAAATCTTACACGACAAACCCACAGCAATACGTGAAGATAGGATCGGCAGAATCAACAACAATTATTCCGCGGTGCAATGTTCCTTAAGGAAGTAATTCAGAACCATTTCTATTTGCTCTCTTTTTCAACGAGTATTCTTCCAAACGGCTGTTAGAAGATCAATGTAGAAGATATGAACATTTACCTTGTCATGTCATACAGGATATGCTCGACAGTTTTATCGGATTATCTTGTGATTAGTATGGTGAAATGCTGTGTGTTACGTTGGGCGGAATGGGCTGTCGATTAGCTTTGGCGAGCATTTTTGTTGTAGTGTGATCTCAATAAAGTGTACCAGATTTACTCTAGCTATGGTCTGACCACACATGGTATAGATGAAAATAACCTGGCTTAATTTACGATAAAATGAAATCGCCCAACACTTTTCGATACTGATAGTTAGTAAATTGCTGAAACACTACTATAAGAAAACGTTGGAGATCAAAACATTCAGCTGTATTCCTTTAATAGCTTAGTATCGCCAGAAAGCATGTGGCAACCATCTGTGAGTAAGAGTGATAAGTCGTTAATAAACAGTATAAAATGCAATGGGCCAACGTTACTGCCTTGTGGAATATCGGCGAAATTCGAGAAGCATGCAGAATGATGTTTTCCAAATCATAGAAAGAATCGAAACCATTATACAAGAGCAGAACTTACTCCAAGTTCTACCAGTTTAGCTAATAATATAAAATTTTGGATTCTTTTCGAGGCCCCTATACTCAACAACAAACAAGCTCAGAGAGAAATGAGAGTATGTACGTATTAGCTCTCTCTCTTCTCCTTTTGTCAATATTTTTTGTTTTGTTTATGCTTGCCCAGTTTTGCTTAAAATGGCCTCGGAACAAGAAGCATTTCGGGAGCGCGTTCTACACTTCCACAACTGCCACAACTGTAAAAAGTATACGGTACAACATTTAAAAAGCGATAGGATCCCATTTGTTCCCAAAAACCACGACCCGAAAAAATCTGTCTCAGTGCGCCCAATCGAAGATTTCTTCGGGATTTTGAGTTCCTTGGTGTACCAAAATAACTGGAGAGCCACGAAACAGTTGATTGGTAGAATCAAGAGATGCATTCGCAAAGTTGGCATGACGGACGTACAACGCTCCTGTTTCGACGTCAAACGAAAGCTTCGCCGAACAGCCGTTTACGGACCGTTTTCAAATGCACACTAATTTTTTTTTAACTATGGATAATGTATCCATAATTTCGGTAAATCAGATCTTCTTCATGCATCTTTGTCTTTTTTTGACAGCGTGAGAAAAAAATTCCAAAATTTTAGTTGGCACCCGCAAAAAGTCAGCTTTTTGATACATTAAACCTCCAGTCCCACTCGTTTAGTTTTCTCAACCAAGGTCGGGTATTTGCATTAAAAAGTGTTTTCCCTAAAGTGATTTTAGAGGCTTTCCTCGGTAGCAAGGGAAGCTTAGCGATGATGGTATGACTGTAATTATAGGCACGTGAAGCAATCAATCATATAGCTACGAATCAATCCCGTTTAAGCGAACCAAAGAAGTCAATTTGTGGCATGCTGCTCTAATGCTCGTCTAGGCTGCCTGTGAGCAAACGGTTTGCGTGCGTCTGGCACGCATAGCGGCATTCGCTATAAAGCTTCTGACAAACGAAAGGATTCATGTATCACGAGCGGTTGAATGGTTTCTTATGCGCGTCTTAGAGTCGATTCTAGTCATTCCTCCGCACGGATGTCTAATCCTCGCAACAAGTACTTCCGCAGCCAGCAGTGCCATTCCGGGGCCTAACCTCGTTCGTCCTGCCGGTGTGCAACCTATCTATGCTAAGCTCCTGTTTCTGATATTGCGAGGCTTTGCGCTTCAAACAGTTGTGGTGCGATTTTCAAAGCTTGTTCCTACAGACAGAGCAATCTACAAACAACCGAACAGCAAGATGGCCAGACATATGCAATCATAAGTATGCCAAGCAATTCACATGACTATTATATGGGATCGGAACATGTATCTGGGTGTGAATGTGTGTACGAAGGATGCCCTTAACATCATCAATAACGTACAGCAGGCATGGTTGAGGATGTCCGACCTCGAGAAGGCCAGGCGAGAATGATCGAGAGAGTACAGTAGTACTGCAAACTCATTTAATGGATTAGATTTCACAATCGCTTTGTTAATCATAAAATACCTATCTCGCCGGCAGATGGTACTTTCGGGCTCTAGTCAGGAGAAGTGCTTTCTGTGTGTGTATGCTTATAAGTTTTCGCAAACGACAGATGCTTGCATATAAGTTCCAACCAAACGAATGCTCGAACGATAAGGCATCAAATGTCCTTCCGGCTTGAAGTAGATTGGTTGGAAGAGATAAAACTCTGCACCGAGCCGTAACTGCATTATTGGACAGATTGATTTTATCGATTGTTTGGATCTTTCGGGGCTAACGAGTGCACAAATCTGTTAATGGAGGCGATAATGGTTATTCATAATCTGATAGGATTAGTTTCCCTGCGAATCAATTTTATTGATTCAGCAGGATTGCAGGGTTAATTAATTTTAATTCTGTTTGACAAGTGTCAATGTTAAAAAGAGGATGAGCAACGTAACACTCCGGTGTGATGTTAAACAATTCAACATTTGCCAACAGATAATTAGGTAATGCACGACAATGTTAAACCTTTTATCATTGTAAAACTTCTAGAGCAGCACGATTTTATAGGAAAATCTTTTTTTTTGTCGAACGCTGTCACAGATAACATTTTTATATCTCATTAAAGTCAAATAATCCTTCACAGCAGCACCATCGGGTGATCAGATTCCTGTTCACTGCTCCCGATTGGCTTCATGTTATCGTTATTGCTCATGAAAGTTCTGACATGTGCTTCACCGTACATTCTATAAAAATTTCATTACACGCTTCATTTTTTTTTGCACTTTTATACACATTTAGTACGCGAATTCAACTCACTTCCGTCAGCGTGCTGAGATACCTTCCGGTGCAGGGCTCTGACAGGAGGAGAAAAAGTTGCAGCAGATAAAAGTGCACTCACAGGGCAGCCAGCGAAGAACCAACTCAGCAGACAAGACGGTTGAAATAATTGCACCCTCTAGAGTTGTGTAATGCTGCAAAACGGTCCCCTCAGCCGGGGGCGGATGCGATAGTTCTGCTGCGTGCTTTCGACCGTGCTTCAAGTGGGCCCCGAAATGGGTTCCTAAGTTCTTTGCCGCAGCTGTGATAAGGAGGAAAAGCTTTGTCTAGTGCACAGATGCACGTACACGGATTGCACACATCCGGTAGGGGACTACCAAGGGGGAGTAGCAAAAAAAAAATTAGGATGCACTACGCGGTGTGAACCATTCGAAATGAAGTGCTGCAAAATGTGGAAAAGGGATTCGGATGATTTTTGACATCAAAATGTTCTCTCAAATAAATTGGTTTCAATAACAGTTAGGTTCAGCTTTGCTGCTTGAAAATATGTTTAAATCGGTTGAGATCGCTAAGTTTATTAGAAACATCTAGTAGAAAATTTGCAATTTGATAGTGAATCATTTGCATAACCATTCGTAACCAACGAACAGAGTGTTGCACACTTATATTTTTGCACGAAATAAATAATCTTTTCCAGCTACATACTTGTTGTGTCTCAAGGAAAAATAGTTATATTGCGCCTCTTTCAATAACATTTACGTAATTTTATCGAATTTTATTTTATTATCGTTATTTTATTTCTTGCAAAAAAAAAAAAAATAGTTAAGAATAAAACAATAGCCAACAGATAGAGAACATTAATACATTTTAAATTTATCATTTTCAAGATTTCATGGGATGGTTGAAAAATTCTTTCATGGTTGAAAAATTTTAAGTTGCAAATATAGTTAATATAGTCAATACTTTAATGATTTAATGATGGCAGCCAAAACCGATGGTGGGAGCGAGTTTTAAGATTTCTGTAGTTGACAGAGATTAAGTGCCCTTTTGCCCGACAGCAGTTTTGTTCGATTTTATTCAAGATCCTAATAAAAATCTATATTATGATTTATCGAAGACAGATTTTTAGTAACGTGAAAAAAGTCAATTTAATATGTACTCTTTTTTACGGACAGAATTCATAAACATTGAAATAAATCGGAATCCCATGGAGAATATCAATTTAAAATTAGATTTGTCGGATATCTTTTAATTTAAAATTTTATAAATCCAACAGATTATTGAAAAGCTGTTTAAGAAATTTTCATGGAACAATTGAAGAATATAACTTAAAAAAAATCTTGTGGAAAGAGCAAAGTATACTTTCATACAAAATTATTGTTTAATTTTTTAATTTAATTTTTTTTAAATGCCGTATGGTTTGGGCCGATATGGGTTTCAGAATGTGATTAAATTTTATACGCTGTCATTGTTTTTCGACATTTAAACGAAAACATATATATTTCATAATGAGCAGTTTTTTCTACCAAAAAAATTTGTGGTAACCAATTTTCCCGAAGACTCCATTGGTAAGTTTCCAATTTTTTTTGGACATATCGCTTAATAATTTTTAGACTATTAGATAATTTCTTTTTGTGACAGTGTTAGTGAAGTTTCTCAACAATTCAGATACAATAAAATAAACGATGAACGATCTAAAATGGATGGTCAAATATTGGACAGTCCAAAAATTGAGGGTCCAAATCGGATGGTCCCAAATTTATCGTCCCAAATGGATGGTCCAAACTGGTCCAAACTAAATGACTTGAAATGAATGGTTCAAAGCGGATTGACCAAAATGGATAGTCGAAAATGGATGGTTCAATACGAATGATCCAAAATGGATAGTTCTAAATGAATAATTCAAAATGGATGGTCCAAGATGGCTGGTCCCAGATGGCTGGTCTAAAATGAACGGTCCAAAACGAATGGTCCAAAATCGTTGGTCCTTAAAGAGCAGTCCAAAATGGATAATCCGAAATGGATGTCCCAAAATGGATGGTCTAAACAAAATGACCCAAAATGGATTGTTTAAAATGGATGGTCCAAAATGGATAATCCAAAATGGATGGTCCAAAATGGATAATCCAAAACGGCTGGTTCGCACTAGATGGTATGAAAAGAATGGTTGAAAATGGATGATTCAAAATAGATCGTTTAAAATGGAGAAATGGACCGTCCAAATTGGACAGACCAAATTCACGGTTCAAAATGGATGGTCTAAAATGAATAGACGATAATAAATGATGGATGAAAATGGATGGTTAAATATTGGACGATCCAAAATTGAGAAATGCATTCTAAATAAATGGTTCAAAATGGATGGTCCAAAAGAGACAGTCCAAAGTGGAGAGTCCAAACCGAATGGTCCTAAATGGATGGGCCAAACTGGGTGGCTCAACCAGAGTAGTTTAATAGGGATGGTCTAAAGGATGGTTCGAAGTAAACGTTCCATAAGATGACTAATAAGGGTCAACAAAAATCCATAGTCAAAATTGGATGGTCCAAAATGGACGTATTGAATTGGATGGACGAAAATGGTCGGTCAAACCTTGATCGGTCTGAAATCGAGGGTCCAAAACGGATGGTCTTAAACGGATCATCCAAAATAGATGGTCTAAAATGGATGGTACAAAACGGATTATCCAAAATAGATGATCTAAAAGGAATGACCAAAAATGCATGGTCCATGAATGATCCAGAATGGATGGTCCAAAATCGATGGCCAAAAAAAACTGAGTAATTTAAAATGGATGATCCAAAGCGGATTGTCCAAAACGGATATTTAAAAATGGATGGTGCAAACTGGATGGTCCAAAATGCATGGTCCAAAATGAACAGTCCAATATCGGTGGTCCAAAATGAATCATCCAACATGGGTAGCCCTCAATTGGTAGTCCAAAATGGATTAATCAAAATGGAAGGTTCAAATTCGAAGGTCCTTAAAGAATAACCCAAAATGGATGGTCCAAAATGAATTTTCCCAATTGGATGGTCCAAAATGGATGGTCTAAAATGGAGGGTTCAAGGTCGATGTCCTGAATGGATGGTCCGGAACGAATGCTTCAAAACGGATGGTCCAAAATGAATGGTCCCAATTGGATGATCCAAAATGGTTGGTCCTAAATGGGTGGTCCGAAGCGTATGGTCCTATATTGAAGATGATCCAAAATGAATGGTCCTAATTGGATGATCCTAAATGAATGGTTCAAGATCGATGGTCCAAAATGGATGGTTCAAAATGGATGATCCAAAATAGATTGTCCAAAATGTATGGTCCAAAATGGCTCCGATGGTCAAATGGATGGTCCAAAATGAATGCTCCCAATTGGATGATTCAAAATGGATGGTCCTAAATGGATGGTCCTGAATGGACGGTCCTAAATGGATGGTCTAAAATGGATGGCTTGAAATGGATGATGTAAAATTAAGGGTCAAAATCGGATGGTCCTTAACAGATAGTCCAAATCGGATGGTTATAAATTTATCATCCCAAATGGATAATCCAAACTAAATGACTAGAAAAGGATGGTTCAGAGTGGATTGTCCAAAATGGATGGTCTAAAATGAACGATCCAAAACGAATGGCCCAAGTTCGATGGTCCTTAAAGAACAATCCAAAATGAATAATCCGAAATTGATGTCCCAAAATGGATGGTCTAAACGGAATGACCCGAAATGGATGGTCCAAAATGGATAGTCCAAAATGGATGGTCCAAAATTAGTGGTCTAAATCAGAGGATTTAAAATGGGTGGTGCCAAATGGATGATCCAAAACGAATGATCCAAAAACGATGACTAGAAAATTGTCCAAAACGCTCCATGCTTTTGCTGATGCTGATACTGATACTGATACTGATACTGATACTGATGATGATGCTAAATGCATAAAGATCAATAATGCGTGTTTGAACCATAAGAAAAAGCAATTTGTTCGCAGGATTCTTTTTGTTAAATGCGTGAGAATAAACCGACCTTGAAAGTAATACATCGAAAGAAACAAATGCTTTATCTTAATGACTGCAGGGTGTCGACTCAAATCCAAAAGTAAAATTCCCTGACTTTCCCTGATTTTCCCTGATGCTTCAAATATTTTTCCCTGACCCTCAAAACTCGAATATCAAGCTTATATGGGCGATTTCTGGCTTAAGTTTTTAACCCTTTAGCATGGCTTATGCGAGCTGCTGAAAACTAAAGCTAGATTTCTTCATGTTTTAAGAACACATATCAAAGATTCTTAACCTATTTCTTACCAGCGTTTCGAAAACGCCCTCTTCTATCGAGTCTAGGGACAGTTATGTTTGAGGTATCATCTTGAATCCAAAGAAACAAAGATTGAGAAATAATCTAATCGACCTGTTTTTGCACAAAGCTTAGATGTTACATACAACAAAATTACAGCCGTGTAAACATAACAAATCTTGTTAATTTTCAGTCAGCTCAAACTAGTAACTGCCGGTGGCCGGCCGTTCGGTCCGATGACCGTATATGGGTGTTGAGAATTAAGGCAAATTCTTCAACTACAGCTTAATCAACGTAAAGTCACCAACAAATCATAAATTCGATGATACTAGGGACGAATTGAACCGCCCAGTTAGCTTCGAGGTACAATGCTGATCTAACAAGCCAGTTGTGTTTGAATCTCGGCTAGCCGATTTTTGTTAGATAGAATCAGTAGGATGGTTGCACTGACCCCGTAATTTTCCTGTACTCTAACAGCTGTGCAGAGTCTAAATTGCAGCCACAAAGAATCGCCCAAGTCTTTATTGTTTAGTCAACTGAATACGACTGGCTGTGCTTACCAGCCAGGTCTTTGAACGCGGTCGGAATCTAGACGACTCCGATGATTGCCGACACGACGATGCACCGAACTGCTCGTCGCATCGGCGGCACATTCTAGCGCTGCCGAGGTGGTATACAGCGCGATGCATGTTCTGATGCTGGGATAAGCGATATTCTGTACCAAGGGCATTCAACCCCCACAACAGCCGGCTGCGAAGTCTGTCGATAAAGAAGGATAATGTCTAGTGACGGTTAATGCTCAAGACTTTGCTTTGCTTTGCTAGGGACGAATTCTATGACAGGTTCGAAAGGATTTATGGGGTGCGCACGACTTGAAAATTCAAGACTCTAGCTCCCAGATCGATCCTATTTAACGGTTAATACTTTTTGGAAGTCACAATATACAGTTTTTTCTTAGCGACTTTGACCACCATCTCGTCGTAAGATCCACGCAAGGTTATCGAAATCGGCGAAGGCTCGCACTGAGAGGATGTTGCATTTCAACATCTAGCGGTTTACGGCATATGACGTTGCAGTGGAGTACACCAGCAAGCTTGATCAACGAATCGCAGAACAGCATGACGAAAGGGAATAAGACGTAAGTAGGCTGTGGAGGATCCGCCATGGCGCCAACAACTACGAGGGAAGTGATAGGCACGACGTGGGGAAGACAATCACCCTTATTCTGCGAGTCACGTGACTCAATACGACAATTGTCACGGCGCGTTGAATTGAGTGCTGTCACCTAGGTGACAACCGTGTCACCTAGGTAACAACCCTGTGCCACCTAAGCGACACCGTGTCACTCGCTTTGTCGCCTAGGTGACAATTGTCACCTCATTCGCGATGACTCCAAATTAGTTACGTCACTCGCCTCGCAGAATAAGGGTGAGTGTAACAGCTTGTTTGATGTCGAATGCCAGAAAATGACAGATGAGAAGAACCAGGCCAAGAGTCGCATGCTCACTGCGGATCACGTCAGAACAGAGAAACATGTAAGTTTTCTGCGTATTACGTAACCAGCTGAACCAGTCCCGAAGGTTGCCAACGCAAATTCTACAGAACGTTAATGCTCCCGGTAACCCTTAACGGACATGAATCATGGACACTGAAGGAAGATGATCAATGCTTGGGGCTTCTGAGTGTAAAATTCTGCAATTTGTGAAAACGCTGTAGATCGCGTGTAAATAACAGTCTGTATTCCGGTTTGTGCTCTTGATGCCTGCATCGTGAAGTGCGTGAGGCCTGCCGATTTCGAGCACTACAGCGAGTGAAGTCTGACAATTGTACGGCGCAAAACAAATAAAAAATTTACGGCAAACTGAAAGATAATCGAATCGCCACTAGACATGTAACAAGTTTTAGTTCAACCGATCAATCTGCGTATATTTTACACGAAAATTGATTTGATTCTAAAGTTGATCAACAATATTGCCGGGTAAACAAAATTTCCCTGATTGAATTTCGAAATTCCCTGATATTCCCTGATTTCCCTGATCCAAAAATGAATTCCCTGATATTCCCTGATTTTCCAGGTTTTTCCAGGAAATCGACACCCTGGACTGCTGATGCAATGCAATGCACAGGACCGCAATTTTCAACCACTAATTCGGACTGATTTCAAATGTGCACAAATTGTTAACCTGTTTATCGGATTTTCCGCCAGTTATGATGATTCTGAAGTCGGTCTAAAAGGATGTTCATCCCACTTCCGGGATGCAGGTCATGCCTTAGTACATGACAAACAACTGCTAGTGCACATAGCACACTTGCGACGCTAGCGTGAAAATTCTATTAGTTCACAACAGATTGGTCCATCTGACGACTCTGGTTTGTTAGGCTGGCATAGTACTTTGAAATCAGCTAAAGTCTGACTACGGGCATACATGTTCTGTTGATACATAGCATTCGATATGCGGCATGAATATGCTTTATAGCAAAGAGCATAGAGCAAATTTCGTGAGGCTTAGTGTTTGTGGCACAAACCAAAGAATAAGCGATTGACCGTTTGCAGAACATGAATCGGAAATCATGTTAAGTTTTCCCAAAAGTATTCATAACAAAGACGTTTGAAAAGCAGCTGAAATATTATCGATTCTCCGTCAGGTTCATTCTGTGCTCGCAAGCTGTTGAATATTTCTGCATTCAGCCTAAATTTGGCAAATCATCATTGGAGACCGAAGATTTAAACGACAAAAAAAAATTTCTGCCTGCAGGTGAGTTCAATCAATGTGAAACCCATTAGAAACAATGACTTTCCAGGGACCGTTTGAGAATCCATTACCGTGTTCATTGTGTGGAACAAATGCTTCCGATGTCGGATATAGCATAAACTGTTATTGTTAGCGGCTGCACCACGCTACGGTGGTGACTTACGCTTGGCGGTGCAGTCAAATCAAATTTCCATTTTTCTTCACGTTTCAGCTAGCTGGCTTTTACCGGTTGGAGCAATGCGTAACAAAAAAATAAAAACAAGGATCAAAAGTGCACTGTGTGACTGAAGAGTCACGCTGGGAAGTAAATCTTCTTGTTCAGTTAATTTCAATTGGCGTTAGAAAGGACGGTGTGAAAGCTTGCGGCAGTTACTTAATTAACATCGGAAGTCCTCTCCGGTAAGTGGTCGAACACATGACATGTAACCCGTGAGCTCTACGCTCCGCACCATTCAGTCTAGCACATGGCCGTGTTCAAGGCAAGGGCCTGAAATATTTTGAATTTTCGAATGAAGCTTTTCGTTAAAATGCCGGCCTGTGGTTTGGTTAATAAAAAATATTTTCACTGGGAACTCCTGCGGCATAATTGAATAACAATGATTCTACGTTTTCCCTGAACAAGAGAAGTACCGAAATTGTTATTTAATTTAATTCGAGAAATTAACCCAGAGTCATGAAAGTGTCCGACAATTGAATTAGCCATATCGGTCGCAAAGCTCAAAGAATGTGATTTCAGCTCTGTAACACGATGAAGTGAAAAGCCAGAAAAATCGACATTTATAGGAGTAGCTGACGGTTCGCTAGCATCTAATAAGCGACAAAAAGGCTAGAAATATATGATCTGTCATTAATTTGCTTCCGATCAACAAACCCTTGTTGGCTGCCTGACAGATACCCAGTTGAATTACTACATCTGTGGCCTATTTGTTTGTTTCCCAGTGTGCTTATTCTATTTTATTTTATTTGGCCGCTATTCACCTAACCGTTCTGCTCTTTGAATGGGGGCCATGCTCTGTGCCGCCATGGATGCCAACGGCATCCACTGGCGACAGCGCAGCGTCCAGGACGGACGGCTTTATTCGCAAACATCGTTAAAGCGTCCTATAGTTCGATTGTCACTGTTGCAAAAAGTACGCTTCATGAAGTTTCACCCACAGCTGCCAGTCGGCCGGCCGGCCGGTGCGGTGGTCCGGTCGACAATAAAAAAGAAATGTTTGAAAAATACGAAGCAGCAGAATAATTTCAGCGATATTTCGCAACAGCTGGAAAATCTGGATGACAAAAAAGTATACATAAAACAAGGGGCAGAGCAATTTGTAGCTGCCGGATGAGATAACAGACGAATCCGAGTGTAGAGTGTTCGTTTGTCCGGTCGCCTCGATCGGTACCAGAGCGAGAAAGAGTGGTCGGTGCAGCAAGAACAATGCTCCATAAGCGTTCCATCAGCAAAACGGAACGAAAATTTCCATTTTTATGCGCGTACTAATTGTGGATGTATAAATGTCATATCACGGGGAGAGCAGCTTTCACAGGGCAAATACAAGGCGGACTGCAGCAGTACACGGGTTGGTTGGACGAATTGTAGAGACAAAATGGTTCGAGTACTTGTATTTGTAACGTATCTACTCTAGTAACTCTAGAGTACTCTAGAGAAGTTAAATGATTTTTGACAGTAAGAGTTATAGCCATAAAATAGACTTTATCGTAAACATTAGCTTTTTGCATATTTATGGAATGTGAAGGCTATTTTTTTGTTCATCGACAATTGGTGGGGAAACTTATGTTTATCGTTATCGGCTTATGTCATATTTTGAACAAGAAAAATAATAAACCAAAATGTGTATAATTTATGCAGAAGTACCAATGGCTGATTTCTAATTTACAATTTCTGCTTTTTGCTTTCTGCATTCCACTTTCTACTTTCTACTTTCTGGTTTCCACTTTTTGCTCTCCGCCTATTGCTTTCTGCTTTCAGCTTTCAACTTTCAACTTTCACGAGGCGTCGCAGTTCAATGCAGTCGGGATTACCTTAAAGATTTTTACAAAGATTTTGAAAACAATGATTTTTACGGCAAAACAGGGCAGGAGAGTGGCAGGAGAGTTGTTAGCTCATTTATAAAAAGAGAAAATAGCAGTAGTCCAAGGTTGCTCCCCTGTGGTATGCCAGCCATGTTACAAAACGAGTCGGAAAATTCGGACCCAATCAACACACTCAGCCTACGGTGCGTGCGGTACGACTGCTGCCGTTTGCAGAGCGGTTCGGAAACTACTAGCTTTTCAAGTCTTGCAAGTAGGATACCGTGATCCATCCGATCAAACGCTGCTTGTAGTTCCATGTGCTGCGTCATTTTGCACTCCTTTGTTCATATTGCACAGGGAGAATGAAACAAAATGAACGAGATTCGTAGAGACTGAACGTAACGTTTTGGAAAAATCTATGCAGGTTTGAAGAAATGTAGTGTTGGCAGCTAGCGAACAAAGCGGCGTTCGCGATTATCTCGAACGCTTTAGAGCTGGTGCACAACGATGTAATCCCTCGATAGTTTTCTACGTTGCGAGTATCACTCTTCTTGCGAGCAGATAACATAACCGAATCTTTCCATAGGGCATAGCATAGAATAATAGGATGCAAAAGAGTTAAAAAATCTCTTTCAAACAAATGTTTGTCCGGATTTCGACTAAGGTTCGTTTTTGAGCGTGTTAATAGAATACGAAAACTGAATGAAAGAAAATAAGGAAATTTCAATGGCTAACTATGGGTAATCATTGAATAGAATAAGTAAAGAGAGAACTTTTTATTACAAGTTTTTGTTACTTTGCTGTATGAGTGTGTTTTGGTAAGCCAAGCATAACCGTTTCTAGGACCTTTGCTTAGTAAAGTGGAGGGGAGGGGCATCTCTTGTAGATCTCCAAACTTCTCGGCTCATCCATTTTCTACGCAGAACAGTTCTCAATGATCCCTGCGTCGTCGATGGCTTGCGAATGGGTATCATTGAATATATGGGGCGACACTTTTTATCTAAAATGGTGTGATAGATCCTTTTTTGTGCGTCTGGTTGCTTTTGTCATCTTTGCCAATATGCTGGCGCTGCACAGTGGTCCAAAAGGGCGAAAAGCGGAACTTTTTTCTTAGTGTGCTTTGCTTTCATTTTATCATTTATGGTTTTCAGCACTTTTGTTCGTATGAATATCTCCCTTAATCTAAAAATGTCAAAAGTTAGTCATTGCTTACTATAATAAAAATAAAAAAATAACTTTTTTGTGTTAGGAAATATAGACATAGTTTCTTCAGCAAAGTTGTAAATATTGTAAAAATAAGCAACTTTGCTGAAGAAACTAAATTTCTATCTTTATCGAGTGCTGAACTATAGGGCATATTCTTCGAAATTTCTTTAAAAATAAGTTTTGCGTTCAGAGTTTTTGTTAGTTGCATTTTACAACAATACAATGTTCTAGGCAATTATCGAAGCTCTCAAAACACACGTTTTTGCAGAAGACCGCAAATCTCTGGGATTTATACTTTCTAAGTTATCATATATTCAAGCTTAAAACTTCCAGAGCTTCACGAGCCTATGGGGTAAAATGGGGCAAGTGGATTTATGAAATCAGTGCTTCATCGTAAAGCATAAGTCTAGTACTATAAACTTGTATGGGTTTCGATTGTCCCCTACCACCCAAATGAGAATACTGCAAGCATACGTTTTATGTGTTTCGCGCTCGCTAAAGGCTCGATATACGCGATACGTCCATTTTTTGTGTTAATAGATAAACACATGATTTCTTCGGCAAAGTTATGGAAAATATTAAGATAAACAACTTTGCTAAAGAAATGATATTTCTATCTCTATCGAGTGCAGAGCTATAGAGCATTTTCCTTGGAAATTCTTTAAAAATTAGTTTTTCATACTTAGCTTATGTTGGTTTCATTTTACAGGAATATATGATTCTAGGCGATTATTTAAAGACTTTGAGTCTTACACGTTTTGCAGAAGAGTGCAAATATCTAGAATCTTTCCTGACAGAGTTATCGCTTTTGGCTCGTGAAGTTAAGGAAAACTAAAGCTTAAATAGCACTCGATAAAGATAGAAATTTTATTTTTTCAGCAAAGTTGCTTGTTTTTACAATATTTTCAACTTTTCCGAAAAAATTATGTCTATATTTCTTAACACAATTTTTTTTTTCATTATAGAAAGCGATGACTAACTTTTGACAGTTTTAGATTAAGGGAGATATTCATACGAACAAAAGTGCTGAAGACCATAAATGATAAAATGAAAACAAAAGCCACCAAGAAAAAAGTTGCACTTTTCGCCCTTTTGGACCACTGTGCGCTGGTGAGACGAAATCGATTGCGATTTTTACGTTTTTCTGCTGGGTATTCGTTATGTATTTGCTGAATTCTACTGCGGATCTCTTTAGTTCTGCAGTTGTTGGTGTCAGTGTTGTAAACGTTTCTTAGTATTTCTACCTTCTTGGCATAGATGGTTCTTTCTTGATACCCATTTAGTTTCACAGTCTCTGGCGCAAAGCTGCCATTTTTATGTTGGTACGAGTTATTGGATTTACTTCGTAGCTTTTATGTATATTTCAAATCTCAAAATTTCTTTACTTTTCAGTTGTCTAATTACCATTATGTGTAAGAAATTTTTTCCTGTTTTTCAAGTTCTATGTAGGGGAATCGGTCCTTACCCAGCAAACCACAAATCGTATAACAATGTGTGAAAATTATCTTATATATCGCTAAATAAACTCGAAATCGTACATAAAGCTTAATAAAGCGCGCCCTAGTTTACATTTATTCGTACAAAATGATAGTAACTGAGTCACATACGATTTTCGTCACAGAATTGTATAGCATTGTGGAACTAATCATGTTGATTCGGATTTCATCGTATACAAATACTTATGAATGTGAATTGTTTTCATATAATTTGCAGTACGTATATCGCCTCCAAAACAGTACGCATATGCTGGTTTCGTGCATCGAATGCGATTTTTCTAGATATATATCGGTACATATATCATATTTGTTACTTTGATATACGTACAAAAATGTTTGCTGGGTATACACGCTGTTTATGGTTGCTAGGATGTAGGACTACTTCTTTGATAACGCTGAAGACGTCATCGATGTATTACCACCATTGTTCGACGTATTGCCAAAGAATTCGCACAGGAACGGTGATAGTGGATTGCCCATTGATGCTCCTTTTAACTGTTTGTAGAAGTTAACCCTGATTGTGAAGTATTTTTTTTCCATACATAATCCTGTCAGCAACAAATATCCTACACTTTTTCTCTCCACGCGTTATCCTCATGTTGTCTCAATATCCAATCTTCTAAGACGTTTATTAATTCGTTCACAGCTACATAGATGCTAAGGAAGAAAGCTGCAACATTGAAAGAGATCATTACACATATCGTCTTTTGTTAGTTCTCTCGGTGTTTCTAGGCATTCGGTGCGATTGGACTAGCCAATTGGTGTGTGAGCAACATAAATTTAGACTTAATTTTTAGTCTGAGAATTTAATCAGAGAACAGAATTGTCCAGTGACAGTGGTTATTTGTTACGATTGGCAAAACCTTCTCCCCACACCTGGACAAGCTGATTTCGAAAGATAGGGTTGGTTGCTCACTTTTATAATAACTGTTCACTTTCAGGACATCAAATTGGACTAGGGTTTTCACGGTCCTAAGAAATGTTGTTGGGATGAGAAGACTCAAAGCTTGCTTCATTTAGAATGAAACGGAACAAACTTTTGCTCATAATGAGGCGCTCTTGGTGGACGGATTTGGAAGTTCTTGGCGCCCACGTGGCGGAAATTTTGTTAGTTTCACCTATGTATTTTTCACATTCCGCGAAACGACTGTATTTTGTAAACAAACAACATGGAAGCCGAAACAGGGGAAAAAATTGTGCACATTTATTTGGAAAATACATTGTGGTCTACATCTAGGCTAGCTAAACAGCTGAAATTGCCCAGAAATACCGTATGACGCGTTATCAAATGGTATAAGGAAACATTGACGACAATTCGGAAGCCTCAAGCTAATCATCGGAACGGAACTGTCGACCGGAAACTGCGTGGTAAGATTTTGAAGACCATCAACAGAAATCCCAAACTGTCGGAGCCAAACCGTGAGGAGAATTCGACTCCGAGAAGGAATCAAGTCGTATTGAGCTAGCAAACAGCCAAACCGAATGAAAGAATGGTATGCAGAGAAAGGGGTCCCACCTGATTGCCCTCAGTTCCGCCCTATTGAGAAATACTGGGCAATCATGAAGGGGAAACTCAAGGCAAAGGGAAAAGTTGTCAAAGACATCAAGCAGATGGAATAAGATAGCCAAAACGATGGACGAAGAAAGTGTGCGCTGCCTAATGAGCCATATTACAGGAAAAGTTCGAGAATTTCTTTGAAACCGTGACGAATAATTTTATCCGTATTTTTTCTTGAAAGTTTGAAGAAAATGCTACATTTGTGTAAGAAAAGATCTTGAATTCAATAATAAATAACTGAAATACACGCAATTGTTTTTGTTCCAATACTATCTGAAGCAAGCTTTATCACTTTGTCTGGCTCACATCCCTAACACAGACATCAAATTGGGCTAGGTTCATAGCGGCCCTAGGAAACTTTGATAGGCGGAGAGGACTTTATCTCTCTTTTTGGTGTACTTTCCATCTGTGCTTGGAATTGTTTGGTGACTTTGTTTTTCCAATATATGAAGTACCGAAGGTGAATAGAAGGTATATTTAACTGTCGTTCCTGTCTGTTAAGCAGGGCGTTTACGAAGAAAAAGCATGGCGTTCAAAATTTTTCATATTTTCGTGACGCACTCGCTTTTGGATTTTTTGGAATGACACCCTATCTCCTTGCCGTAAGACGTAGCCCTACGTCAACAGATTCATACAAAATCACTGGGACTCTTCGCATAGGAATCACATGGAGTAGTTCTGCATAGATGCAGAATGCTTTATTTATTGAACCAGGATTCTTTGATGTGAAACCAATAGGCGTATCCTCGGAATACCTATAAGTCGGTAAAGGAATCGTCTTTACTATGAACTAGGAGTCCTTGGGATTCTCAAAGTAGGAGTTCAGGTGTGTTAGTATGGGTGGAGCACATTTTCGAATAATTTCATTCAGGGTTAATCAAGGTTAATTGAACTCGAATGTACCGGCGTTTTTCCAGTTACAGATTTCATAACTTTGATTAATTTTTGTAAGTGCACAAACTCACAAATACGTCTCATTTTCTGTGGCTTTTACTCTAATATAAACCAGTGTAACTAGACAAACAACAACGGCCCGAGTATCCCGAATCTAAAGAAAGCTAAGCAAACGGAAGACTTCCTAAATATCGTGAAACTTATTATCATTGATTACGAATAACGTAGGCGCTACCGTTTCCGATAAGGCTAACCAAGGATAAAGCGGGAAAAGTCCTGCAGATTCAGCAGCAGGGCTCATGCGACGTCATTCACCCGTCGTCATTACCACCTCTCCCACCAGCTCGCAGGGATATTGATAGAGACTCGGTTGTTGGTTCCCCTTTGCACGGCTGTTTTTTTTGTACGAAATCAACCAACAAAGTCAACGAGCCAACAGCAGTGACGAATCGATATTTCGCCAGCGGTAAAACGGATAATCTCGTATCGAATTGCCACCCCACACCCGTAGGTTTTGGGAAGTGCTTCAATCATTTCCCAACTGCAGCATAGTCGATAGGGCAAATGCTTACCACCGGGCCGTAGAGCCCGCCAGTTGAGCCCATCAGAAGCAAGCCGTGAATGATGCTATCGATCGGGCGGGGCAGATTTATTCTTTCCGCGTACGCCTCTCTCGATTAACGCTGCTCTCAATCATCTCCTGGGAAAGTTTTTCCCGAAAATGAACAACCGGTACGGTACGGTACCGGTCGGTGGATGGAGGTACTTGGGCTTGCCCATCGAGACTCGTTCGATTTCGGTTGCAGAAATCAGGAAGCAGAGCCAAATGATGGCCTAAATGAGGCGTAAATCCGACGAGGGATAATTGGGTGTTAAGCGGTTTCCTGGTGTGATATTTTGCTCTAAGCAGTTCGGCTTCGAAAGGGAAGAGTTCTGACAAAAAAAATTTCCCCTGCGAGCAAAAAGTAGGAAAATCAGCGTTCAAATACTTTCCGCTGTTGGTGATGCATGTAATTAGAAAAAAGAAATACAAATGAAGTCAGGTCGAAAGGGGATTGTTCTTGTTCCCAGCATCATGCCTTCGCATGATTTATTAATTATACAAAGCCATGTGTCGATAATGTTGGCCCACTAAAACTTGCAAAATTGTTAATGTATGACTAGTGCAACGCGAGCTCCGACGCAGAGAGGAAATTATTTTCAAAATACGTCCGGACCGTCAGGCATGGCAGTAAATTTGGGCCTCATCTCAACCGAAGCGAACGCACGAATGACAGCAAGCCGTCGAGCATGTCGTCGGAAATGTCACCGGACTCACGGTGAAACGTCGTTTAGCGTACATTTAAGCTTGATAGGAGCAAGCTAACGTTCACTGCTACGCCATGGCAGGATATAAGATGGAAGTAACCGGAACGAACGCTCGATTCACATACAGAGCGGTCTCGGCGTTAATATCAAGGATGTGTTTACTCTTCATACCTATCAGACTAGAGGCATGATGCACAGTCCGTGGATAATATTATTTTTATTCACTTTTAACGAATACTGAAAGGTACTAGCTTTCGCACTAGAACTACAGGTCCTGTCCAAGGATTGTGTTTTCTGTGTAAACTTCCACGGGCTGCAGACATCAGACTGAGTAAAATATTTCATAACTTGTTTTCATACTAAGACAGTTTTAAATTCTAGAAAATATCATTTTGAAATTTGAGGCCCAAATTTCTTTGAATAGGTAGTAATCGGGTGCTGAATAATTTCCATAGGCTGCTATAAAAAATGTCAAACAAAAAACAAATAAAAATCTTTTTTATAAATTGAACTGGGTCGCTCTTGTGTAGTGTTTCTGTTGGAAATGAATAATAAATGGAGCTCCCACGCTCACGGCACGATATATATTGTGCCACCAAGCACACACTCATTTCTTCATTATCGCAACCTTTAGAAACATTTCACCAGTATGTTCTCCCCTTCGGTGCATTGTACTCACATGAATTGAACCCGAAACAATTTGAAGTTTAAAATAATCCAGAACACTACACAAAAGCATACTCAACTCGTAGCCCCTTATTCCGGCTGACATCTATTCTCGGCGTAATTCATCCACAGCAATGGAACTCGAAAAATAACTTTTTCAATCTGCTCAAATGGAGTCACCCCGAAGACGAGAAGACGAGGAAATGGTCGCAGCAAATCCCCGGCTCTACCCCGCACGAAACATAACGCACATAACTCAGCTTTCGTCGTTCTGGAGCTGCTGCTACCAACCAAAAACCACGGGTCCTCGCGATGAAAAAGCAACTCTCCGTCGTTGCCGGACGCGCTCGCGCTTGTGACATGTCACGTTGTAACATCACTTTTACGAAATAAATTCCAATCCTTCTTCTCGCTTCTAGCAGCGGCCCCTCCCTCACCCGCCTCGCTTCTGTGATCCCTCCGCGGGCACGTTCTAGCATAGCCACCGTCCATCAGTTGGTGTTCCCGCGTCGCCTCTTGTTTGCTTGCGACGCCCGGCCCGGGTTGCGGGATCGTCCTGCAAATGCCAAGCAAGCCGGCTGATGGCCGCCTCCGCCGCCGCCACCATGCCCGAGACAAGTATATTATTATTTTAGTTGAGAGGCACTTTTTTTGTTTTGATCTGTTCAGCATAGCGTGTCTCACTTTTCAGTTTGTATATTTAACCCTCCTTTACTCGCGCTGTTGTATTTTGTACAACGTCTGTGAACCGTTAACTTTATCTCGGTATATCTCGGGAATCCAGCAATAAAGAAAATTACTGTTTTTAGCAAAGTTGATCCGCAGACCTAGATCTTTCGAATTGCGGAAAAAGTTTCATAAGTTTTTCACCAAGTGGCATTAGTATTCGACTGAATTCTCTATGTAATTACCTCACGCTTTCTCAACTTCCTGAGCACAAACGACACATCGAAGGACCAAGACCAAGACCAAGACCAAGACCAAGACCAAGACCAAGACCAAGACCAAGACCAAGACCAAGACCAAGACCAAGACCAAGACCAAGACCAAGACCAAGACCAAGACCAAGACCAAGACCAAGACCAAGACCAAGACCAAGACCAAGACCAAGACCAAGACCAAGACCAAGACCAAGACCAAGACCAAGACCAAGACCAAGACCAAGACCAAGACCAAGACCAAGACCAAGACCAAGACCAAGACCAAGACCAAGACCAAGACCAAGACCAAGACCAAGACCAAGACCAAGACCAAGACCAAGACCAAGACCAAGACCAAGACCAAGACCAAGACCAAGACCAAGACCAAGACCAAGACCAAGACCAAGACCAAGACCAAGACCAAGACCAAGACCAAGACCAAGACCAAGACCAAGACCAAGACCAAGACCAAGACCAAGACCAAGACCAAGACCAAGACCAAGACCAAGACCAAGACCAAGACCAAGACCAAGACCAAGACCAAGACCAAGACCAAGACCAAGACCAAGACCAAGACCAAGACCAAGACCAAGACCAAGACCAAGACCAAGACCAAGACCAAGACCAAGACCAAGACCAAGACCAAGACCAAGACCAAGACCAAGACCAAGACTAGTTCTTTTTTACGTTTTTCGTTTTATTTTTTACTTTTTACTTTTTACTTTTTACTTTTTACTTTTTACTTTTTACTTTTTACTTTTTACTTTTTACTTTTTACTTTTTACTTTTTACTTTTTACTATTTACTTTTTACTTTTTACTTTTTACTTTTTACTTTTTACTTTTTACTTTTTACTTTTTACTTTTTACTTTTTACTTTTTACTTTTTACTTTTTACTTTTTACTTTTTACTTTTTACTTTTTATGAGAAAAAACAGAAATAAAACGAACAAGAAGAGGAGAGAGTAAAAGCAAAAAAACTAACACCAAAATAAGAAAAACGAATCAAACATTGTAACAGAATATGCGCAACCGGAATGCGAAATGCGAAAAACGGAACATAAAAAAAGGAAACGAAGAACACGAAAGAGAAAAATAAGGGCACGAGGCAAAACACGAGATGAATGGACAGAATATGGTTAAAAACGGATGAGAAAAGAAAAAAAAATGACGGAAAAGAAGGCCACGAAAAGGAGGAAACACCTCAAAAAAAATGAAGAAAACGAGAAAGAAAGTGCGAATAAATTGGACAGAAAAGGAGAAAACGGGACAGAACGGGGTAAAATGCAGAATAAAACAGAAGGAAAAGAAAGGCAGAAAATATGAGAGTAGTAAAAGGGGATACGAGGGCAGCAGAAAAAAAAGAAGTGGGATAGAAGAAAAAGAAAAAATAGAAAAATGGTCCCGGAAGATAGAGGAAGGTGAGAAAGCAACATTGTAAGTTTTATTATACTTTCAAGGCGATTTTCAAGACCAATTTTGGTGCTAAATACCATAACAAAAGTGAAATAAAACTCTAAAAGTTTTACTTGGGTATGACATATGATGAAGGAAAGAAAAGACGAAAATGAAAAAAGGGATAGAAAAAATGAAAAAATGACAAAATACGAAAACTGGGACCGAGAAAAGAAAATAGTCGAAACGGGACAGAAAATGATAAAAAATGAGATAGGAAAAGAGGAAAAACGAACCTAAAAGCGAGGAAAAGCGGAATAAAAAGGATCAAATACCGAACAGAGGAACAACAGGACTCAGTAAACGAGCGAGAAACGGGACGGGAAAAGAAGAGAAAAGCAACGAACAAAGAGGAAACCATTGACGGAAAAAAGAAAAAAAAAAACGAGAGAAAAAAGGAAAACATGACAGAAGAGAGAGGACGTAACCGAAAACACAATAAGCGAAGAGGGAAAAGAAAAATAGCAAGAAAGAAAGAGCATGTCGCCAGAAAAAAAGAGGAAACCGTGCAAAATAGGTCAAACAGGATAAAAAAGGAGAAAGAAGGGACAAAAAACGGGCGAATGAGACGGAAAGAGAAGATCAGAAAAACAGGGAAAAAGGGATTAAGGAACAACATTAAAATAGAACAGAAAAAGACGTAAAATGGGAAATAAAAAGGAAACCCGGTGAGGAAAGCGTAAAATGGGAAACAATACCAAAATAAACGTGACAAAAAGAACGTAAAACACGAAAAAAGGAGATAAAAAGAGTTCTAACTTTAAAAACGAAAAAAGAGAACAGAAAACTAGAAAAACGGGAAAGAAAACAACAAGAAATAAATTAAAAGCAGGACTGAAAATAATAAAAGAATGAAACAACAAACTAGGAAAAACATTGGAACATTGAAGCAACAACCGATTTCAAAAAAAAAATATATATTTTCGGGGAATAGCTTTTTAATGAAGTGTGAATTGTTATAACTGAATTGGACTTAAAACAGTAATTGAATGGTGAATCAGTATAAGCTAAGCTAAGCTTACTTTTTACCTTTTACTTATTACTTTTTGCTTTTTTAAACGTTTTGGTTAATTTCACATTGTTTGGGTAACAGCAAATCCATTTGCCGAACGTGTTGAGTCACACTAGCCACATGCTTCGGTTGCGGCTGATTTTCGAGTCTAACTTCGTTTCTCGTTCACTCTTGAGGGATTAGTTTAACGGTGTTGTTGGTTGTTTTTATTTTTATCTTTCATGTCCCTTCGCTCACTTACGAATTTCCCACTTTGACTTCACCTCTGGAGTAGGGATGTGCAGGGATGGGGTGCGACCCAAAGCAATTCCATCTGGTGCTACCGGACGGACTGCACTGCTGGTGTGGTGTGCGGCCTTGTTGACTACAGTACCGAAAGGACGTGAGTTCTTGGCTTTGGTTTTACAGGTCAAACTCGGCTTCGCTCGTGCACCGGAGCAGGCCGACCTGCTACAGAAACAAGTTTATTCTATTGCACACGACCGTTAGTCATGTGGAGCTAAATTTATTTGCCCCGGCTTGTGATATGTACTTTGCTTGCCAGGGCATCCGAGAATGGCAAATCCTTTATTTTAGTCGCCACCGCACCGCGCACTGAAGCACGAGCGGAATTGTCTCGTAAGGTGTCTCGAGACAGCGAATGGAGGACCGAAGTGTTTCGAATATAAAGTGTGTCTGGTTGCAATGCAAACGTAATCTGCCGTAAATCTACACTCGGTGTACGACCGAGACCGAGGGGTTCGCTTTTGACCAAATGAGCTCAACGTATTTTATGGACCAACAAAAGACGGGAGTGGCAATTTGCTACGTGGAAAACTATAGTAGTAAGAAATGGTTGAAATACACATTCGAATAGAGCACAATATGTGGATTATTTCGATTCACTTATTTTATAAAAAAAAGGAAAAACAGCCAATGTTTAGTAAAATACAATGCGTCTCCATAAATACTGCAGAAATGTAGAAGCATAGTGCTTCACATCCAAAATCATAAAACAAACGTCTATGACTCGGCATACTAACGAACATCAAGGCCAAACTGCTCGCTCGAAGAAACTTTTCCTCAACTGGGAATTCCACAAACGAGCCGAGAATGCGAGAATAACAACTAAATCGAGAGGCAGAGTCCTTGCAGCCGCCGTCGGTATCGCGAATCTATTCGAACTCCACACCACCGAGGGAAACAAACAATGTACAATATGAAAAATCTATTTTGGCATGCAACACAATAGACGACGCATTCTATCCACCGCATTTCGATGGGAGACCTAGACTACAATGTGCAGCCAACCAACCATCCAACCGACCGACCGACCTAGAGCCCAACGAAATTATGACTTGGCTTGGCAGTCTATCGATGCTGCGATGGGTTGGTTTCTTTGCTATGAGCGAGGTAGGGGAAAAATGATAATAGAGTAAGATAGTTGAGCTCCATGTCATATTACGACAGAACAAATCCTCCGGGATATGATTTTCAATAATATGCAAATGATCTTTCTCCGGCTTATATTCTAGCACCGGATGATACCAGGGTGGAGCAGTGACGATGGAAACGAGTTCGACTGATGTGGGTGGAATGCAGCGCATCTTTTCACTTTATTTTTCTTTCTTACTATCCTCCTTATGGCAGAAATCAAGTGCATGCATTGCATCCAGCCGGTGTCATGCGGTGAGCAGAACGCTGTCAGACTGGTTGTCATTATACCGACTGGTGGCTTTGACATCCGGACGGCGGTTCTGTGCGTTTGTGTGCACCGAGATGGTCGTTCGTTCGTTGCAGGGCTCCTACCGGCTCGAATAAGCCATGATTAGGACAAGTTCATGGCAAAAAAAAAAAACACTTCTCCGATGCTGCCGCCGCCTCCGATATGAGGGCTTGCGTCTCAATTCACATCCGAGAAACCATTCCGGGGCGGGAGCGTGACAGTTTTGAAGTTTGTGGTCGGTATTCCCGCGCTGCTCCTGCCAGTGCCCGAGCTGGCGGGCGTGCGGTGGCCAGGATTTTGTGCGATTTCTTCGACAGTTTCTTGTTTGTGTTGAGCCACTCCTAGTCATAGCTTGGCTATGGATTGCAAGTTACGATATGCCCCATAGAGGAACCACAAGCTCTCGGGGACATGTATTTGCATAAAAATATTAAATTCAACATGTAAACAAGTTTTGTTTGAGATGCATACTAGTCGGGCGCATGCACAATTCCACTAGTCGCATGCACACAAACACACATAGACATCTTCGAGCACGTAATCTGTTTGTGTTGAATAGTGAAACTCTTGTGGCTGAACGATGCAATCAAAGTTTCCGTAGTGCTTCACCATCATCGTTGCGGAGCAATTTGTGGCGCAATGGAGAAAAAAAAATTATTTCACCTTAGATTATAAGTTATGCCGGAAAGAATAATTTCAAGGTTATCTGCAAACTAACTTAGTACTGCAAATTTCTTTTATTGTTTTATGCTTTATGTTTTAGTTTTATGGTGCTTCACACAACAATTCTAATCTGAACAGTAGTCAAGGTTTTTTGCTCTGCATCTTTTATTATATAAGAATATTAATGATAAAGGTTAGTTAAGATACAATTCATTTGAATGTAAATGTTGAAGTCCGAGAAGATTGCACTTATTCGAAATGAATTACTATCGATCCTTCGGAGGTTTACTTTCAAATCCGGTCAATTACGCTGTGCAACTACGAAAACTATTTTTTCTGCACTGGGATAAGTAATAACAAAAAGGTAAATCATACCTTTAGTGTCTCATTATACTTGCATCGAGCTGCTCCGGATTTGCCGTCAGGCGCCAAATACCGATGGTTGTATCTACCCCACTCCGTTGCGTCGTCATTCTTCCGATTCCATCGGCAGCACAGAGAGAAAACGCGATTTGAATCGATAATAATGCTCTTCTCTGCTGCTACTACTGCTGCTGCTGTCTGTCTGTCTATCTGTTCCTCCGTAGCGTTGACTGGCCGGTTGCTTCTGCTGCTGCTGCATCACGAGGAGGATGCTCTAGAGAAGATCGGGCACGGTTATCGAATCATCAAATATCATTCTCCTGCCTGACGACAATGTCTCGTGGAAAATTGCAGGAATTTCACAGCATCCCCCTGGAGAACTTGTTCTGCTCTCACTGCAATGCTATTACAGTCAGAAAACTTTGTCACGGTGATAATGACCATAATAATGAAATAAAAATTCCTTCCATTCCTGGCATCTATCAATGCCACCATCTTCGGTTTGAAGGCGTCTTGCAGTGAGATGCGGGAACTGATACTGCACGTCGCTGTCGCCAGCTTGAGAACGTAGTTCTCCCCTTCTGCCGCGGTCCGTGACGGTTGAAGGGGGGAAAGGGGGAGGTCTGCGGAAATAAAGTCATCTGGATTTTCGTCAAGCGGTGCACTTGGAACTCCGATAGACGCCAAAGTATGGCCGGAATTCTCCCAGAACGGGGCACAGGGGCAAAGATAGGTGGGGTTACAGTGCGAGATTATGATGGCAAATCATTTGGAATGAGATGCTCTGTGAGACTGTTTTCTTCCATCGTTTTCTCGCTCCAAAAAAAAAGTAATAAAAAATGGAACACTCTCACGTCCACGGGAATTGTAATTGGGTGCAATCAAGATTGGCGTTATTGAAATTGAATATTCGCAAAATTTTATTCCCATTGCGCTGGCTGCGACGTGGTTACTTTCTTTCTTCGCAGCCCCAGCATCGATGCAAATCAGCTCGGAATTGTTTGGACGATAATGACAATCGCTTGGTGAAAAATTTAAAACTTGTTATTGTGATCAAGTTAGAGTCGATTATGAAACTTGTGTACTTGAAAGAAGAATGGGGTTAGTGCTGCTGGAGTGGTGTGTCTGGGGAGTGCAAAATTTATTACGGCAGCGTTCAAGTTAGGATACTATAAATTGTTATAAGTGACATTTATTGCATTTTTTCCAAAATCTATTGAAGGGCAAACTTACATTTATTAGCACTTTGCTCTTCTTACCGACGAAAAGCTACAATTTAATTCAAGTATGTACTTTGTTATCACGACTGACATGTTTATACTATATTCGACAGTGTTGTCGTTCCGCAAACGGGAATATAAAATTTCCTTAGTTAACCAAACTGATGAGTTTCGATATTGTTGTATAGGAAAATTTCCATGTTGAACAGAAATATATTGAGTTGTACAATGGCAGTTGGGGCTCGCACCCACGCTCTTTCGGTTGGAACACGAATGTTTTACTCACTAAACTACTGCCGCCCGTTAGACTATCTAATAAGTCTAATACCCAGGTTTGTTTCATTCTTTCAATTCTATCATTGTACATGCGCACCACATACTCCTATGCGAAGATATTATTTTTGTATGACTGTTCTTTGTTTTTATCGTCGAGAAGATAGATTATTATCTACTCGATCAGTGCACGTCAGTGTCAGTAGTTTAGAGAGTAAAACATTCGGGTACCAACCGAAAAAGCGTTGGTGCGAGCCCCAGCTGCCATTGCACAACCCAATATATTTTTAGTCTGTTATAGACATTTTCAAGTTCATCCAAATAATCGTTCTTTTCATCAGACACAACCCTTGCCAGTGTATCCACAGTATATCCATCCAGTGCCGGTGTATCGTGGATGGGCAGCTGTTTTAGCCGCTCTGGTAGGCGCTCGCTCAAAGCCGGCAATTGCCTTCCTTTGCTGGTCAATCGTTCTCCAAGGTCCATACGAAATCCAAGGTGTTCTTGAGTCTGATTCATTGCTCTTTGATATTTCCTGCAGCTGGCAACTCCGAGGCTCGAGATTCAAGCTTATCGCAGCAATCACAAGGTGATGATCGGATGCAATAGGTAATGTTTCTAACTCATCAGGCCATGATTATTTTTCCTTTAATCGGTTCCCACTTTGTCAGAACCGCATGTGCCGCTGGACTCAGTAGGAATTTTCACCGTAGCATTTTCACCACGTATGCCAGAGTAGAGCAAGACTTGTCCGGATGCCTTCTGTTCGCCAGTACCCGACCATCAGATCTCGCATGGACTCGTCCAGATACAGTACTGGACAAAATAAAGTACGCACTTACCACATCTTGAAACTTTCATGCTTTTCTCATTATTTATAGTAGATAACTATTCATAGTGATCGAACAAAAATTAGCTTTATAGATGTACTTTCAGAAGATGTTTTATACAGAGGCTTTATACTCCAGAGGTTTGTCGATATATTTTTGAGCGAATTTAAGACGTTTGATCCTATACAAATTAATATTTTACTTAAAAACAAATATTAAATGTGAAATAAACAAACCTGTAACGTTTCGTATAAATGGCCTTCGTTGAGCAAATCCATTTTTAAATCCCATTTCCTTCAGTCTTCTACGAACAGTTCGTTCGGAAATATTTAAGTTCGTATTTTCTCGGATTACTCGGCTGGTAGAGAACGGATCTTTAGCTACTTTTCGACGAATCAGGCGATCATCACTGGTTGTAGTCCTCCGCTTTCTTCGTCTTTCAGTCCGGTCTTTCACGCTTCCAAGTTGCTCATATTTTTTCAATGTTTTTCGTACTCCTGCCTCACTAATTTCATATCTTCGAGCAATTTCTCTATTCGAGAAACCTTCCTTACGATTTTTAACGATAAGTTTACGGATATCTTCACAAATTTGCTTTTTTGACATCGTACCAGATAAAAACGCGCACCAGTAATGAAAAATCAATCACAAACAATTTGTTTTGACACTTCGCTGCAGTGTGATGGCGAGGAAACTATTCGTATGCAGTAGGCGGCGTTGTGCAGTCATTATATTAGTAGTGCGTACTTTATTATGACCAACTAAAAATTGACTTTTTCTAGAACTATACAATAGCTTGATCAAAATAGCTAATGTTTATATTTAACGATACATAAATCGTTTAAAGCATTGAAAATACTACAATTTGTCCAAATATACCGAGTTCATATGTTTGACAATAAAAAAGATACCGCGTGTTATATAGTATGAGAGCGGGTGCGTACTTTATATTGTCCAGTCCAGACTGTATATCTTCCACCGGACTCGCTAGGGTCTCATCATTGGATGTTCGAGTCGTATCCATTGTTGTAACATGCAGTTTTTACCGATCTTTTAAACTGCTCCCAGGTACCACCCACACGGGCTGTCCCCCAGATGGGTTGAATACCAATTCCGTTCTCCCGTTGGTTAACATTGCACAGCTCTCATTTTAGCTGGTTCTGCGAAGATCGAGCCTTGGTCATTGAAGATGTCTACACGTCTACAGCACTTCATTGTGCACTGATGAACCGACTAGGCACAATTTTTCAAGACTCAGTAGAATACGTAGGCTAACGCGCATTTCTATAGTTCGCGTACACATAAGAAAAAGGGTGAACCGATTGCACATCAGGCAACTTTCTACGACGATTCATACCAACACTATAAGCTGAGGGATATGAAAGCGGTTTTATTTCGTTAACAATAGGCTCGCGATCGCTATGCTGACATTTGAAAACAGTCCGTAATCGGCTGTCCGAACAGGAGCGTTGTACAGCCATCATGTCAACTTTGCGAATGCATCTCTTAATTCTACCAATTAACTGTTTGCAATTCGTGGTTCTCCAGCTATTTTTGTATACCAAGGAACTTAAAACCTCAAAGAGATCTTCGACTGGGCGCACTCAGGCAGATTTTTCGGGTCGTGGTTTTTGGGTACAAATAGGATTGAATGGGTATTCAGGAACGACTGTGTTTTATTGGCGTAATGCGATGATGCTCTATCCGACCAAAACACATATTGTCCATCTGCATGATGTTTTTGTAGAAACGGAATCAAAATTTTCTTCAAACATTCGTCTGGTGCACATCTTAATTGATAGCCAAACCAGAGGGCTTATTGCTGAAGGCACGAGAAAGAGAACGATGTCGTTCTGCATCCATAATTTTGGCTGGTTTTTCACTATTTTATTTGCGAATAGTTGTTGGGCATCTTAGGATATGGTGAACAGTCGAAGCCGCAACATATTCGCTTTTTAGATGTTGTACCGTATACTTTTTGCCAAGATTTCTATGGCATTTCGTAGAAGTGTACAACGCGCTCCCGACAGGCTTCTTGTTTCAATGCCCTTTTAAGCAAAACTGGGTAAGCATAAACAAAACAAAAAATGTTGACAAAAAGAAGAGAGAGAGCTAACACATACAGACTCTCATTTCTCTCTGAGCTCGTTTTTTGTTGTATAAATTTTAGTTGCCATCAGTTATAACTTTCTTCTTCAATCACTAAGTAGTGAAATTGACGAAAACTGTGTTAAAGAAGTGCACAAGAAAAAGTGATGAGTCTTCTCATTCCAACAACAATTCTTTGGACCGCCATAAACCTAGTCCAATTTGATATCCAGAAAGTGAGCAGTTATAAAAAAGTGAACGACCAACCCTATCTGTCGCCCGATTGTATCCACATACTGCAAGAATTTGTTCAAAATTGATGACTTATTTGAAAAAAGGGGTATATGAAAAAGGGATATTCATGCATGAATTATCAAAGTGAACAGGAATTAGCAACTGTCTGATCCGAATACAGGTTTTGGGCGTTTAATTCGTTGCTTCACAATGAGTTGCATGCAATTGTTTAAGTACTTCCGTTTGTATTGCTATCAAGTTTGAAATAACTGCTAAACAGAGTGTCAAAAAGAAACTATTAATGTGCAGGGAACGTTAGCTAACTGGTGATATTTTAATTGTCATAAGGCCATTACAAATATTTTATAAAGTTTTTGTCCTTCCGGTGTTGGGCCACTGAAGGGGGGGGGGGACGAAAAAAAACAAAGAGAATTTTTTAATCGAGCAAAAAAAATATTGATTTCAAGCATTTTTACTTAAAGTTTAAACGTGAAAACCAAATCTATTCGTGCTTTTAATATATACGTTATTATTTTCCATGCGAAAATCTATGAAAGACAAAGACGAAAGAACAATTTTTCGGCCGATTTTCGGAAATTCCGTTGTTTGAATTTCCATTTCTGTTTCGTGCTAGAAGTATTAACTTAACTCGTACAATCATTTTTCGTGTTTTTCAGGCTGAAAAACCCACAAACAATTGATTTTATGAATAAAAATTAACTCATATCTTACAAATTATTTTTTTGCCCCCGATTCTTCAAGCCAATTTCTAAGAGGGGGGGGGGGGAGGGGTGACAAAAACTTTCAAAATTATTTGCAATGGCCTAATTTTAAAAAGAAAAGGAGAAAAAGCGGAATGAAAAAATAGAAAAAATGGTATAGAAAAGGAGGAAAACCAAAAGGGGAAAATACGGAGGAAGAAAAAAAAGGGAAAAACGAGAAATGCGGAAAAAAGAAAAGCAATAAAACGCTAGACAAAAGGGATAAAATGTTTTTCTTTGTCCAGAACGTGACAGAAAAGCAGGACATAATGAGGAAGACATAATTTTGAGGAAGAACGGAACAGACGATAGCAAAAAAACGGAATAGAAAAGCGAAAAAAAAAATGAAAAGCGGGATTGAGAATAAGAAAAAAAGTCAAAACGGGACATAAATAACAAAAACGAGACAGGAAAAGTGGAGAAACAGAAGAAGGCATCTAAAAATGGAACAGATAAAACTCAGGACTCAGACAAAGCGCGGAAACTGGGACAGGAAAAGAAGAAAAGCGGACAGAGAAAGAGGAATTGGCATTAAACAAAGAAGAAAACAAAGGAAACCTACACAGAAAAGAAGAATAACAAGGAAAAACTATAGATGTAATGAGAAAAACCGAAAAAAGAAGTCTAACGAGTTATAAAAAGAGAAAAATGGAACAAAAATCAAGAAAATGGAGCAAAAAAAGTAGGAAAGAAAAACAGGATTATTGGACTAAAGAAAAAGGAGAACCGGACAAGAGCAGAAAGAAAAAAGAGGTAAAATGGGAGTTTAAAGAGGGAAACCGGAGAGAATAGGAGTAAAAGGGCGGCCAAAACAAAATAAATGTGACAGAAAAGACATAAAAATGGGCATCAAAAAGAGGAAAAACGGAACAGATGAAGACGGAAAACGAGAAGGAAAGGAGACAGAGTTAGAAAAGGGCGAAAACTGGAAACGAAAAATAAATTGGGAAAAAAGAGTAGAGAAAACACGTTAAACGTGGAAGAAAGTAACAAAAAAGAGTGATGAAAATAAGATTGGAAATAAGAAGAAATAGGACAGGAAACGAATGAAAACGAAATAATGTAACAGGAAGCACGGAACAGAAAAATAGGAATACGAGAGAAAAAGAGGACAACGAAGGCAAAATGATAGTGGGAGCGAAAACCTAGAAAACAGTGCAGAAATGGAGAGGAAACTTGTTCTCTAGAAAAACGGGACTGGAATAGAAAAAAAATGAAAAAAAAAACAGAAAATAGGTAAAATGTGTGACACAATAAGGCGGAAATAGGGAATCTTAATTTTCAAGAAAAATTTCATGTCTAATTTCGTGTTCACATGGGGTTTCAAGTCTAATTTCGAATTTAATTTCTAGCCGAATCGCACAATTCAAATCTAATTTTTGCTCAATTTCGAATCTAATAGCAATTCCAATTTAATGTAATGTACGATTTCTAGTCCAATGGATCATTGAAGATCGTCAGTTTATTAGTGACAACCACTAGCCTCACCTTTTGCTCATGTCTGGGTACGCTAGCGTTTATAATATAGGGTAAGTTATCCTATAGTGGACCCTTTACCTATAATGGACCTCAGGTACAGTTTCGGTGTTCATTGCTTGTGCTACTTATTTTCGAGAAAATATGACATGAAACAGAAAGAGAATATATATATAGAGATTTTCAACATAAATTGATATTTTTTTAGGCTTAATCGAAAGCTACTCGTATTATAAGTGCCATCGGTTGCATGTTTAACGTTACCAGTTTAAAATAATTCGTGGAAGAAAACTACTCAAGTACTAATTGGTCCACTAATGGTCAATTTACCCTAGTTTATTTAGTATCAGTTGGGCTCTAGAAGAAGTTACTTTTATTTCACATTTATTCTAAAGTTAATTTAATATATTTATTAGCAGATATTTGTTTTTTCTGTTTGCCTTCTAATACAGACTTTATTTTAGTTGGGGCTTCTATTTCAACTGCATCGCAATTTGGTTTCAGTTTCCTTTTTGTATCAAATCCGTTGGTTTATGCTATTTAATTTTAACACGATTTGATGTCCTGCTATATAACGTTATTTCAATAATGAAAACTTTTCAACTTGCAGATGAATTTGCGATGGGAGGTAAAGTGTGGATCGTTGAAGCAACGCTTATTAAGTTTGTATAACGTTCCTCTTTACCCAAGCGGTGGGATCCGTGGATCGATCCAAGCTATAATGGGAGGTTCGAATCCGGTTATAATTGGTTCCCTTTAGAGCTTGTTTGATCCACGCACCCCGCAGTTTAGGTGAAGAAGAAATTAGAAAATTACATCTAAAGTTTTGGTAGAGGGACTCTGTAGTCGCAAAGTTACCGAATCTGTCTTGCCAAGTGGGTTGTCTCAAATCTTTGTAGTCAGACCGAATCCTGCGACGCTGAGACTGTTTTAAAAATGATAGAAACATGAACGAGAAAAGGGGTAAAAAATACCGACACTGAGGGGCAAATAATAAGCGATTTACTCAATAGTGATGCTACAAAAAGTACGAAGTGCGGAATACAGAAAAATCATCTGGATGATTTCGCAATACAATAGATCTAAATAACAGTTGTAGAGATAATGTCTGTGCAGAAAAAAAGCTGTTTTCAATTTTTATGAAAAAATTCTGATCATCAAATGAAGTTCAAAAACGGGAGTCTGCTTAGATTTTGTTTTAATTTTTTTTTTCTGATATGTTGTATGCTTGAGACAGCTAATGAAACTGCATTAAAAATGAGATTTGGACGACCATTCAAAAAAGGCATCAGTCATGCTTAGAGAAACACCCTCTTTTTCGTCTGATGCTGCCCTGTTGCCGATGCTGAGCAGCATCGAATTAGCAAACCATTCATTTAAAAAAAAATCCGATCATTCCCCATTGTGTATGGAAAGGAAACATTTCGGTGCCCATACCTACTACGGCAGTTGAAGTAAATTAACGAGCTCGAAATTTAGCGTTCGCATTTCCCACACAATGATTAAACGTCTCGGAGGACTCAAAACATCATTTCGCATGGGGAGAGAAAAAATTACCTAGTCATCTGTTGCCGGGACGAAATGTGGAGAGGATGCGATGGTCGGTCTTCTTTGTTTGTATGGATACCGAGACCGACGAATGTGTGATGGTACCTACAACACCCATCGTGCGCACGGAAACAAATGGCAGCGCGTTTAGAATGACAGATGACTCCTAATAACAAAATGATTTGCATTCGTGTCTTCAATTTTTTTAGCACATTCTAAATCGCGGATCACGCATACCAGGTGTGTAGATTGCTAATGCGTGTAGGAGTGTTGCGGTTTCTGGCCGACGCTTGTAAACAGCTTTTAAACCCTGTCACGTTTTAGTGGTTTTATATTGTGTTCATTTTTTTCTCCACTCTCAGGTAGAACGGCAATAAATTAGACGGCGAAGTTGGTTCGGGACGAGATTAATGATACGAATTAGCTTTCGCGTGAGGCCTGGAAACGAACATTTTCTTCGGTACGATAAGATTTTCAATTTTGTTTGCGTTTGAAATTCTGGCGAAGTGGTCTGGTGCGATGGTAATGAGTTTCGAATATCGAAATTGCTTTTTTACACGAACCTGGCGAGGGAGGATGTGTGGTTTTTCTCCACAGTCACTAACGACCGTGCGTCACCGCTAGGTAAAGCGGCTCACGTCAGCTTTGTGATGTGGCGTGAATTTATTGCCAGCACCATAAAACATGGAACAAAATTGATACCACAATCTGCCGTAGTAGCTTGATTTAGACGTTTTCAGGATACTTTTTCAGCTGAGCAACGCGTCTCGATCAGTTATTTATATCTATTGATCCAATCCTTCACTACTTTCACCGGTCTAACCTCGGGTTCAGTTCAGTTAGGATGTATGCATATGATGCACTGAGTGCAGTGGTTCCGAGCAGCATACAGCGGTATCCTGTTCCCGACTGCACCGGTGATGATGGCGAGCAGTTTGTGCTGCGCTTTGCTCTCACCCGGAACGGATTCCGATGAAAATCATTTATTTATCCGACGGTCGCAATCCGATTTGTCTCTGTGGCTTTTGTTGATCCGGGCTTAGGCATCCCTCCGCTTTCGTCCGTTACGAATCGATTCACATCCTACCGGCTGACTACAAAAGAAGCATGTGAGGGTGTTGCGGACAGCATCACAGTAACATGCCTTATAATACTGCACAGTGTTCCGTTGTTCGATATGGGAAGCGATGCTGCATCGGGCTTTGCAACTTGTTGAATTTGGCAGCTTGCAAACGGATCTGATTGTATCGGCAAGTGATTCTATTCAGTATTCGGCTTGGCATGATTTAGTTTGTGTACCTTTTCCGGGTCCAACCATTGGCACCTGCTCCGGTAACCGTGGGAAAGCGAGTGGCCAGAGAGATAGCGGCGACTACAGGAAACAGACAACGATGGCAACGGGTGTGGGATGAATAAATAATCCGACCTGAAGGATGTTGTCAGAGAACCGATCAAGAGCGATTTCGGGCTGGAGTATTAAAGCTCACACAAGTGGAAACCAACAGTCCATTATGGATGGAATGGACCGTACCTACTGGTACGGTCGGTCGGTCGGTCGGTCCGGGGGATAGCCGTTGAAACGCAATCTCGTACTTGACATAGTTGGCTCCGATTTGCCACTCGAAGACGAGGATGCCTTGTAATCCATTAGAGCTGTGATGGAACATGTATGCGGTGAACATGGTGTCCGCTTTCCGGTACAACTTCGCCCCTGTTGGGTTGGGTGCCTGTTTGCTAATTTTGAGTTTAGTGAGAGCCGGATTTGGTGTCACAAAATTGCTAGTCTTGGGTTTGTTATTGAAGATAAAGTACATTCATCTACAAGAGAGGAGATAAACACAGATCTTTTATATGAAGTTTCATGCTTGAAATAAGCGTAAAAATAACTCTTTCTTGTGGATAGAGCATCGTGCGTTGAGGCCGATAAAAAGTAAGACTAGAGTAATCCTACGAGAATTTTCCCCAACAAGCAGAGTGCAAACAATTTCATGCAAAAGATTCATGTGGTAAATTAATTTCTATGATTCTTTTTTTGATGCACTAATCCTTTCGTCCCAAGCTAAAAGATTGAGTGTTATGCTGTTGCATGGTTGGTGAAAATTAACCAGGTGCGCAAGATGAATTCTTTTTCATAGCATATTTCATCCGGCTTTTGGTATATTTTCCACCTCAGGTGTTCTCTGTAGATCAACATACGTGAAAGTGACGCAGCACTGTATATCACAAATTCATTTGTAGTCCATTTTTCTGAAACGAAATGATGTGAAACCAAATGGTATTAAGTTGTCATCATAGGTTAGGTAAACAAACGGGCTACAGTTTAGTTTGAATTAAATAATTTTGCGTTACATCAGCTGACTGTATACGTGAGTGTGCGACTTTCATATTTGACCCAAATATTTCTGACCCGAATATTCCACTTTACCGGTAATCATGCTCTCTTGTAGGCGGTCTCAAATCTTCTATTAGCAAAGCCTTGAGTACAAAAGTCTTAGTAACTTGACTCTTCTTTATCGACAGACTTCGCAGCCGTTTATTAGAGTACAGGATACTTACGGCGCTGCTGACTCTAGCAGCACCACCGAGCCGAGATTCGAAAATACGGCGACTGGCTTGTTAAATCAGTACACAAAGAAAGGATTTAGTATGTAGTAATATAGTAAATTACCCCAAGCCATTAGTTTATATGCTTAATAATACATAGTATAATATAAATTACGGGTCCGATAAGTTGTCTTCGTTTTGCCTTTCTACTATATGAAAATATAGTATAAAGGTATAGGAATCACTCGAAAAACCGAAAATCGAAAGAAAGCCTAGCGGGACGAGTGTCATATACTATTCGACTCAGTTTCGAAAACTGAGCATTTTCTGTGTGTGTGTGTATGTGTGTGTGTGTGTGGAACGCTTTTGATTGAGCCAACATTTCTCGGAGATGGCTGGACCGATTTTAAAGATCTTAGTGTCAAATGAAAGGTCTAGGCGTCCCATTGTTCGCTATTTAATTTCATACTGATCGGACTTTTAGTTCAAAAGTTATGTATAAAAATATGAAAAATATGGGACTTCATTATCTCATAGGTCCCTTAACCGATTTGAACAAAATTAATTGCATATGAAAGGGGAGTCTTTCAGAACCTTAAATTCAAGATTTCATGACGAATGGGCTTGTGGTTTGAAAGTTACATAAGGAAATGTGGAAAAAAAGTATTTAAAACTGCTTTTTGTTACATATAAGCATTAATTCAAAGGGAAACATCCTACAATTTATTATTATTTGAAAGTTACTGTTGAGATCTATCAAACGAAACCAAGTTACTGAAAATCGGTCGATTTATTCAAAAGTTATTCAAACTTTAACACTTAAGCGCCGTATATTAAATCGTTCAAATGTATAAAATCGAAATAAATGAATCAAGGGTCGATTGTATTCAATATATGTGTTATGTATGTGTATGTATGCATGCATGCGTGTATGTATGTATGTATGTATGTATGTATGTATGTATGTATGTATGTATGTATGCGTGTATGTATGTATATGCGATTTGCAATTTTAAAATTTGCATAGAAATACAAGATGACTGAGAAACATTTCAATTGTCATTTTCTTTACTTGCTGTTACTCGCAATCGGGCGAGCAAAGCAAAAAGCGAAGAAAAGTATTTGATTCAAGCATAGAGGTATAGTGGTGTATAGGATTGAAAATACTAATGAGTTGATTTTCCCAAATGAATTTATACCAATTTCAAACAAATTTTGCGCATCAATAGATGCTTTTTCAATCAATAGGTGCTAGAGCTTAGAAATTTTATATGAAACAGAGGAAGAAAAGGTTACTAATAATTCTGTAAGATTTGATTTCGCAAGTGACAAAAGAAGCTCAAGTTTTGATTTTCATGCAAAAATAATTAACTGAAAGAACGCCAACTAAGAAAAAGTCCAATTTCTCTTTTTCGTTTTACATATCTAATGCTCTACTCAGTTATTTTTTCAAATTCAGTTTTTTTGGATAAGGAGTTTGAAAAATAAGGTACGGATATTTAAAAATATAGTCAAGTTAATTATAGATGTTCCTGAGAAATAAAAAAATAATTATTGTGGCAGTAGAAAGGCTAGGTCACACCGCTAGGTGGATTAATTCGGGTTTTAATTTTAGGTTTCGTATTCTATTACGACGGTCCAAAAACTTCAGTCATTTCAGCAACACGAACCTGTCCTGATAAATGCTTAGAAAGAAATTAAACTAAAACCGTCGACCAGCGCAAAACAGTGTCTGGTTTCTAGCGAAATTTATGAAAATAGTTTGTTGCTACAATAATCATACGTGGCTAATAGGTTCACAATACCTGATAGTAAAAATCATCCATATGCCAAAAATTAGGAAAAAAGTGGAACAGCTGGACAGTAGAAAAGCGAAGTAGCAGTACATGGAAACACAGTGCTTGGTTTTGTCCGGTGTAATGTTTCTGGATTCAACGATGTTTATTGCCATGTTTATTCTTTGATGTCATAACAGGAAACGAAATAAACAAAATAAAAGAATAGCAGGTGTGCCTTGCTAAATAAAAAGCAATTTAAGTTCTATTATGTTCTATGTTGTATAATAAATTTTAAGCAGTTTCCGTAGTTGCGCAGCATATGCGCATTAAATGTTATCGTGCATATTGGAATGATAAGTAGCTAAAATTAACGCAAGTTTTGCAGTTTGAAAAACCAGTTGTTCAAACAAGATAAACATATGGGTCATCCACGTCAAGTGTCCGAGTGCCATGTAATCGATTTCCGCCATAAACCCCCACATGCCAAAATTTGTTCTATTTGCTTGATTAGTTCTCGAGTTATGCAGAAATTTGTATTTCATTTGTATGGGAGTTCTCCCCCTCTTAATGGGGGGAGAGGTCTCTAACTGTCCAAAGAACCTCCGACCCCAAAAACCCCTACATGCAAATTTTCACGCCGATCGGTTCAGTAGTTTTCGATTTTATAAGGAACATACGGACAGACAAACAGAAATTTGTGTTTCATTTGTATGGCAGCCCCCCTCTTAGTCGGGGGAGGGATCTTTAACCATCATAAGAACTTTCCCTGACCCCAAATATCCTTACATGCAAATTTTCACCCCGATCGGTTCAGTAGTTTTCGATTCTATAGGGAACATACGGACAGACAGACAGAAATTTGTGTTTCAATTGAATGGCAGCCCCCCTTTTTAGTGGGGGGAGAGGTCTTTAACCATCATAAGAACCTTGCCCTGTCCCAAATACCCCTACATGAAATTTTCACGCCTTTCGGTTCAGTAGTTTTCGATTCTATAAGGAACATTCGGGCAGACAGACAGAAATCCATTTTTATAGGTATAGATTTGTATGGGAGCACCCCTTTAGTGGGGTGAGGGATCTCTAACCATCATAAGAACCTTCCCTGGCACCAAAAACTCCTATATGCAAATTTTAACTCCGTTCGGTTCAGTAGTTTTCGATTCTATAAGGAACATACGGACGGACGGACGGACGAACGGACGAACGGACGGACGGACGAACGGACGGACGGACGGACGGACGGACGGACGGACGGACGGACGGACGGACGGACGGACGGACGGACGGACGGACGGACGGACGGACGGACGGACGGACGGACGGACGGACGGACGGACGGACGGACGGACGGACGGACGGACGGACAGACGGACAGACGGACAGACGGACAGACAGACAGACAGACAGACAGACAGACAGACAGACAGACAGACAGACAGACAGACAGACAGACAGACAGACAGACAGACAGACAGACAGACAGACAGACAGACAGACAGACAGACAGACAGACAGACAGACAGACAGACAGACAGACAGACAGACAGACAGACAGACAGACAGACAGACAGACAGACAGACAGACAGACAGACAGACAGACAGACAGACAGACAGACAGACAGACAGACAGACAGACAGACAGACAGACAGACAGACAGACAGACAGACAGACAGACAGACAGACAGACAGACAGACAGACAGACAGACAGACAGACAGACAGACAGACAGACAGACAGACAGACAGACAGACAGACAGACAGACAGACAGACAGACAGACAGACAGACAGACAGACAGACAGACAGACAGACAGACAGACAGACAGACAGACAGACAGACAGACAGACAGACAGACAGACAGACAGACAGACAGACAGACAGACAGACAGACAGACAGACAGACAGACAGACAGACAGACAGACAGACAGACAGACAGACAGACAGACAGACAGACAGACAGACAGACAGACAGACAGACAGACAGACAGACAGACAGACAGACAGACAGACAGACAGACAGACAGACAGACAGACAGACAGACAGACAGACAGACAGACAGACAGACAGACAGACAGACAGACAGACAGACAGACAGACAGACAGACAGACAGACAGACAGACAGACAGACAGACAGACAGACAGACAGACAGACAGACAGACAGACAGACAGACAGACAGACAGACAGACAGACAGACAGACAGACAGACAGACAGACAGACAGACAGACAGACAGACAGACAGACAGACAGACAGACAGACAGACAGACAGACAGACAGACAGACAGACAGACAGACAGACAGACAGACAGACAGACAGACAGACAGACAGACAGACAGACAGACAGACAGACAGACAGACAGACAGACAGACAGACAGACAGACAGACAGACAGACAGACAGACAGACAGACAGACAGACAGACAGACAGACAGACAGACAGACAGACAGACAGACAGACAGACAGACAGACAGACAGACAGACAGACAGACAGACAGACAGACAGACAGACAGACAGACAGACAGACAGACAGACAGACAGACAGACAGACAGACAGACAGACAGACAGACAGACAGACAGACAGACAGACAGACAGACAGACAGACAGACAGACAGACAGACAGACAGACAGACAGACAGACAGACAGACAGACAGACAGACAGACAGACAGACAGACAGACAGACAGACAGACAGACAGACAGACAGACAGACAGACAGACAGACAGACAGACAGACAGACAGACAGACAGACAGACAGACAGACAGACAGACAGACAGACAGACAGACAGACAGACAGACAGACAGACAGACAGACAGACAGACAGACAGACAGACAGACAGACAGACAGACAGACAGACAGACAGACAGACAGACAGACAGACAGACAGACAGACAGACAGACAGACAGACAGACAGACAGACAGACAGACAGACAGACAGACAGACAGACAGACAGACAGACAGACAGACAGACAGACAGACAGACAGACAGACAGACAGACAGACAGACAGACAGACAGACAGACAGACAGACAGACAGACAGACAGACAGACAGACAGACAGACAGACAGACAGACAGACAGACAGACAGACAGACAGACAGACAGACAGACAGACAGACAGACAGACAGACAGACAGACAGACAGACAGACAGACAGACAGACAGACAGACAGACAGACAGACAGACAGACAGACAGACAGACAGACAGACAGACAGACAGACAGACAGACAGACAGACAGACAGACAGACAGACAGACAGACAGACAGACAGACAGACAGACAGACAGACAGACAGACAGACAGACAGACAGACAGACAGACAGACAGACAGACAGACAGACAGACAGACAGACAGACAGACAGACAGACAGACAGACAGACAGACAGACAGACAGACAGACAGACAGACAGACAGACAGACAGACAGACAGACAGACAGACAGACAGACAGACAGACAGACAGACAGACAGACAGACAGACAGACAGACAGACAGACAGACAGACAGACAGACAGACAGACAGACAGACAGACAGACAGACAGACAGACAGACAGACAGACAGACAGACAGACAGACAGACAGACAGACAGACAGACAGACAGACAGACAGACAGACAGACAGACAGACAGACAGACAGACAGACAGACAGACAGACAGACAGACAGACAGACAGACAGACAGACAGACAGACAGACAGACAGACAGACAGACAGACAGACAGACAGACAGACAGACAGACAGACAGACAGACAGACAGACAGACAGACAGACAGACAGACAGACAGACAGACAGACAGACAGACAGACAGACAGACAGACAGACAGACAGACAGACAGACAGACAGACAGACAGACAGACAGACAGACAGACAGACAGACAGACAGACAGACAGACAGACAGACAGACAGACAGACAGACAGACAGACAGACAGACAGACAGACAGACAGACAGACAGACAGACAGACAGACAGACAGACAGACAGACAGACAGACAGACAGACAGACAGACAGACAGACAGACAGACAGACAGACAGACAGACAGACAGACAGACAGACAGACAGACAGACAGACAGACAGACAGACAGACAGACAGACAGACAGACAGACAGACAGACAGACAGACAGACAGAAATCCATTTTTATAGGCATAGATTTGTATGGAAGCCCCCCGTCTTAGTGGGGGGAGGGGTGTCTAACCATCATAAGAACCTTCCCTGGCCCCAAAAACCCATACATGCAAATACTCACGCCGATCGGTTCAGTAGTTTTCGATTCTATAAGGAACATACGGACAGACAGAAAGAAATCTATTTTTATAGTTATAGATGTGACGCAGCCAGCCAGTTTGGTTGTGGTAATAGTGGCTAGAATCTAATAAACGGATTTGAACCCACAACACCCGCCAGGGCATGTTTGTCGTTGTTGATGCTTAACTACAAATGGGATGGCATGGCATGGAGCAAGTCTTTACTTGTTATCACGGGTGACATTTCCTGCCAATTCCAAAACCTCAGCATCAAAATATTTTATCGCAACACCAACACCAACATCTTCGGCATAGTTTCCCTTTCTCAACAGACGGTGACTACAGCCGAGAACGGCAGACCAACGCGAATTAAGCGTAACTTTGCCTTTCACTTAACTTTGCCTCTTTCTCTGTGTCCAGAAATGTTGAAATATCGCTTTTCCACAAGAATAGTGTTAAACTGATGCCGATTCGTGTTTTGTTATATTCCAAAACAACAATCGATGAGAAGGTTCAGCTACGTAAGTTATGGAATGTTTGAATTTAAAAATAGGGTAACATTCGAAGTATTATTTTGTTCGAAAAGAACTCGGTCAACTGCTCGACAGGATTAGCAGTTTCTGTGAAGTAAGCAGACGCAGAGGTACAATCGAAATGTTACTCGGAAGAACATCACCAGAGGAGATGAGAGGAATAAGAAAAATCTGTGGTTATCATCAAATAAACAAGCTTCAAGCCAATGTTACTAGCTGGAACTAGAACAACTGGTTCTTTTCAAAGTAATAACATATTGAAGTAAAAAACATTTGGGTGCTAACCGAAAGATTGTGGGTTGAAATCCCACTTGTCATTGCACCATCCGATATAAATTTGTTAGCGCATTTATAAGCTTAAGTCAAATTGAAGTGATGCTAAATAAAATAGTAGCCGCTAGCTTTCGGAAATAATACAACTATCTATGTATTAATTGAATTTATTGTATTCAACGGTCACTTTCATAGATTTGCAAGTAAATGCATACTAATTATTGTTGATGTTTTCATATATTTGCAACTTGCAACTTTACTTAACGGTGTTTTAATTTAGCGGGAGTAATTCGCTAATTAGCGGTGCTCAATTTAGAAGATTTTTATTTCAATTCAATGGCAATATTCCTATGAATCTATTGCAATACTGTAAATAGTAAATTTCTGTTACAAGCCTTTGAATCATTGTAAAATATTGGATATTTTTTAATCACTATTCGAATAAGGCGGAGGGGAGTGCTCTACGCCCAACGCGATAGCTCAGCTGTTCATTAACCAATCAAGTTTATTTTTGAAACATAGTTAATATCAGTTATAAACAGCCCAGGTAACAATTTCGGTTTTATAACACTCTTATGGTGGGTTTTATGACTGAAATTGGAATTAAAACCGCAATAAGAATATAATAAAACTTATATTGTTACTCGGGTAGTCAACTAACAAAAATCAACTTTATTGTTTAATGAACAGCTAAGATACCGCGTTGGGTGTAAAGCACAACCCATCGTCTTATTCGGGCGATTTCTGTAGTCAAAACAGTTTAATCGAAGTTTTAGACACCTAGGTTGGTAAAACGTAGTCTTACGTCAACCATGCGGTCGTGTCTTGCATACAAACACATTCATTTTTAGTTGTTTTTGAGTTCTTGAGGCCAAACATTTTCCTAATTAAATTTGATAATTTTCCTAAGTCGAACGAATAGTCCTATCCCACCCGGCATATTTCCTCGATATTGTGCTGCTCGCTTATTACTACTTGTTCCGTTCACATAAACACATAAACAACATATAAAAACCGAACTCGTGGATAAAAGAAAATATTGCTACCTGAAAGATAGCAAAAAGTTGCAGCCTGTCAGAGGCAATGTTTTAAATGATTCATTTGAATCAATAAAGTTACATTGTTATAAAAACAGAACAATGAGAACTTATAAAAAATCAAATTACGTATTAATCAAAATAATATGCAATACCTAGCGAACTTGCTTATGATGAACTATTATTTTCACGTAGACAATTTTTTTATGAAACTGAAACTTGCATGCAGAGCTCATTGTAAATCTAATAATAGGTATATAAAAAGGTATGATTTGGCTTTGGCGCTCCACGAAACTATTAATCAAATTTGGATGAGCGAAGTTTCATTCAGGTGCTATACTCCGCTCCATCCAACCACCAAACAGTAAATACTTTGAGAAGTCAACCCACCCGTAATGGAACTGGTTCTATTTCGGTCAGCATAAGATTTACCCACCGAGAATACTCCTATCCTTGCGGAACAGTAACAAACAACTGAACGGAATTATCGGTCGGTTAGCTGTAGGTACTTTCCCACCTTGGACACACCGACTGCGGGTTCCACCCAACGAAAAACCGTTCACCCGAAATCTCACGCGAGAGAAACCCACCACAACCTGCTGATGCTGTAGCATTGATTTTTCCCAGCAGCCAGCAGTTTGTTTTTCCTTGCTCTTTGCGGTGTGAAAAATCCGAACAACAACTTTGTCGGATGCTGCCAGTCACAGTTGTACAACCAACCAACCGATCGACCGACCGACCGACGGACCAACCTCTCGACTGTTGTTGACGCAGCAGGTCAAAGGCGAAAGTTGAATGAATGCTGGCAGTTGTGAATCAGACAGGCACATGCGCCAAGTCCAACACCCTCAAGTTCAAGCTGTCTGCCGGCGGCGGGTTCATTCCGGACTGTTTTGGCACTCTCGCGTGAGTGGTTCGGTTTGTTTGCTGTTTGAGCTTCTCCGGGGTAAGCACCTCAGGGTTGGATTTCTAAGGTCGTATCAATGTTATACTGGTTGAATATGTAAATTTAGAAGTTGTTTCTCCATGAAAACAAAAGCATCACAAAAAGACATTTCGAATACGTAGTAAGAATTAAAGGCATCATCTTCGATAATAACTTCAGATGCTTGAAACCATCGCTTAAGGAAATAACAGTAGCAGATAGTAGGACGAGCAGAATTCCTCCCGGAAAGGCAACCTTAGTTCTCGTCTTTGGCTTCAACAGTTAATTTCGTCAGCGAAACTACAGCAGTGCTATAGTGTGTATGCGGTTTGGAGAATATTGTATCGGGTGGTTTTGCGGTTTTGCAGCACTGAATGTTTTAGCCTCTTGCTATCGAACTTTAGCCGGGTGTTTGTGCTGGCTCAGGCTGTGTTCGCGACTAGCTGCCAGCTCGATGGCACTGTACTGTACTGTACTGTACTGTACTGAGAAAGCTAATCTGGCGCTGACATCTCGGTTGGCAGTGGTGCGCTTTAACACGAACCGGCTGGATGGCGGTAAAAGTTGCCTCCATTCAGCGGCAGAAACTTCTGACATGCAGACCTCAGAGCGGAAGCATGGTTTGCCGGGGATGCTTGCGTTAAGTTTGACTTGCTTGAGTTTCGTGTGTCATAATGCAAGGTTTATTAGCAATTATGTCATCTTTTGAAATAGATTTGCAAATATTGATGTTCTAATATTGACAGTATTAGTTTTGGCTTCAACCAGTTTACCATGGATTTGAGCGCTAAAACGTTCGGAAAATTTGAATCTTCGTCGCTTACATACTCTGATTTTAATAACTGCTTCACCAATATGTTTGAGTTGAAAATTGAATCGAAATCACCAGCATAGTTGAAATAGACGACAGATGTATATGATGTACAATGTACAATGTACAATGTACAAATCATCATCAACAACAACAACAACAACAACAACAACAACAACAACAACAACAACAACAACAACAACAACAACAACAACAACAACAACAACAACAACAACAACAACAACAACAACAGCAACAACAACAACAACAACAACAACAACAACAACAACAACAACAACAACAACAACAACAACAACAACAACAACAACAACAACAACAACAACAACAACAACAACAACAACAACAACAACAACAACAACAACAACAACAACAACAACAACAACAACAACAACAACAACAACAACAACAACAACAACAACAACAACAACAACAACAACAACAACAACAACAACAACAACAACAACAACAACAACAACAACAACAACAACAACAACAACAACAACAACAACAACAACAACAACAACAACAACAACAACAACAACAACAACAACAACAACAACAACAACAACAACAACAACAACAACAACAACAACAACAACAACAACAACAACAACAACAACAACAACAACAACAACAACAACAACAACAACAACAACAACAACAACAACAACAACAACAACAACAACAACAACAACAACAACAACAACAACAACAACAACAACAACAACAACAACAACAACAACAACAACAACAACAACAACAACAACAACAACATCAATGGAACTCATGGGAACAATACGTATCTATTCTTGCGCCCTGTACGAGTAAAGTGTGAGGATGCATTCCAAGCGGATTGATATTGCACTAACTTTTCGTTTCTCTGCTGAACACCATTTTATTATATAACTAGCTGACCCGATAAACTTCGTATTGCCACAAATTGTAACCAAACCTGTGTTGTACATAAATCATGAATCTCGGATGATCTTTGTCAAATCTCGAGTTTTGCAAGGTTCTGAGGAGTTCAACCTTAGACCACAGGGATGAGAGGTCTCTAACTATCATAAAATGAATTCAAGACTCCAAAATCTTCTACATGCCAAATTTGGTTCCATTTGCTTGATTAGTTCTCCAGTTATAAGGAAATTTGAATTTCATTTGTATGAGAGCCCCCCCTCCTAAACAGGGGAGGGGCTTAATTCATCATAGAAAAAATTTCTGCCCCCTAAAAGCCCCACATGGCAAATTTGGTTCCATTTACTTGATTAGTTCTCGAGATAAGAGGAAATTTGCATTTCATTTGTATGGAAGCCCACCCTCTTGAAGGGGAGATAGGTCATAACTCGCTTTCTAAAGAGGAGAGGGGTCTCAATTTACCATAGAAAAAAATCTTGCCTCCAAAACCATTTACATGTCAAATTTGATTCCATTTGCTTGATTAGTTCTCGAGTTATGAGGAAATTTGTTTTTCATTTGCATAGGAGCCCCCCCCTCCTAAAGTGGGGAGGGGTTCTAATTCACTTTAGAAAATATTCTTGCCTACAAAAACACCCACATGCTAAATTTGGTTCCATTTGCATGATTAGTTCTCGAGTTATGAGGAAATTTGTATTTCATTTATATGGAAGCCCCCCCCTCTTAGTGGGGGAGGGGTCTCTAACCATCACTAAAACCTTTCCTGGCCCCAAAAAGCACTACGTGCAAATTTTCACGCCGTTTAGTTCAGTAGTTTTTGATTCTATAAGGAACATCCCGACAGACAGACAGACAGACAGAAATCCATTTTTATATATAAGATGATAGATACGTATTTCGATCTCCCCTTGAGATCTTCTCCAACATCAATACTAAGAATGTAAACTGTTTGTTGCTGGAGGATTTAACTAATTTATCCATTAGTTTGAACTTTTGTAGTGTATTTCTGCAAGGGCGGGTTGAGTTATTTTGACGTAGGACTACGTCTTACGGCAAGTTTTGAGATAGGGTGTCATTCCAAAAAATCGAAAAATGCGAGCGTCACGAAAAATGAAAGGTTTTGAGCGCTAATAGCTCAGCGGTTTTCCTATCGATTTTCAATATTCTTACACCAATCGATCGGAAAATCTTCTAAGAATTGACCCAAATGAAGAAAAGTATGGATTTTTGATGTTGAACTATTGAAAAATTGAAAATAATGAACCTATGTTTTACCAGAATTCTCGCTTCGTGATTGGTTGGAAGATTCTTTACGATGATCTAAACCTATACCAATTTGATATCTGTGCTTGGGAAGTAAGCCAAAACAAGTGACGAAGTCGCCTCATTCCAACAATATTTCTCAACACCGCGGTTAAACCTAGACCATTTTGATGTCCTTGCTTGGGAAGTACGCCAGAAAGAGTGACAAAGCCCCCTCGTGCCAACAGATTTCTTACGAACGCGATTAAACCTAGTCCAATTTGATGTCTGTGTTAGGGAAGTATGCCAGAAAAAATGACACAAGTTCGTTGTCCCAACAGATCGCAAATTCTTTACTGCGGCACGATTAAACCTCGGCGAATTTGATATCTGTGTTGGAAAAATGTGCTACAGCTGTAGTGTTCGGTTATAATACGTCTCTGTGAATACGCATGCTTGCCGTTTCATTAGAAGTGCAGTGAAAAGATGTGCTGTTGATAAAATAGGATTGAATTCGTAAAATCCCTTCAACGTGGGAACCATGGGTAATAAAAACAATCTTTACAATTTTTGTAAGGTAGCGGGCAAGCAATAGTTTGTGTTCTTGATTTTGTTAAATTGTTTTCAAATGCACAATGTTTTGAAAATTGGACGTATGCAATGTTACTACTTTGATAAATGTTACATACAACGCATGTAGCACGTATATATGATGCATACAGCATGTATACATGAAGAATCGAGTGATTACAAGCATGAATACATGCTACTATCACTACAAAGAGACTTACGTAGTCCTGCGTCACCTATATATGCGGTCGTGTGTTGTACACAACTTTTCTGATTTTTAGATACAAATAGTGCCTCTTCCTCCGTTTGTTGTAGTCAAGCCGTCGGACGAGAAGTTTAATCTAACTAGTTTACTAACCGGGACGACGAAACTGTGCAGGCATTTCCTGTTGACTTCCTGGCAATATCTCACGAACAAAGCGATCTCAGGAGGAGGCACCTCTGGTACATCACCCGGGAAATACGCTGAAGCCATTACGAGCTCTGTCTTTCCCCTGGTGGTTGGTGCTTCAACCATGACCGCAACGATATTCCGTTTGATGAATTCTGTAATTAGATAGCGGTGCTTATTATCAACGTGAAGTGAATTCGGCCCTATTCCGAAAGTCACGCAAGTGAGATGAAAAGTGACAAGACACACCTCCCGTGAAATCAGGGTTATTCCCAATGTCATGCGACCTGCGTGGAATCGAAAAAAATGACATTTCGCGTGAAAACATTCCACTTGGTTTTTAGATGGTGAAATGATTCCACGAAAAGAGGTAAGTTTTGTTTATCAATTTTTTATCGATTTATTAGTCAGCAGATGGCTGGTTTTAGTATTTATAATATGGCAAAAGCTAATTGCAACTAATATGCTATTGCAGGACCGTTTTGGACTAATGAACTGTGATCAAAATAGTCAATACGACGGGACGTCTGCGCCGATCGCTGCCAGGTGTCCAGTACAGAATCGTCACGTTCCGGGTAATTTTAGTGCAAATTAATTTCTACCAGCAGCACCAGTCCATTCAGAGTGATAGGTATTTTAAACGACACGGCATGCCAGCAGCGGTATAGCGGCAAGGAAGTTTACACCACGTTGTTCAGCACATCAGGTTTACGTGTCGCTTGTCGAAAATGGACCGGAACTATACACCGTGCAACTCAATCAGCAGAAGAATCTCTCAACGAGATAATGCATGCATTAGTGCGAATTTCGCAGAAACATTTTTCCCCCAAACCAACTTTGGAAACAGCCTACGCCGCCTGTTTTCAGAAGGCCAAACCTCCCTCTAATCCGTCGTTCTTTTACCAGCTACAGGACACACTGGACTTTAGCACTCATTCCACCGGCAATGGTGCGGTCAGTAACGACAGTAACGAGGACGATCAATTCCAGGACAGCAACGGTGACATCAGTTAAGTAGGAACAGTAAGATCACGAACATCTAGGCAGAATAACCATGCCGTCGACGTCGATATTCAATTCCTGCCTATGTGGCTGAGAGCAATGATTGTTAGGAAGGACTACCGCAGCGAATATGAAAAGAAAGATGCTCATAGTGATCGTCCAAATGCAAGCGACTGTCATTTGTCAGCTGGAAGTTTCTCAAATCAGTTTTCAGAGTTTTTCTGGAAAATTAAAGAGCCGGCCACCTAACTGAGGCGAAAGAATCACACTGCTGTTTGGGATAGAACTCAAACAGAGCTTAATAGTTTGTATTACTTTCCGTAGACGAACAACTATGACTGTCTAAAAGTCTTACTGGAGTAGCAAGCTAAGGTATTCTAAGGTAGCTAAGGCATAAAATAGGTACGTTGTTACATAACCGATTTTGCACACTACACACAAAATTGGTAATCAATGAACAGCGAAATCAGATCGAACTTGACGCTGGAATATGACACACGATTGAAGTTGTAAACAATTATTGAAAAATGTGATCTACTAATAGAATAAATTTCAAATTATGTTACATTTCTCATTGTATTTGGAGTGTGCGTGCGTGCGAGCGTGCGTATGTATGTGTGTGCGTTTTTATTTAACGAGTAGGGAAATCTGCTATCAGACACCTGAGAAGACAACTAGGGAGTGGGGTTTGGTATCCCGACCCCTCTACTGGGGCGTGAGGATCCAGACCCACTAAAACCCTACTCGAGTCTCCAGCCTCAATCCCCTCTGGCACCACCTTATCGGTATTACTTCAGGGAGGGGCTATTGTGCTTAACGCACACTCTTAGATAACTACTGGAATATGGTAGTTACGCTGTTTATTCGCCGTTGATCGGCTTTCCAGCGGTTTCATAGCTCAAGTACGATCTGGGTAGCAGCCGCATTGACCGCTCCCCTGACGTCCGAGCTAGAACACATCTTTTGGACTAAGTTATCCGGAGTAGCGTCCTGTCCGCTCACTGCCATCATGTTGCTTCTCACGCCCGCGAAACGAGGGCATATGAAGAAAGCATGTTCTGCAGTTTCCACAACGTCCACGCATTCGGGACACGCGGGGGACTCCACCTGCCCAAACTTGTGCAGATACTATCTAAAACAACCATGCCCTGAGAATTTGTGTCAGGTGGAAGTTGACTTCGCCGTGGCGCCTGTTGACCCACCCGGATAGTTCCGGGATAAGTCTATGTGTCCACCGGCCTTTTGTGGAATTAGACCATGCCCGCTGCCATGTGATCATCGAGGCCGATCTTGTGGTACTCCGTATGTCTCTAGTTCCACGTTGGTTGAAGCACTCTACGTCCTCGCTGATGATGATATTAATAGGCATCATACTCGCCAAGACGCAGATTGCGTCATGTGAAACTGTGCGCTACGCACTCGCCACTCTTAAGCACATGAGACGATAGGTGCTGTCCAGCTTGGCTAGATAGCTTTTGGTACCTAACGCCGATGACCACACCGGCCCGCCATACCAGAGTATGAACTGGACCACGTTGGCTAACAGCCTTCGCTTGCTGCCATATACCGCAGAGCTATTAGACATCATACGAGACAATGCCGAAATAGCTGTGGAAGCCTTCTTGCAGGCATAGTCGACGTGGCTCCCGAACTTGAGCTTGTCGTCGACCATGACTCAAAGGAGTTTTAAGAACCGCTTTGACGAAATAGTGCAGTCCCCGACACTGATATTTGCTTGCTGCACCGACTTGCGGTTGTTCACCACGATAACCTCCGTTTTATGATGCGCTAGGTCCAGTTTCCTGGATCGCATCCAATCTTCAACAATGCTTATAGAGTGGGCAGCCGTCAACTCAACCTCTCTGATAGATTCACCGTAGACTTCCAAGGTGATATCGTCCGCAAAGCCGACAATCACCACCCCTACCGGGAACTTCGTCATACATGACGTTCCACAACACCGGGCCCAGTATGGAACCTTGCGGTACCCCTGCGGTGATTAGAACGCATTTCTGACCCTTCTCCGTGTTGTAGCATAGCACACGATTCTGGAAATAATTTTCCAGGATCCTGTACAGCGACACCGGCACCTGGACGTTCCGAAGCGAGTTGGCTATGGAGTCCCAGCTAGCGCTATTAAACGCATTTCTCACGTCGAGCGTGACAACTGCGCAATAACGGATACCTGTCCTCTTGGACTGGATCTTAAGCGCTGTGCGTGCAGCAACAAGTGCTACTCGACATTCAACCCTGCCTTCGTCCGAACGAGCTCTTTGCATAATTCTCTTCGCACGAAAGCACGCTCCGCGGAGTTCCGCAATTTCAACTGTCCACCAGTAAGCCGGTGATCAGCACAACTGATACTCGGTCTACCATCCGCGTAAACTGCTCGATAGACCATCTCGGTGGAGCATAACAGCTGCAGTAGAACACTCCACCCACTTTGGAAACCGAAAATCCCTCGTCTGCGGTTGACACAACCTCTTGAACCTGCTTGTCGTCCATATAGCCGCCGTCCCGGACCCATCCGACACCCAGTTGCGGTTTCCGGCAGGGACGCGATATGGGTCCGAGATGATGGCAATGTCCGTTGCCGACTCGGAAACTGCTTGGTGTAACAGCTGCTGAGCCGTGCTGCAGTGGTTCAGGTTGAGTTATGTCACTTGCACTATGATCGTGGCTTGGTCGCCGGCACACCAGCCGGGCACCTTGGACCTCCCGTTACGTGCTTTGCGTCCCTTTTACCGGTACAGATCAAGCACTGGGGAGGCTCCGCGCAGTCCCTTGCTTTATGGCCAGCACTGCCACATCTCCTGCGCAATTGGCTCCCATCTGGCCCTTTGCAGTTCCAGGCCTTATGCCCGTGCTCGAAGCATCGGAAGCAAGCCTCCGATTGCTTCAGCACGCTTAGTGGGCATACCGACCACCCCACTTTCAGCCTAGCAGCTTTCAGGGCTTTGTTTCCGTCCGCCAGCGGAAGTCGTAAGGTGGCTACCTGGGTCCCGACAGGACCCTTACGCAGGCGAACCGCCTCGGTTGCCACCACCACTCCACTTTGCTCTTTGAGGGCCTGTACGACCTCACACACATCGGTGTTCTCATCCAAGTTTTTAAGCTGGAGAGTCATTTCTGATGTGAGCACGTACCTGCACTCCCTCCCCGAGCACTCCTTCCGCTATCGACTTGTATGCGGAACTCTTCTTGGAGGCGTCCTTCTTCAACTCAAGGATCATTTCGCCCGTGCGTGAGCGGCGGATGCTCCGCACGTCCGCGCCCAGGTCCTTGAGTAGGGCATCTCCTCTCATGGCCTTCAGAACCTCCGAGTATTTCGACCCGTCGGTTTTCAGGATAAGAGCGTCGCCCTTCCTCGCTCGCTTCCCTGTCGGTTTAGGTGAAGCTTTCTTTTTGGTGGAGCTTCCTCTTTTCTTCCTCTTGGCCGTGACCCACGGGCCACCCGTCTTGGTGTTTCCCGCTGCTTGGTCGGTTGGCTCCACCAACTCGCTAGCCTGTAGGCTTTTACCGATCAGGCGTTTTTTGGTTCACCAGGGGTGCCGTCCCCGGGGACTGTCTCAGACGCTTGGCTGATGCCTTACCGCTGTTGGTAGCGCTCTCCGTGGCTTCCAGGGCCACGTTGCGACACGCCGTCAACGAGCAGGCATCCGTTTGTACTGACTAGAACGTAACTAGACGCTAGACTAGACGTAATGGGTAGAACGAAACAAACCCATTGATGTGCCACGGCACCATGAACAGAGGGACCCAACATACAAGATGGCTCGACCATGTCGAAAGCGACTTGCGACTTCTAGGACGCCGGAGAAAACGGCGACGAATGATCCAAAATCGAGTTGAATGGAAACGACTGCTTGATTAGCTACCCTGGTTCTCTGATGCTGATGACGACGACAGCAGGACATATTGAATGGATTGTTTGCTAAATTTGATCAGTAGTATATAATAAATTTATTTAAAGGAAGTTTAATACAAGATTACATAAATTTTTATATTTATATAAATTAATCCGGAAGAAACCTTCCAAATCCGGTACAGTCCCGCAAAATCCAACACGTCTGGTCAATATGATTTCAAGTCCAATTTGATGTCTCCGCGTCTGAAGTCCCAGCTGGCCAGGCTAAAATTAAAATACACACCTCTTCTACATGCCGATAGGAGTCGGATCCGATCAGAAATTGCGCTTCGATTGGAATACATCCTATGCTATAACACACGTCGATCGGGACGTTTCTGATCTGAACGAGCGCGATCGGAATGCAGAATCAAGGATGATGCAGAATCAGATGGAAATATGGCACATGTGCACTACTGTACTAGCACTAGCCTTTGAGCACAAGCCGTCCGTCCGGCAAGGTAAATAATAAGAAGGGCATCCCTTTTATTCCACGGACCATTGATAAGGGACCGTAGATTTTATTGCACAACTTCACATGAGTAGGCAAATGAAACAATCCGACGCTATTCCGTCAATCTTGTCAATGGGGTTATTATGCAACTCACTTCACTGCCAATCTCACTTCACGAATGAAATTTTTTTCACTTCACTCTACGTGGAATCGGGAATAGGTCAAAAAAAGTGACGTGAGTTTGGAAGTGAAATTTATTTCACCGTGAAGTGAGATTGGTAATAAGCACCAGCATTTTAATGTGTTATTAGCGCGAGTAACAGTTCGGGGTGAGCTGTAATTCTCGTTTCGTCTTTGATTCCAAGTATTTTCCCTTTATTTGGCCATGGCTTCTGTGCCATATCCAATCCTTCTTACGTCATATCAATCCCTCTCATAATGCCACATCCATTCCCTCTTTTCTGAACCTTCTGCTTAGGGCCACCGAAGCATCTCCAGCATGATGGAGGTTCGTCTGTAGAAATTTAATTGAGTTCATGTGTTTTGAGACCTAGCATAGAAATCATAGTGAATTATTGTTGTGTGTATTTGTAAGATTGGGACTGCTAGCTGACGCTTTCAGCTTTAGGTCGTTAGGGTTTTTTGCTCGGACTAATCTTCGCGTAGGATGAAGTTACGTTAAAGTAGAATTTTCAGCGATTCTTCATCTAAGTTTAACTTCCATTATTCTGCTAGTTGGTTCGGGTTAGTTCGATTTATGATTCTCCAGCCCTTTGTGCTTAAACCGTCATTTTGACTCTCTATGAGTCCTTTAAACCTCTCGTTGCTGTAATCTGAAGAACACGTGAAACATATCTGGACGAGGTGTATTCCTTAACGTAGAACTACGTTAATGTTTTCTATTTTGGGGTGCACTTTATAAGTACAAGAATTGAACATGTAACGAAAAGTAATGACGTTTTGTGCGCTCATGACTCCACCATTTTTCAATGGATTTTAGCAATATTTGCATCAATCGATCGGAATTTTTTGAAGCATTGAAATTAATATTGAAATAAGCATAAATATCAATTCTAGTCAAGAATCAACGATAAATAAGAAAATAATTTTCGCACGGTGATTAAAATAGACCAAAAGAATCAACGAATTAACCAATCACATACAAGCATGTTTTTGCTTCCCTGGCCCTGCGACGGTAAGTTAATACACTTGGCAATTCAACTACCTCGTGATTAGAAACAAAGCGACAAGTTCTTACCGTCTAATAGGTAAATAATTATTAGTTTCGATTAACTCAAGACCAAGTCGATGTCTTGAAAGTAAACAATTCTGTGAAGGTGTAAAACTACCCTCTACTTTCAGCCAATTTTGTCATTTGAACATTACAGCTAAAGCAAACTGATGTCCTGAACGTGAAATGAGTTCGTAGAAAAGAGCAACCATCCCTTCGTCTTAACCGATTATATCGATAATTGAAAGAATATACACTCAAGTCGCTTTTTACGCGTCACTTTTACGCGAAATTCGCGTAAAAAATCGCGTAAATTCCGAAATTCGTGTAAAAATAGTCGCATAAAAAACAAACCGCGTGAAAACGACTTCAGTGTACTTGAAACTGAAGTCTGATATGAAAATGTGGAATATTTATGCATGAGATGTGACGTAGTAATTCTCAAAGTGAAGAATCAAAGAATCTCTCAAAAAGCTGCGTCAGTTAGCTGCTGCCGATTTTTACGCTTTAAATAAATACTTTCGATTGTAAATTACCAGAAAGCAAAATGCCAAGAAATCTTTTTCTAAGCTACAGGGAACATTGGTTAATTAACGTAATTTTTAACTGACATTTCATATAATGAAATGCTAATTCCGTTATCGAAATTTGACCTTCTGTTTTTATACGACAGACTCAGCAACCAGCTGTTAGAATACAGGACAGAGCGGGGTCAGTGTTACGATCCTATTGACTCTAACAGCCTCTCCCAGCCGAGATTCGAACATACGACGACTGGTTTATTAGACCAGCGTCTTAGCTCGAGGCCAACTGGGTGGTAATGACATTTCATATGTTGGTTGACAAATATACCTTAAAACAATCTGTCATAATGGAAGGTGCTTTCAGGTATTTTCGAAGAAATTAACGAACGCGAGCCAATGTTGTAACTGATAACGCAGATTAATTCTTTATTATTTTTATTCAACCAAAAGTTTTGCGTCCATCAGCCAATTTACAAATGCCGTTCTTCAACTGCAGTATGCAGTGGTTGAAGTAAAATACTGCTGCGCGATGCAATCGGTTCATTGCGACCAAGTTCGGTGATAGTCAACATCACTAAATGCGGTTTAATTTGTACCAAAGAATCCAAAGACGGCTGAAAATAGCGTCCTTTAGGAATAAATTGATACAAAGCGGTCCCGAATTACTGCCTTGCAGCACATCATACTTTTTTGTGAAAGGAAATGATACCTTAAACTAGGCTAGATATTTTCTGTCTCATTGTGCATAAAGTACAACCTTATCACGATAAGTTGAACCACTGTTACAGCTGAGAAATTCATTCGAAAAGGGAACGAGGTCAAAAATCAAAGAGAAGTACTTTTCCGATAATCATACATTTCAGACTGTGCCCTTTAAATGAGAAGCTTTCGCGTTTGTTCTCGGTAGCTACTCTGCAAATTGCAATAAGCCCCGAATGAGGAAGCAGAGGCACGGAAATCGAATGTTGCCAAATTCGTCTTTCGCTAGTATGAAATCTATCGATGAATTCAACAACGTGTCAACTCATTCTGTTGCTCCTGAATAAAAAGGTTGTACACAGGCTTCTGCCGTGCTTTGCAAAAAATCTCAATTCTCGGCGTTTTATTGGCAAAGCGCAGGAGACGGCACGACTTGCTTTCTCTCAATCGAATATTACCTTCTCCGACGCGTCGAGTTTTTTGTTGCTTTTGCTGTGCTTTGCCGCCGAGTGAGCATCAGTTTGGTTTCATCTTTCTTTTTCTGCCAGAGTGCTACCGAACGCATGCTCTCAAGGTTCCAGTCTATATAATTGCCTGTCGCATATTCTCTTTGGTACACGGAACAAACAATTCGCGTCTCCTAAGTGCGAAGAAAAGATTAGCTCTGCTTGTAATTGTGTTGCTTCTGCGCAAGATGAGTGGTTCTAAACGAAAACAGTATTCAGGCATCGTTCGGAGGGACAGGAAATGGTTGAACAGAAAATGAAAGCACTTCATCGTTGTGAAAAGCAGTTTGCTCTGCCTTTGTATGGATAAGACGAGCAAATTGAAGCCTGGTTGCATAGAGTGAAGGTCTGTACTAAGAGAGAAAGAGAGAGAGGATGAGAGTGAAGGAAAGATAAAGAAAGAAAGAGAGAAATATGTAGAGAGAAACAAAAAGAAAGCAAAAGAGAGATAGAAAAATAGAAAGAAAGAGTGAGAGAGAGCGAGTTGGAGAGAGTGAGATAGAGAAATAGAAAGATAGAAATAGAAAGAGAGAGCAAGATAAAGAGAGTGATAGAGAGAGGGGAGAGAAGGAGAGAAAGAAAAAAGAGCGAAAGAGTGAGTGAAAGAGAGGAAGATAGAGGGTGAGAGAAAGTGAGAAAAAGCTAGAGAGTGAGAGGAAGTGAGATAGTGATAGAAAGGGGGAGAGAGCAAGAGTGAGAAAGTGACAGATATAGTTAGAGAGGGAGAGATAAAGAAAGAAAGAGATAGAACGAAAGAAATATATATAGACAGAGACACACATAGACAGAAGACAGTCAGACACAAAATAAAGAAAAAAAGCTTGCGAGAGGGTGAAAAGAGAGAGATAGCAAAAGAAAGAGAGTGAGAGCGAAGAGATTACCTATATTCCCTTTGTATTTTCTTATCAAATATTCAGTAAGATGTTAATTTTTTCAGTAAGATGAATAATTTTTAAAAAGTAGCACAGGTTCTAATTAATCGAAGCAATGATAACTCAGGCCTTGATTTTGAAGTCAATTTTAAGAAATTGAAGGTTTATTTAAAACTAGGTTGAAAGGTTTGGCTTTGAAAATGAAACAAGTGTGAGGTAGACAAGTTTCGACGATGTTTGGCACTGCATGTTGGGTTTATTCACGATGCAATGCAGCCACTGTCAGCCTAAATTGATACACTTAATCACAATGAATAAATGTCTAATCTGGTTTTTAAACAGTCATAAGCAAATATAGAGCAAATTACCCAGGTTGCAACTTTCTCACACCACACAACTAAAATACAATTGTATCCAGTCATTCAATCGTCTAAGCATGGCAATCTATCCTGAGACAAACCAATCCTGTCGAAAACCATACGCACACTTGAATCAACAGCCTGCGAATTGTGTACTAATCCGATTATTGTAAAGTACATATTACGAAATTCCCTTTATCCCCCGTGATGATTTGGATATCATGCAAATTTAAAACAATAGAGGCCGTGACATTTGCATTCCGGGTGGCTTCAGCATTCCATTTCAACAGCTCATTCATAGCAGACGGAAAACACCGGATTATTTCAGCTGTTAATTGAAATATGGTTTGTCTCGCCCAGCGTTCGCTGCACGATATCAGAAACCCGCGCGCGCCCATTGAAAAGGATAACCAACCGCGAAGCAAACACGCAGTACACAAGTTGCGTTAATTATTGAAAACACTCACGTATCCGTCTATCCGGCTATCTCCTGCTCTCCTCTCAACTGTGGAGTGGATCGAAAAGCCATTTTTATACCGCCAACGAAAAACACACACATGAGTGTTGTTGGCCTCCACTTTCCCACAAGAACCCGTACGCGCTTCTAGCCGCACATCAAACATTTATATACACCTGAATAGGTACTTCAAACCGATTCTCTCGGGAAAGTCTTGTGTGCATCAGCCACGCCACCCGCACCCGTACCAGCTTGGTCTGGTTGGCGTTCAGCCCCGGAACTGATGTGACTGCTGCTGCTGCTGCCTGAAGCTACCGGCCGGCGGTGGTGGTGCCATTGCAAATGGTTCTACCGGCAAAACCCGGAATCACACTCTTGTCGTTGGTTGATGCTTTCGTTCCGCTGCTGCTGCCGGCCAATGAAAGGACGAAACATAAATGCCGCACAGTGGAGGCGAGCGTGCTGCAAGCTTTGCACAAAATTTTGCCATGAAACAAAATAGAACATTTTAAGTGATTGCCGGGGATGCCAAATCTAGTACTTTAAATGAATTATTTTTCTTTGCTTAACATAAACCTTCACTGTGGAGAGCGTCCTTCGTAAAATTGATGTTTCATTACAAAAATCATTTTGAAAAGATATTGCTGTTGGAAAAAATTTTGCTAAGTGGCAACACTGGGAAACTCTTCGATCCATTTCGAATCACGGTAGAACGTGAACTCGATTCTGAAGTATGTTCGCTGCCGAATACCGTACTAGACCTTTCTCAACATGGCACTACCACTAGAGCAAGACAATGGAATCAAAGCTGCCACGTGACAGTACAGGACGACGGTACCCAACAGTCGGTTCAGTGTACGATGCAACCAGGCGTTGATGTTGCCATTAAATGAAACAACGATTAGCAACAGGGCAACGCGCGCCACACTCGGGCATCAGCACAAATAGCAGAGCAAACGCAACGCCATCCACGGAAACCACCCCGCGCAGTTCCTGTTTCGATGATGGTGCGCTTTGTTTCCGCAATAAGTTGAAACAAGGCAAGGTACGATTAAATGCAATGAGGGTGGCATCCGTTGGCCATAACATAGCACAATCGAAACTGTTCGGTGACTCGTTGGCAATTAATATTTGACAAGTTAAAGACCATTCTACTGCTGATGCGGAGAATTAGTTCCTGATTCTGTGCCGAAAATCCTTGAAATGAGAATTTTGAGGTAAAAGTGACGATGGTTTTCTGCGGCAGGTGGAAATATTATTGCATTCTACCTTTGCCTTCGACAGTAGCTTTTCAGAGCTAGCGTACCAGCATTATTCATTTTAACAAGGAAATTTTCTTTTGTTCAAAAATTACCTTATTATTTTTTATGAGAGGTGCAAAGGGTAATGATGAATAAAGAAATATCCATTAAGTTGTCAATATTAGAATGCAATTTTACTGAAATTTTATAAATATCAAAAATTTCACCAGAGAAATAGAACAGTACCTGAACCCGGGCTTAACGTAGTACTTAAATTAATACTAGTTTTCATGTGATGAAACCTTTTGTGTAGGTTACATATAGAGATATTCTTTTTGAACCGTAACGGGACGAATTGTATATATTTTTTAGCGATTGAACCTTGCGTTCCCAGCTTCCTCCAAAGTGCGGTGCGGCCGGAAGACACGGTTTATTTCATGTTCATGCCGGTATGTTCCGCCAGTCATCCTGTCTTAAACGATAGTTCGCTATATTTTCCTTAGTTCACGACTAGTGGTATTCACTGAACCACGTATTCATCACAAAAACTTCCCACAAACATCAATTGACGTGCCTAAGCCGAACATTGTAACAAAAGCGCCCGCAATTTGAAGTTCGATGCGATCAACTGGGTTTCCGACAATGCCAATTCATGTTGGTAAAGTCGTGAAAACTAATTTGGAAAAACACAAAGTTTTATATCCATACATCCATTATATTCACAAGACAGCGCTTCATCTGAGAGCATGGCTTAGAGCAGCAAAACTTAGCATAGTATAAACGACAAACGGTCCATCTAATAAGTTTCCAATAGCGCCAGCTTCCCAAAACCTGACAGAGCTACTGCTACGGAATTTTTAGAAATTCGATCGACACTTATCAACCCGACAAACTTCGTATTGCCAAAAATAAAACTGTGCTGTACATAAATCCTGGGGGCTACCCTCCGCAGAGGCCGTATAGAAAAAAATCCTGCCTCCAAAAACACCCTCATGCCAAATTTGATTCCATTTGAACAATTAGTTCTCTAGTTATGCAGAAATTTTTGTATTTCATTTGTATGGCAGCCCACCCTCTTAGTGGATGGGGGGTTTCTTACCATCATAAGAACCTTCCCGGGTCCCAAAAACCTCTACATGCAATTTTTCACGCCGATCGGTTCTGTAGTTTTCGATCCTAAAAGGAACATACGGACAGACAGACAGACGGACAGACAGAAATCCATTTTTATAGGTATAGATAATGACGAAAAGCTCTTTCAATATGTTATCCATACTTAGCTTAGCAGATGATTTAATCTTTCATCATACCCAGGTAAATTATGCTTGTAAATTAACCTCCCAGTTGACCTCGTGGTACGAACCTGGTCAAAAAAAAATCAAAATGCCAATAGACCATGTATTATTTAGCATTGTTGTATTGTAGATACTTATAGCATTATCGCATGTAATTGCCTACAGTTGCCTTGCTATAATTTGCAAAGCGACTTTTCTGCAAGGGGTCTGACAAAAAAGCTGGAGTTCCTGTTGCGTTTATGGTATTTTTTAGTATGCGGTAGTAGTTTAGTTATCAAAACAGTCGGGTATCAACCGGAAGATCGTAGGTGCGAACCCTACCTACCGTCGCACAGTGGTCCATTGGTATCAGAGCACGCGTTTTTTTTTATTGCGCCGAAATGGTTGATTAAGTGTATTCAGAGAAATTTCTCAGCGTTAAAAACTCTTGCATATTCAAGTAAGATAAAAAAATTATTTTTTGAACAGTAAGAGATACAGCAAAACAAAGTTCTACAAAATTTTTAAAAAGATTATTATAAAGAACTTTGCCAAAGAAAGTAACCTTCTGGCTATTATAGGGCCCTATTCTGTAAGTCACGTCGAGTGTCACTTTTCTCGACTAGTCGACTTTTGGTATTATGTAAGTCACATGCGACCCGATTTTGTCGAGTAACTCGACTGAGTCCACCGCCAACAAGCTAGTGACTAAACGGTTAGCAAGTGACGCTTGAGCTAGCTTTGTTTTGGTCCTGCATTGAGCCGCTATGCTGCCCGTTCTTCTTGCACTCGACACTCGACAGTGACTGAGTCGAGCCGAGTTGCTCGACGTGACTTACAGAATAGGGCCCATAGTTTTAGAGATAAAGAACAATTTTTGTGAAGACTTTACGAAAATCAATTTTTTGACCACAGTTCTTTCTGCAGTATTTATACGCATTTGACATGTTCGGCAAAGATTTTCTAACAGTCAAATTACATAGTTTTCTAGAACGTAGTAGCTTGCTATCGTCAATATTTGCGGAGAAAATTAAAGTTTTCGTTTAAAAATTATACAATTTTCAACAGCAATAACTCCCAAACATGCAAAGAAGGGTCTCAATTCACCATAGAAAAAAATCTTGCCTCCAAAACCACTTACGTGTCAAATTTGGTTCCATTTGCTTGATTAGTTCTCGAGTTATGAGGAAATTTGTTTTTCATTTGTATAGGAGCCCCCCTTCTAAAGTGGGAAGGGGTCCTAATTCACCATAGAAAATATTCTTGCCTACAAAAACACCCACATGCCAAATTTGGTTCCATTTGCTTGATTAGTTCTAGAGTTATGAGGACATTTGTATTTCGTTTGTATGGGAGCCCCCCACTCCTAAAAAGGTAAGGGGTCCTATTTCATCATAGAAAAAATTGTTGCCTCCAAAAACACCCACATGCCAAATATGGTTCCACTTGCTTGATTAGTTCTCGAATTATGAGGAAATTTGTATTTCATTTGTGTAGAAGCCCCCCCCCCTTCTTAAAGTGGGGAGGGGTCCTAATTCACCATAGAAAATATTTTTGCCGCCAAAAACCTCCACATTCCAAATTTGGTTCTATTTGCTTGATTAGTTCTTGAGTTATGAGGAAATTTGTATTTCATTTGTATAGGAGCCCCCCTCCTAAAGTGGGGAGGGGTCCCAATTCATCATAGAAAAAATTTTTGTCTCCAAAAACACCCATATGCCAAATTTGGTTCCATTTGCTTGATTAGTTCTCCAGTTATGAGGAAATTTGTATTGCATTTTCACAGGAGCCTCTCCCTCTTAAAGTGGGGAGGGGTCCTAATTCACCATGAAAAATTTTCTTGCCCTCTAAAACCTTCACATGCCAAATTTGGTTCCATTTGCTTGATTAGTTCTCGAGTTAGGAGGAAATTTTAGTGGAAGCCCCCCCCCTCTTAAAGGGGAGAGGAGTCATAATTCCCCTTCTAAAGAGGGGAGGGGTCTCAATTTACCATAGAATAAATTCTTGTCACCAAAAACACCCACATGTTAAATTTTGTTCTATTTGTTTGATTAGTTCTCGAGTTATGCAGAAATTTGTGTTTCATTTGTATGGGAGCCCCCCCCCTCTTATTGGGAGTTGGGGTCTCTAACCATCACTGAAACCTTTCCTGGCCCCAAAAACCTCTACATGCAAATTTTCACGCCGATCGGTTCAGTAGTTTTCGATTCTATAGGGAACATACGGACAGACAGACAGACAGAAATCCTTTTTTATAGGTATAGATTAATCATTACCTCTGGTTTTATTGTGGTATTGCGCAATACCAAGAGGATACGAGTCCAAAAACACTTATAGCTAGCTAGAAAACCACAATAAAACTGTTAATAAAGCAAATTTATTGTGGTTGCTTGTATTACCACGTTGAAACTTGTTAGCTGCCCCACGTCCCTTATAAACTTATTATAAATGTGGCGTAGCAATATAAAATGGCGCACTAATTAAAATTTTTCTTATCGCGATTGCTTGTCAAACCGCAAGAAATCTGCTAGTTTTATAGAGCTATTGAAACGGTAGCACACTTAGTGATGTCCGATTTTTCCAATTAATCGATTAGCTAATAATCGATTACTCTTTGAGCGGCCAATAATCGACATCGATTAATCGGCGCTATATAATCAATTAGTCGAAATTTTAGTCTTTATTTTTAGCAAATTTAATTTATTACAGTGACTGGCGCTTAGCTACTAAATTAACCACATACGATTGGCCAGTTAGTTGGTTTCGCTTAGTTGGTTCCGAGGTACAATGCTGATCTAATAAACCGGTCGTCGCATTCGTATGTTCAAATCTCGGCCAGCCGATGCTGCTAGCTAGAATCAGTAGAGTTGTTGAACTAGCTTTGTAACTGTCCCATTCTACTCTAATAACCCTCTAATAATACGGATGTGAAGTCTGTCGATAAAGAGGTGTCAAGTCGTAAGCCTGGAATCTAGCTGAAAAGAAAACAGCTCAAGAAAAAAACCTGCTATTTACCGACCAATCTAATGTAGTTCCTTCAACGTCAGTTGCATAGAAATCGATTGAACAGCAATGGGGATAGAGCCGAAAGTATAACTGCAAGTTTCCTTATTTCTGGTATCGGGACGTAAAGGTTATAACCAATCGATTATTTCGACTAATTGATTATATAGCGCCGATTAATCGATGTCGATTATTGGCCGCTCAGAAAGTAATCGATTATTAGCTAATCGATTAATTGGAAAAATCGGACATCACTAATTACGTAGCTAGTTGAAGTTCCGTAGTTTGTAAATTCGCACAAAAGTGGCGCTCTATCAGAATACTAATCCTCCCGGTGGTCCTGTACGGACATGTATCATGGACGTTAAAGGAAGCTGAGAGAAGGTAGTACAATGTGGCAGGCTGCGGTGGGCGGGACACGTGACCAGAATGCCTGACGATAGAGTAACCGAAACTTTTTTCAGCAGAGATTCAGGAAGAGGTCGTAGATTTCGGGCTAGACCCTGCATCCGGTGGATGTGCGTTGTCAAGGACGATGCACGTTTAGTTTAGCTTTAGATATATGAATTCATCAACCATTTCCACTTCATTGCAAGCAATAGTCACTGTCCGTAGGGGGTAAACGTTGTCTGAAACGTTGTTCGTGCTCGACTGTATCGTATGCTGCCCTGAAATCCATGCAAGTGTGATGCGTGGGTACGTTGTTCTCCCGACATTTCAGGAGGAATTGTTGGAGTGTGAAAATTTTATCCGTAGCAGCAAGGAACCCCACAAGACTCGCCTCATACCCTACGAAATCCTTTGCTATTAGCCCAAGTAGCACACTATTGGCCCATTTCGTTGAAGCGACCGAATTACGACTGAAATTAGTCATATTTCGGTTACTTCAACAACTTTGTAACAACCGTGCTAGTAGGGAGGTTACGTAACAAGTTCTAGGTGAGCACCTTGTAGACGACTTTGATCAGCGTAAAGCAAAGCCTTCGGTTATAAACTTCTTTAAAACTTGACCCTTTTTTATCGACAAACTTCGCAGTCGGTTATTAGAGTACAATTACGGGTTCAGTGTAACGATCCTACTGACTCCAGCAGCACTGCTCAGCCGAGATTCAAATAAACGATGACTGGTTTTTTGGACCATCATTGTATCTCGAAGCTAGCTTGGCAGTTTTTTGATCAACGTAATGCCACGGTAATTGCTACAACCGGACCGATCGCCCTTTCTGTAGATGGGACAAACTACACCTTCCATCCACTTCTCTGGCAGTTTCTTCACCAAATCCTTTAACCAATTAACCAATGAAGTACCGTTGCTAGTGGTTCCTTACCATTAATGTGAAGTTCTGCCTAAAGTAGGTTGTTTCCGGTGGCTCTATACGTTAGTCTTCAACTATCCGATTTCACGCTGGATTTCTTTGATATCGGAAGCGTTTCAGGCACTCCTAAAGGCTTAAACAGAAAATTAAGTAATTAAGGATCATTGAAGCAACGCCTATTATGTATGTGTACCGTTTCTCTTTGCACTACTTTTACAAAATACATGTTCAAATATAGCTTAACCAATAACTAAAGTACCCCAACACTTAATTTTAATTTCGACTTTCAAATATATCACGAAACCCCATTATTTTTCGACCTTCCAGAGTAGGTTCGCGCTCCATTTTTGATTTCCTGTTGGGTGAAATGTTGTAATTTTGCTATATTGGAAAATGAAGAACAGTTTTCTTAAGTTTTTAGTATTTAATATATATTAGGCATTAAACGTTGCACGACTGCCTCACATTTTACGTAAAAGCAATCCCAGGTATGTTCGCTGTTTGAAGGGCAATCATGGGACAAGCTAAAGCTAAAGTTGTAGGAAGTTTTGGTTGATTGGAAAATTACAGAATTCTTAGTGGATGTTCAGTGGATTGAAAATTTCTGCACCGCTAGGTTTCGCTCCCTGCTTGGCCTTCGCAGAAGAACGCTACTGGACATGGGCATATAAGATGTCCGTGTGCCGTTGCCTCCTCGAGAAGGTAGCATGCGGACGAACATTTTGCGCATAGGTATGGTAGCAATCTGTTCGACCGCTGCTGTCGGTTCTATTTCAATGAAAATGTGAGTTTTATTTAACAACAACACCAGACTGCTTGTGTTGCTTCAGGATACTGTTTGTATTTCGCTCGGTTGCGCTTCTATCCAAAAGTTGTTGACGCCCGGCTCGGGTGACCGGGTCGAGCCAGAGAGGAAGCGCTTGCCAAACGCCGTGGTAAACTTGTGCCGAACGGAACCTATTAGTATGTTCTCTTCAAAGACAATTTTAATTGGTCAAGCAGCTTTCCGCTTGACCAACGCACTGTAGTTATCGTTTGTTGGAAAGTCGTTATGTGTGGATCGATTGCTTACAAAAGATTTCCCCGGTACGATGCAAGCGGTTGCTACAAACTTTTAACTATGTAGCAAGGTTAACATTGTAACGAAAGGATAAGGTTGTAAAAAAGACCGGTTCGTTATCATTTTATCCTTGTACTTTTGCGTCAGCAAGTGCTTCGCTTACGGTGTTGGCACAAGTAAGTGAGCAAGTTTTATCAGCTCAAGTGGCACGCCATCGATCAAGAGCAAAGCAATCATAACTCCATTTTCTCAAGAGGAGAAGCGGGACTGCACGAGCGGTGATGGAATAAGTCTTTCCAGAAGGCGGGAATCGAATAATCTATCCCAGGGTGGAAACTTTTTCGACCATCCGAACCGTTTGATAAGCAGCTCCACCCGGATGTGTCCCTGTGAAGTACAGAAGTTGTAGAAAATGGTTGAAAATAAAACGATGCATTTGGTCGGTCGGTCGGTCGGTGGGATCGTAACTCATGAGCGATAGAATCGGTAACGGATGTGAAAGTTTAAGACACGTCCAACATTTCGCAGTTTTTATGTCCTTCTATGCCTCATACAGCGGGGAGAACAGCGAAGATGGATATTTCCTGATCGGAGCTCAAGTGGTTGGTGCTGAAAAGTAAAGTCGTCTTCAAGACTCGAATCGTCACCCCCCGGTATCGCAAGCTGAGGGTGATTTCGATTCGTTTTGACAATTTATAGGATTTATGATGTGGTGTTTTATTTCTACTCGTTAGGAACTTTCAACAGAAGAAGCTCACGGAACGAACGGAATTGTAGCCTTATGTCACATGTGGTTTACTGGAGCATTACATTTAAATAGAAACATTAAAAGTGCATCTGATCAAAAAACGAAACACACATAAAAGGTTATTCATTGACATAAAAATTTATTATATTTTGGTTCATATGTCAACAATAATATTCAGTCAATTCGGTCGCTTCTACTGATGCCCTTGTTCTTACAGATTCATAGGAATGAACACGTACTCTTATTACTGTCATCATTATATTTTAGCTCTCAAACGATTGGAACGAAATTCCTCTCGTCATTATTCATAGTTTTACTACCCGTACCGTAAAAACATTTACCATAAATATTTTGACAACTCTGCAACTTCGCAAGAACGTTGTTTACATTTCACGCTTTCATTAAAAAAAAAGTTGATTATGCATTCCGAAAATGTAGGCACGAATTTTCCACCCGCAAAGGACGACGCCAATGCCAGTGTTGATCGTCACCAATCAGCCAACTTTTATGACGCTCTTTTCTCTCGTTCCAGCCTGATGAACAAAGAACACACGATAAATTACATCACGCACAACCGAGCGGAAAAAAATCCTAGCGAAAAACTTGTTCATGAAAATCAACTAGGCGAACCGAAAGGGAAATTCTTTGGCCCGCTTCCCCTTGTCTTACCCGGAACGCAGCTGCCTGCCTCCCCGACATTGTAAACGGTTTTGTTCGACGAAAGAATATAAAACTCTGACGGTGATGGCCCAGTATGTAATGGGAGGGATTTCGGCTAAAAAATTCCTGCTTCTATTCACACAAGAAACCGGGGCCCGTTAGTTTACCCATAGGCGTGTAATGTGTTTATTGCATCGTAAAAATAAATTGATAATTGCAGTGGAAATGACCGCGCTTTTTTCCATTTTCTGCTTGGTGACGAATAACATCACTGGCGAGGATTAATGCTGACTACGTTTTTTTGTGCTTTTGATTTGGATAATCCGGATAATAAAATGTATTGAGCATTTCTGTTTAAATGATTATCATGGAAAAATTAAACAGTTTTAAAGTTTTAAAGAAAGCATGTTTATTTGTCTTTTGCATTTACTTCTATATGATTATACGCGGTCATGACGTAAACTATTTAGGCAAGTGAACTGAAAAATTTGGATATACATCAAAACTATATCGGAAAGATGGCAGGTAGAGTTCGCACCCACATTTTTTCGGCTGGTATCCAACTGTTTTACTAACTAAACTACTGCCACTCACCCATTGCGGGCTAACATGGTTTTTAGCAGCTGCCGTTTGAAAACTTCGAGTGCTCATAGGTCCTCTTCTAGCAGTGTCCACGTTTTATGCTCGTATGGGACAACCAGTTTAATTAGCGTTTTGTACAATGGGGACTTTGTACGGGAGCTCAGATTGTTGGATCGCAAGTGTTTATGGATTCCGTGGTAGGCACGACTTCCGCTGATAGTACGCCTTACCATCTAATAGGTGGTATTGTTGTCATCTGCTGCCAATGAGCCAAGGCATACGGACTCGTCGACCACCTTAAACTCATCCCGGCTATTACCGCGGCACTGCCTAAGCGGGCCCTGTCATGCTCGGTCCCGCCCGTCAACATATACTTCATCCTAATCTTCTCTGCTTCGCGTTTTAGTCTGGTGTTCTGATCTTCTAGCGCCTCAAATGTCCTGCCGACAGCATCCACGTCGTCGCCAAAGCAGATCTATTGAAAATTGTGCTCCGCATTTCGATCGCCGCTCGTCTTCTTCAAGCGCAATGTAGAATAGCAGGCAAGAAAGGTAATTGATCTTCGTTGATGTCCCCTGCGAGATTCGAATGGGTCCAACAATCCATCCGAGATTCTCACACAGCACTTGGTCCCATCCCAGCCGTGATAAGTCTAGTAAGCTTACCCGGAAAGCCGTTTTCTATAGAATTTTCTATAGCTCTTGCCGGTTTACACTATCATATGCTGCTTTGAAATCAGTAACAGGTGATGCATTAGGACTTGGCATTCATGGCACCTCTGGAGGATTGGCCGCAGGGTGAAGATTTGGTCCATTGAGACCGACCCTCAATGAAGCCGGCCCGATAACTTCCCACGAATCTATTGGCTATTGGCGACAGTCGATTTAGGATGTCTTGGGAAAGCACTTTGTAGGCGCCATCAGGATAGTGATAGCTTTGTAGTTCTCAGAATCCAGCTTATCGTCTTTTTTGTAGACAGGTCAAAAAACCCCACCTTTCCACTTCTCCGGTAGTCGTACCGTATCCCAAATCTTGGCAATCAATTGATGCAAACAGCTGGCCAACTTGTTCGGGCCCATTTTAATAAGTTCCGCTCCAATGCCATCCTTTCCTGATGCTTTGTTATTCTTCAGGCGCTATATGGCTTCCTTAACTTCGCTTATCAATGGGGGTGGCGCATCTCCGTTGTTTGTTGCCCCAATGAAGTTACTTCCTCCACTATCATGGTCTTCCGTCTGCAGACGGTACCCAGCCAGCATTTTCATATGAATGACAAAGATAAAAATCAGCATTACGCACAGATATACGTGCAAATAAATCGTATTTCAAGCGCAAAATTGGCATATCCATACTATTTTGGAGGCGATATACGTGATTAGGAATAATTTTAAGCGTTACGACTATATAAGTATTTATATCCGATAATATCCGATTAGGCGCGACTCGCATCGTACTGCTATACAATTTTGTGCTGAAAATCGTATGTATGTCAGTTATTATCATTATAAACGATAGGAAATCAACTTGGTCCCACTTTATTAAGCTGTAGTTACGATTTCGAATTTGTAAAAGATATTTACGATAGCTTTCGTACATTAATATTCGAGTTGGTGCTAGCTGGGTCTTTCTATCAACACACGGTCGTCAGTTAGAATACCTCCATCATTATCTGTGCACATTTCGGCCTGCCGCTCGAAGGCTTCGTGAGATTCGCTGAGTCTCCTTGGTTTGTACACACACACAAACACAAAAAACGAATAATTTAAATGTTTTTACGCTCATAAAAGTTTTGAGCTTCAGTCCAGTATTCTTTCTGGACATTTAAAATCTCTCATTTGGTGTAAAAATCATTAAAATCGGTTCAGTGGTTCAAAGGTTATGAAATTTTGAAGAAAGAAAGGTTGGCAAACCACAGTTCCTAGCGGAGAAGGGGTGTAACCTTTATTTAGGGTTACGGCACGGAAAAAATCTCACAAACGAGCATTACGAAACTGCAATAAATGCGTTACAAAATCAATGGATTCTGCCTTGCGTATTAGTATTGGTGCGTGGTGCGTGTGTAAATTTTTCATAACGATAGTTTTTTTTTAAATCGATGGAGGGGACGGTAGAAGAAAGCAATGAAACAAAGGAGTTTATAGTACCATAGGGGAGGCAAGACGTGAAGGGAATAGAGCGGAAAATTAAACAAGGCAGGTAGGGGAATCCTAAACGTGAATATTGTGATTTTGGTAAGTAAAACGGTAATTTTTACTTCAATATTCAATACGGTCTAGCAAAAAAGGGCCGACCTGGACCGAGGTGATCTCTATTAATTTCGGAGGCTAATATATTGCTAATCATCTACACAAAATTTGATTTGCTGCTTTTGAGCAGTTTTTATGTTATTGACATTTGAAAAAAGTATATTTTTTTTTACAAAAAATGCCTGTAGTTTCAGAACCGAAGGAGATAGCAACTTGATTCCTTCAAACAAAATATGCGTTTTCCATGCATGTGACAGTCCTCAGAAGGTATGATTTGTGAGAAATAAACACGAAAGGAGATGTAAAGAAAGAACGGATTTTTCAGGTCCACCCCGATCAAAAACTTTTAAATAGCTCTAGCTCATCAACCATAAGAAATAAAACTTTCATTTCTTTAGCAAAGTTACTCAAAATTTAATGTTCTTTAACTTTGCTGAAAATTTTATGTTTATGTTTATGTATTGCACTCGCTTACTCGCTTACGGTCACCCTAATGTCATAGACACTAAAATATGCGAAAGTTAAAATAACAAATTTGCTGCGAAGATACTATATACCTAGGACTAACGGTTTTAGCGTAATTACTTTTATCCAACTAGATTTGGGTTTCACCCCGCGGGTGCGCCGCACACATTCCAGACATTCTGCTACCCACACACTCGCGCACGCACATCCTCACATCGTCTTCCTGCATAGCTTATTCCCGAGTCAAAAAATTCGTATGGAATCAGTTACCCGTGCGGAGGCGAACGAACCATGAATTGCATCGGCTGTTCAGGGAACCACCCATCGCTCACACCGCAAAAATCGGTCGCCTGCGATGGGCTGGTCACGTCGTGAGGATGTCGGACGACAGCCCGGTTAAAAAAGTTCTTAATAATGATCCGGCTGGAACGAGACGGCGGGACGCGCAGCGAGCAAGATGGATACATCAAGTGGTAGGCGACCTGCGGACCCTACGCAGACTACGTGGCTGGCGAATTGCGGCCATGGACCGAGTGCAATGGGGACGACTTATTCGTACAGCAGAGGAAACTACGGCCTGGAGCTGATTAAGTAAAGTAAGTTACCCGTGAGGCTGGTGGCGCACTGGGATACAAATGTTGCATTACTTCTTCTTTGTTTTTCTTCATCTTCGTCCTCGATTCTACTCATGGGCGGGAGAACGAGCAGTCTTGAGTAATCGGTATCAGCTGCAACGATGAATTCGTTGCATTGTATGAAGAAATAAGAGCGGGAGTTTTAAAGGGATGCTTATGCCGGCGTGTTCGTTAGAATGAGAACGCGTGTGTGAGAAAATTAGACCACACGAGTGTGGGCTTCGCAACACTACTCAAAGGTTTACCTACCAGGAGAAGTGGGTTGGAATGCAGTTATTATTGGCTCTGGTTTTGGGTCGATCCACGGATCATCAGCTTGCCTAAAGAGGAGTGGTGTGCTTCTTAATAAACGCTTCATCAATGACCATCCCTTACGTAAACGTGTCGCTCATTCTCCTTAATGTTTTCCCTCCCCTGAGGCACTGCATAAATTAATCTATGACCAGAATTGTGTTAGTAGGCTAAACACCTTTGTTTCATTGTATGCTTCTATCGTCTCCTCTATCGTTTGTAAAAAATATCGTTTACCGTAAATTAAAATAAGAAGGGCTAAAGACGGAATATCAAAGACGAAGTATTGGATGTGAAGTACCAGAGGTAAAGTACTGGAGACTTTAGTACTTCGTCGATAAAGTACTAAGGACGAAGTACTAAACAGGAGGTACTAAAGAAGAGATACTAAAAAGGGTGTATTAAAGACGAAGTACTAAAGAGGATATACTAAGCATAGCCATAAGCATAAGCGTAGGATACCGCCCATGTGCTGCTACTCCGTTATTGACTAGGACCGATGAAAATTGCAAAATGATGATTGGAAGACATACTTGGTACAGCATACTATTCCTCATTAAGCTACTATGTCAGGTATCCCTACATGCTGATCAATATCGCCGCTGGTCACGTCCGAATGGGGGTCCTGGTGGGATGGAAAGGAATGTTAGTCTAATGCTTGCTGCTACTAAAAACCAGGGAATCCTCTGCATCTTCACAATCATTTCGGGAAAGGAATTGTTTTCAGAAGAAGTGGGTGTTAGATAAAGATCCAACTTAATGGATAATGTAATCTGCTGAAAGCTACGCACGGTTTCGGTTTGGTTTCATCAAAACACCCGCGAGGTCTTTTAGCTTTTTTGTTGTTGTTATCAAGCATTGTTTATTCATCAGTATAAATAACAGTATAGTATCACCAAATTACGCGCACGAGACTGTGCTATCATCAGGAGTTTAATGCACTGCCGACGAGAATTATCCGAGAACGAGAACGAATTCGAAGGCCGCCCACCCGAAACAATTCGAATTTCACTGAAAAAAGTGTGATCCAATTCAGAGCACTAAATCAAGCACTAAAGAGGATGTACTGAAGAGAAAGTACTAAACCCAAAGACTAAAGACTAAAGACTAAAGACTAAAGACTAAAGACTAAAGACTAAAGACTAAAGACTAAAGACTAAAGACTAAAGACTAAAGACTAAAGACTAAAGACTAAAGACTAAAGACTAAAGACTAAAGACTAAAGACTAAAGACTAAAGACTAAAGACTAAAGACTAAAGACTAAAGACTAAAGACTAAAGACTAAAGACTAAAGACTAAAGACTAAAGACTAAAGACTAAAGACTAAAGACTAAAGACTAAAGACTAAAGACTAAAGACTAAAGACTAAAGACTAAAGACTAAAGACTAAAGACTAAAGACTAAAGACTAAAGACTAAAGACTAAAGACTAAAGACTAAAGACTAAAGACTAAAGACTAAAGACTAAAGACTAAAGACTAAAGACTAAAGACTAAAGACTAAAGACTAAAGACTAAAGACTAAAGACTAAAGACTAAAGACTAAAGACTAAAGACTAAAGACTAAAGACTAAAGACTAAAGACTAAAGACTAAAGACTAAAGACTAAAGACTAAAGACTAAAGACTAAAGACTAAAGACTAAAGACTAAAGACTAAAGACTAAAGACTAAAGACTAAAGACTAAAGACTAAAGACTAAAGACTAAAGACTAAAGACTAAAGACTAAAGACTAAAGACTAAAGACTAAAGACTAAAGACTAAAGACTAAAGACTAAAGACTAAAGACTAAAGACTAAAGACTAAAGACTAAAGACTAAAGACTAAAGACTAAAGACTAAAGACTAAAGACTAAAGACTAAAGACTAAAGACTAAAGACTAAAGACTAAAGACTAAAGACTAAAGACTAAAGACTAAAGACTAAAGACTAAAGACTAAAGACTAAAGACTAAAGACTAAAGACTAAAGACTAAAGACTAAAGACTAAAGACTAAAGACTAAAGACTAAAGACTAAAGACTAAAGACTAAAGACTAAAGACTAAAGACTAAAGACTAAAGACTAAAGACTAAAGACTAAAGACTAAAGACTAAAGACTAAAGACTAAAGACTAAAGACTAAAGACTAAAGACTAAAGACTAAAGACTAAAGACTAAAGACTAAAGACTAAAGACTAAAGACTAAAGACTAAAGACTAAAGACTAAAGACTAAAGACTAAAGACTAAAGACTAAAGACTAAAGACTAAAGACTAAAGACTAAAGACTAAAGACTAAAGACTAAAGACTAAAGACTAAAGACTAAGCTGACAATCGCACGCTACGGCCCTATTTAGATTACTGTTTAAATTGAAAATGACGATTATTAAAAAATGCTGTTTACCAGTCCTGTCGATTCCGGCAGTCAACTACTAATCGAAAGCGTACTGGAAGAGTTTTGAAGTAGTTCGACAATCTAATGAAATATTTACAGCTTGAAGTGCATTGTTAGCTTACCGACGAAACAGACACGGTTCTTACATTAAGTCTCATTATGATCGCTATCATGTCAGCGCTGGGGCGAATAATGAAGAAAGAGCATACAGCGAAACGGAGCAATTAGGAATCAAATCGATGTCACCAGACCAGCCAGACTACCAGCACCAGTGGCGGGTAGCGCCGGTGTAAACTCTGCGTTCGCGACTCGTTTCTGAGCTTCGCCGGTAACGACCTACTACCGACTCATTATTTTTATTCAAATGAGATTAAAACCCAGAAACAATCTGCGCTCGTCTGGGCGCCGCTAGGGGGAAAAGCATATGCCGGGAAATATCAACAACTGCCGAAGGGTGGAGAAAAACAGTGACCTTCACCTATGTTGTGCACCTGTCACGGTAAGTGCTTCGTCAAGATAGCCCTCAAAGCTTCTCGGACTGAAAAGCAAGAGGTACCTAGTATCATTATGACATTAGTTGAGAATATTTGAATTAATCTAACCACTCAAAATGGTAGAACTACGTCGGAATATTTAGCTAAAAAACAGCCAACTTCGGAGACGTCACTAAGTAGGGGACATCACATTATTATAATAAAATCAAATTTTATTTCGCTCTCTGGAAAAGTTTCCTGCGTTAGGAAACATCGTAAAAAGTTCACTCTTTCTCTCGTTGAGTCACCCCTTGGCGGTGTCATAACTTCGCAAAGCGAACATAATGCAAGGGCGACACTCACAATACTATTTTACTATTGTACCCACGAACAGCAAGCAGACTGTTGTTCCTTTGATTCTGAAAATTATTCATTCATTATTCGGCACAGTCTCCCGCGCCACCAGTGACAGCCAGCAACGACAGGACTGCGATGCGATGCGACGCCCGCGCCGTGCCGTTACGTTAGCTTGGGTCATTAAAATTGTAGATCGTACCGCAACCGTAGAGCGGAATCCTACGTACTGTCGGGTGCCGTGTGGGAAGCCTTCATCGGGCGTTCGTCCGAGAAAGTACTGCTCTTCCTGCCGTTAAGACGAACCGAAAGCCATGAAGCGTCCGATGAAGTGCAGGGTTTTGCTCTGCACTCCGATGCCATTGCATTGTAAGATGGGCGGCACAGGCAGGCGGCGTCGGCGTCGGAAGCGGTGTCGGGTGTGAAAGCAATCACACTACAATGCTCCTCAAGTGGAGTTTGAATAGAAATTGTATCCAGTCAGAGGTTTTGTTCGTCCCTCGTGCTCGGTAACGAGGGAAAGCGGAGAAACCGCAGGAGTTCCTCTGGCATGAGGACGACTCCAGTAGCAGCGAATAACCATAGCGTAATAAATGACCAACTCAGACCGGTCGAGTCGGGGGACGACACGATACCGGCAAAAGGGCGGAATAAAAGACAAGTTCTTTCTGCCAACCGAGCGAAATGCATGAGCTTTATTCGCTCTCTCATTTGCATTTTAATTGGCTAAGAACTGGTCATTCCGGACTGCCATCGCACATTATGTAGACCGCAACAGTATAGTGGCAAAACCGAACTCGAGAAGTCGAGAACTCGGTGGATCCCCGGCGCTTTTCGGGGCGCTCCTGTTGCCCTCACCGGGCGGCGATTGCGGTGAACTTTGCAGGGGGTTTGCTGCTTTTGCTGCTTGTTTTCTGCTAGTTTTATTTACAACCTAGACATAGGTGCTATGAGGATATATAGTTTTTATTGTTTACTTTCTACTGCTTATGTGTAGCGGGTAGCTATAATTTTCCCTCTTTTAATTAGATTTATCGGTTTCGTTATGTTAAATGCAATGATGGATATTAAACGGGTTTACCCGAAAATTGCACATTTCGAAATCTTTTTGTTTTCTTTGTTTGGTGCTAAATTTATGTTTCATGAATCCTATATTTCAAAAACGCATCTGTTCGATAACCAATTATTGCTTTGAAAGGATAATAATTTCGCTTCCCATAATCATTGAGCTGGATGGAACGCAATGTTTAACAGCATAAAATGTATGCACATATTCAATGATGGCACAACAAATCCCATCAATTGTACATTAATGACCCACTTATCATGTCCAATCAGTGTCCACTAACAATTATTTATCGAAAACCTCACTTGCTTACACAGAAATACGCCGAGTAATCCCGTTTCAAAATAGAACCGTGTTAACTGAAAAGAGGTAAAAACAGCACTCAGATAACGATGACGAAACACAATTTATGGTCGTCCTCAATTAATTATTCATATTCATATATATGAATGACTCTTCCTTCCAAACAGCATCGAGAGATGTAAATATAGCGCGTTGATAATTGAAAGTGCTGAAGGACCCACCCCTCCTACACTGTTTGCTCCACAGTTTACCCTACTCTGAACTGTGAACCTGATAAATTATCACCAGCGACTCTCGAGGATTATCAAATGGATTCGCCAGAAGCTTTTCTTGGCCCCTGAATTCTACAGCAAACTGGTTGCATAATTAATGACACGGTGCTTCCGTACAGATCCACCATCGTCGAAGGGGTGGGGGTGCCCTTCCATCTGGGACGAAGTGGTCACAATTATCTCCATTCGGTTTGCTACCTATGAGGCCGCTCATCATAATCCGTCATCGACAAAAGGTCGTCGTCATCATCATCTTTACAGAAGAGAGAGATGGTTGCGCTGTCATCATTTTCATGCCTCCCCGGAGACCAGCCGAACCGCCGGGCCGGGGCCCAACCAATGCGATGGCAATAAATTGATAATTATTGAAATCTGACCCCTAAAACCCGTCGAGTGGAACGAGATTAGCACGATTCGGCGGGAGAGGATTGCGGTCGCTTTAAGAGCAACATCTTCCGGGTTGCTGTTGAGGTGAAAAGTTTATAACGAGATAATTAATTAAGCTCCATTGACAAGAGCTAATTAATCACCGAATGTTGCTACTATTTACCGACCACATTAACGTGGCGGAAAAAATTTACAACAATGAATCAGCAGCGGCAACACAGCTTCCAGGGGTTAATCATTGTGGTTTTTTTACAGCAAAACTTCGCTATTTATACGTTGAAATGCAAATATAAAGCGGAACTGGGACAAATAAAATGTGTCGCGGTCATCATAAAGAACTGTGTAAATTTTACGGGAAAATTGTATTTGCAGATTATCTTTTTGTTGCACAAGCATAGGTCATAATAAAATATTTTTAATCCAAAAAGGTTTTTATTTGCAAATTGCTTACTTCGGGCATTTCTTTAATCCATTAACAAGGCTAACACCCATATTTCCCGATAAATCAACAGTTTCAAGTAAACGTAAACGTGTGTCGTCTTGCCTAGCTGAAATCGAATCGGAGATATCTGATCTAATTTACTATAATGCTGACTAAAAAATTTTTTTTTGAAGTGATAGGATGATTAATCTCTTTTGGACAGAGCATTACACGTTTTCAAATGTTTCCATTTGATTTTAACGCAAATGCCCAAAACATATACGTGGAACGCCTTATCCAAAATAGGGTAATCACACTAATGATAACAGAGATAACCGAGTTGTTTGACTAAAATGTCTAAATGCATTAAATACTAATGCTAAGTAACTCTATGAAATGTAACTACGTTCTATATGTACACTGTACATATAGGTAAGTGATTTAATTGCGTAAAAAAGATCCGGTTTCAAGTCCAACTCATGTCCACTTTCTAAATACAATTTCATGTCCAATTTTGAGTGCGATTTCAAGTAAAATTTCAAGATCTGTTATAACCCCATTCTGCTTAGTTGGTTTCGAGGTACGATGCTGGTCTAACAAGTCAGTCGTCGTATGTTCGAATCTCGGCTAGGCGGTGCTGCTAGATGGAGTTAGTAACTGTCCTGTACTCTAATAGCCGGCTGTGAAGTCTGTCGATAAAGAAGGGTCAAGTTTTAGAAAGGACGTTTAAGCCCGATGGCTTTTTTGCTCTTTTAAAATACCATTTTAAACACCGATTTTCAGTCTATTTTACGCCAGATTTCAAACCCAATTTCAACTTTAATTTTACATCCAGTTCAAAGTCCAGTTTCAAGTAAAATTGCACGCTTAATTTCAAGTTAACTCTCGTGTCTACTTTGATGTCCAATTCCATTCCCAAGTTAAATTTCCGACCCGATATATGTCCTGTTTCAAGTCCATTTTCACAATTAATTTCACGCTTCATTTTGAGTCTAATTTCAGCCAATTGTTAAGTCCATCTTCAAACCTAATTTGAAGGTTGACTTCAACAGTGATAAAGGTAAAATTTTAATTCCATTTACAAGTTTAATTTTCAGTTCAAATTGAATTAAATCTTCAAGCTCAAATTGATTTAAGTTCATGCCCAATTCAAAATCCACTTTCAATTTTAAGTAAAATCCCAAGTCACAATTCTAAGTTTTATTATTCGCGTCTAGTGGGTTTCATGATGAATTGCATGAAACCACTAGCAAAACTATGAGTTCCACTAGAACAGTCTGATGACCGTTATAAACCGGCATAAATAATTATAAAACTGATCATGCTTTTTGCTACTTGACAGCCATCGCCATAAGCTAATGAAGCTTTTAGCTATAAATCATAATGCTTGCTCTGGTAAAAAGCTAAATCAGTCAGCCGGCTTTGTTAACTCGAAAATATACCCTTGTGCAGAACGGTTAGAATTGTACTCTCAGACCGTCCTGTTTGATTCGGTTTAAAGCGACCATAATGAAAATCGGACAAATTAAATAATAAATTTTCAGCAATCTCCGTAGTTGAGCAGCATATGCGCATTAAATTTTGTCTTGCATATTGGTATGATAGTCATACCAATACACGCTGACCAGTGTTATTAAATGGTAACTAGCTCTATAAAACTAACAGATTAATTGCGGTTTATCAGTTTAGACTGGTCCCCCCAAACCAAGCGGCTTTGAAATTTTTCCTTGGAATTTCAAGTCCGGTTTGAAGTCAAATTTAAAGCCAGTTTCAAGTTAAATTTTGAATTTTCTTCAGGGCCGGTGTGCAGGTCAATTTCAAGCTTATATTAATTCTGATTTTCAATTTTGAGCTGTCGTTCAACTTTTGACTTTTAATCGCACAATGTTGATTTGACTTTCGATTTGTTCTTTGTCTATTGGTTTGGGACCTCCCGTTGGCTTCTAGGTATGACGCTGGCCTAATAGCCGGTCGTCGTATGTTCAAATCTCGACTGTTAGTGTCAATAGGATCGTTGTACTGGTCCCGCAATGTCTTGTACTCTACCAGCTGGCTGCGAAGTCTGTCGTATAAAAACTGCAGGTCAAGTTTCGATAACGGAATGTCGCACCTAGACTTTACCTAGGCATCAAAATTTTGACGTTCTACTTTTGGTTTATAAATTTGGACATTTAACTTTCGACTTTTGACTCTTGATATTTTATTTCAAAGCGTGCACATATGACTTTCCAATTACCAATTCTAAACTCGTTGTGAGTTGCACAAAGGAGGTTATTATTGATCGGTGTTCATGCCAGAATGCATTTATAATGATTTTGAAAGAAGCTTATATTGACTATTGGAAAGTATTTATATTGTTTAAACAGTAGGGTTTGAAAAATTTTGATGGGGTGTTAATTTTAGCTACTTTTTATTCCAACATGTACGATATTATTTAATGCGCGTATGCTGCACAACTACGGAACTTACTGAAAATTTATTATATATTCTTGCAAATATTTTGTTATGTTCGCTGCAACTCAAATTGATAAGGGTGATCCGACAGTTAATTTTTCGGCTATGCATTTTCAAGTTAACAAAGTTGTTTGGGCGATTTACCTTTTTACGCAGCAAGCTTTGCGCTTTATAGCTTTGACGAACAAAACGGAAAGCTCATTAGATGATGGCCGTTACCGTCGAGCAGCGAAAGACATAAAGAGTTTTATTGCTGTTTTCAGCAGTGCGTTATAAGCCTACTTGAGCTTGTGGGCTGTCTCTTGAGGAGATTATAAAAACCTTCTGAATAGTGGGCCTCTTGGTCGAAAGGAAGTTATAAAGCGGCCATCAGAAGATGCTAGTGGAGTTCATAGTTTAATTAGCGGTTTTATGAAATTGGTCATAAAAACCACTAGAAGAACGCAATAAAACTTAATTTGCAGCTTGGGTTCTGTCTTCCACTCTTGTAATTTGATTTTGGACTGTTGGCTTTTACCTTTTGACTTGTGAATTTTGGCCTTCGACGTTTGACATTTGTCTTTTGACTTTTGACTTTCGACTTGAGACTTTTGTCCTTTCGTCCTTTTATACTTTTATCTTTTTGTCACTTTGTCTTTTTGTGCTATTATCTTTATGTCCTTAAGTCCTTTTGCTTTTTTGTTGACTTTTGATTTTCGCCTTTCGTCTTTCAACTTTAGACTGCTGAAAGACTGCTGACTTTTGAGATTTGCCTTTTGACTTTTGATGTTTTACTTTAGACTTCCAACTTTTGACTTAAGACTTTAGACTTTAAACTTGAGACTTTAAACTTTAGATTTTAAACTTTAGACCTTAGACTATAGGCTTTAGACTTTAGACTTTTGACTTTTGACTTTGACATTCGACTTTTGACTTTTGACTTTTGACTTTTGACTTTTGACTTTTGACTTTTGACTTTCGACTTTCGACTTTCGACTTTGGACTTTCGACTTTTGACTTTTGACTTTTGACTTTTGACTTTTGACTTTTGACTTTTGACTTTTGACTTTTGACTTTTGATTTTTGACTTTTGACTTTTGACTTTTGACTTTTGACTTTTGACTTTTGACTTTTGACTTTTGACTTTTGACTTTTGACTTTTGACTTTTGACTTTTGACTTTTGACTTTTGACTTTTGACTTTTGACTTTTGACTTTTGACTTTTGACTTTTGACTTTTGACTTTTGACTTTTGACTTTTGACTTTTGACTTTTGACTTTTGACTTTTGACTTTTGAATTTTGACTTTTGACTTTTGACTTTTGACTTTTGACTTTTGACTTTTGACTTTTGCCTTTTGACCTGTGACTTTTGGCCTTCGACATTTGACATTTGTCTTTTGACTTTTGACTTTCGACTTTGGACTTTTGTCCTTTCGTCCTTTGAGTCTTTTATCTCTTTGTCACTTTGTCTTTTTATCCTTTTATCCTATTATCTTTATGGCCTTTAGTCCTTTTGCCTTTTTATTGACTTTTGATTTCCGCCTTTCGTCTTTTAACTTTAGACTGCTGACTTTCGAGATTTGCTTTTTGACTTTTGATGTTTTACTTTAGACTACCAATTTTTGACTCAAGTCTTAAGACTTTAGACTTTAGACTTTAGACTTTAGACTATAGACAGTAGACTGTAGACTGTAGACTGTAAACTGTAGACTGTAGACTGTAGACTGTAGACTGTAGACTTCAGACTTCAGACTTTAGACTTTAGACTTTAGACTTTAGACTTTAGACTTTAGACTTTAGACTTTAGACTTTAGACTTTAGACTTTAGACTTTTAACTTTTAACTTTTAACTTTTGACTTTTGAATTTTGACTTGTTTTTAAAATTATCATGATCACATTTTTGTTGTTTCTGAGTGATAGCCGAATAGCTCGGTTATCCTAAATATTTTCCCAATTCAAAAATTCATATCTCATGAACCAAACAGCGTAGAGTACACAGTTTCTTACGAAAATGTAAGAAAATTTTCATAAGCAGCATATGCACGAATAAATTACTGAAAGATTTGGTGCTCCTAGAGAAAAAAAAACGAAAAGAGCACGGGGAAAAACGAGACAAAAACTGAACAAAAAGTAATAGAAAGCGAGAAAAAATGCGAGAGAGAAACAGAAGAAAAGCTAGCGTGGAAAAAACCAAACAAAAACCATAAAAAATGGGAGGAGAAACGTGACGTAAAAAGAAAAAAAGGTGAAAAGAGGATGAGCCAAAAAAAAAGGAAAACGAGGCAAAAACAAGGAGACTGGATAGCAAGAGAGGGAGATCAGAAGAAAAAAAGGAAAAACGACAAAGAAAACGTAAAAAATGCGAAAGAGAATGACTTAAAGGACACAATGGATAGTAAAGGTGGAAAAACGGAACAAAACAGAAGAAAAAGCTGTTCAAAAAAGGAAAAAATGAAAAAAAAAAACACAAGCAAGAAAATTGAGAAACGAGAGTAGAAAAAAACAGAACATTGCAGAAAACGAGGGAAAGCAGGACATAATAAGAGGAAGAACGAAACAGAGAAAAGCTAAAAATAGCACAAAAGCTGCCGGACAGAAAGCAAAAAAAACGAGGAGATGAAAAACGGAACAGAAAAGCAAAAACCAAGAGCAAAAATCAGGACTGAAAAGAAAGAAAAACGGTACAGGTAAAGAAGAGAAAGAGGATACAGTGGGCAGAAAAAAACAAGAGAGAGAAAAAGAGAGAAAACGAATAGAGTGGCAGAAAAGGTAAGAAAACGGGAAAGAAAAATAGAGAAACAAGAAACCAACGGGAAAGAAAGAAATATAGCGAGAGAGAAAAAAGAAAACCGATAGAGGAAACGTGGGAAACGGGAAGTAGGACAACTAAGATATACAAGGAGAAAGATGGGATAACCTGGAAATGGGAAATGGTAAAATGAGACAGAAAAAGAAGAAAAGAAAAAGTAACTGAAAATATACAATACAATACAATGGGATACAATGGAAAAGACAAGACGAAAACACAGGAGATAAAAAGGAAAACTGAAGAGCAAAGAGAAAAAAGGGAAACCAGATCAGAATAAACGTGAAAGGGGAAAAATAGTAAGAAATGAGTTAAAAAAAAAGACGAAAACTGGAAATGCAAAAAGGAACGAAAAAGGGTATAAACGAGAAAGAAAAAAAATTACAAAAACCGACTGACAAACGAAATGAAACACAGGATTGAGAATAAGAAAACATGGGACAGACAGAACGAAGAAATTCGGATCAATGAAATATATGGAGTAGAAGAAAAGAAAAACGAGAGAAATAAATGGAAACTAGAAGAAAAGTGAGCAAAAAGCAGTGCAGAAAAGAAGAAAAATAAATAAAAAGTGGGAAAATTGAACTGAAAAATAGAACTGAAACACAAAATAGGCGTTTTACCTATGGAAATGGGAAGTGTCAAATTTTATTTCAAGTAAAACTTCGTGCCTAAAGTAAAACTTCGAGTCCATGTTCTACTTTAAGCCTAACTCTAATTTCCAGCCCAGTTCCAGTCTTATTTCTAGCCCAATTTCAACACCCGAAAGTCCGGAGTTTTCAACCTAATAATCCGATATTTTTATGATAAGTAAGGATAGATTCGCCAACCCTTGATTACTCCGCTTTTCCAGGCACAAAACATTCTTCGGAAAGGTCTCGTTCCCCACCTTTTGTTTATGTCTGGGCATGCTAGCGCCTTTACTTTTACTACAACTTAAAGCGATCTTGTAGATACTTGACTAAAATTTGTAATCCTCTTCAAGTTACGGACGTCGTTGGACGGTAGTTCCGATTTTTAAAAATATTTATGTATTTCAAAAACCCATATCTCAGGAATCAGGCAGAGGAATAAACTATAGTCGGAGCCAATTATTATAGCCGGATTCGAACCACTTCTCTTTCCCGAATCCGGTTATAATTGGCTCCTTGTAGTTTGTATTATAGCTAGTTTCCGTTCGCGGATCCCCCAGCTTGGGTAAAGAGGAACGGTACACAACTTCTCAAGCGTTGCTTCAACGACCCTCCCTTACCTAATTTTCCGCCATTGTCCCGTTCTGTTTAGATACTATCAACACCTTTGCTTCATTACTTTCTTCTGGATCGATTGTAAAAAACTACCGTTATAAAAAACTGCCTGACGTCTTCAAAGATTAAGACAAAAACACGAGCATTATTTTTGTTCCTAAATTATAGTCGAAAAACTATTGTTTAGAAATGGAACATGGCCGGTTGTTAGGTTTTGAAAATTATTATCTATAAAAGACACATATCCCTAATTTCCACTGCAACTATCTTGCTATAAATCACATAATTTTGTTGTCCATACAAAAAATTGAGCAATTGCGTTCTTCTAATAATCGCTGCACCACTGACCGACTTTTCTTTTGAATTTGATTCGATGCCGCCATCACGAACCAACCCAATGATATTTCTTCGAGATGCTGGCTTGCTGACAGCAACGGCAGCCATTTGGCACAACTTCTAGTTTAGATATAAAACTTTGTACTAACAAGGGGAGAGAAAAAAAATCAAATTCACTGCATATTGTAGCTATAAATCATCCGTGAGATGAGAATTTTATTTGTAGAAAAAATTTATCCGCCAAACGTGATTCGATTTGCATAAAACACGTGGCTCACCGTTGGTTGGCCGTACTCTGGGAACAAACGCGCCAACGGTACAAGTCGCTTGGCTTGCCTGCCAGAAACGCCGAAGAAAAGTGGAGATGAACTTCCTTCGCCGTCGGTTTAGCCTCGACCGGGTGTGGGTAGGAGTGCAATGTCGGCAGGGTGAAGAAGTCAATTTAATTCACAATGATTACTGCAGACACTCGTTTGCGAGTTTGTGTGCTTGTGACACACTCTCGGTGCACGCTTATGAACTGCCTTCGCAACGAGCCAGAGGAACTGCAGCTAAAGACTCGCCAACCGGAAGCATCACCGCACTAGCTGCAGCTGCAGTAGCAGGAACAGCAGCAGGAACGCAGCACACGTCATATAAACAAATATGCGTCGACTAAGTGCCTGCTCGAGTGGATTGCATCGGTGTACTTCAGAGTAGACATTATGAAACAGCCAACGAGTCGATGATGGTGAGAGGGATCATATTCAGTTATTTCCGGTTTTATAAACTAGAACATATCCCAACAAGTTTTTCTGCCTGCCAGACCTTGCCAGCCGGCTAGCCTAGCTTGCCTGTAGGATGGAAATGTCCTGAATAAGCTCGGCAAACGGTAGCCATAAATTGGCGAATGAATGAAGGTCCGACCAGCAGCATTCTGTTGTCCACCGATAGATACCTATCACAAAAGGTGGATTTCACCAGATCGTTTGAATAAACTGCAGCTAACACACATTGATAAATTCAAACGAGAATCAGGGCAGGACAGCATTTGATCGATTGCAATTCAGGCCACAAACACAGTCGTAAATAAGTTAATTGCTGCTTTTCCGACACAGAAATCTATATACCTACGTAGTGATTTGTGAAGTATTAAATCAATTCAAGGAATTTAATAAAAGATCAATTTCATTCAATTCATTGCTTGTCTCCGATAGAGTTAAACACGTTCGTGTTAAAGATTAGAAAAATTGCATTAAATTCTCTATAGTCTTTATCTAAAATTACAGTGACAGCTGTAAAGGCATGCTTTTTTCAAGAAGATTTTTGTAACATTTATTTGCACCGAACATCCATAATTTAGAGAATATTGTCAAGACGAACATTTGGGTTTTTTTGACGTTTCGACACTCTGTTGGTGGTTTTTCGAGGGGTAATTGGGTTAAAATTGTATTTAAAAAAATTATTCCTTAATTGTAAATGCACTTCGAGCACCGCACGCTGATCTTTCTAAGTTTTTGTTTACCAAATTTGTTTCGACATATAAAGACTACTTTGTCAAGTACCACCAACATCAATATCAACTGTTTCCAGACCAGATTAAAATACTACATAAAAGTTTCTAGCATTTGTTTATGGTGAAAAGCGATGAAATGATTTTTTTTTCAGATAAAAGTTCTCTATATCATTTGCCATCGAACTTTGGCATCAGTTTAGAGTTTACGGAAGGACTTGAATTTTTTATAGCAATCATTGCTATGAAATGTAAACTTCGTTTGAACATAGAGACGTATGATAGAAAATCCCGATAGATTATGGCTATCTTAAGGAACCTTCAATCCTGTGTAAGCACTAAGATGAATTATTGCCGAGATGGCGACAGATTTCCTCCACCTAGTCGATGATTCCTATCGAAGCTGATAGTTTTCTTTCTCCCGTCGGTATACATACATATGTATTCAATCTACGACGCGTAGTGTCCCACCCGCTGCCGGCCGCACGGCTCTCAATGGCATTTCCACACTAACTCAAGTGAAGCAATAAATTCCGCTGTTCGCCTTCCTGCGCTTCGCTGGTGCGCCCCCCACGCTGCCAACGACGGTTACTGACCGGACCAATGAAAGGAAAGAAAACTAACGCATCCGTCCGTCGGAAGATTAGAAAATATTATCTCTCCGTGGAACCTTAATCTTCGCCGGCATCCTGCGTTCGCGTCTTCGGCAGCGATCGGAAACCCCTGTGGTAGTAATATCGAACCACAGGGTCGTAGAGTGTATAAATTTATTAACAGCAAAAAGTTTACAACAAGACAATAATATATCAGTTTAAAATTAGAGAAGTGATCATACCGAGCAAAAAACTGAAAAAAAATCCATGTTCCGGTACATTCTCTATTGTGATTCAGAACCGGTCCTGTTGAACATCACGGTTTCAGCCCTGGGCGTTCTCCGAATTTCACCAAACAACTTACCGCACTGTGAAGCTTATATCCTCCGGTGAGGGTTTTCGGGATAAGGCCAACCCGAGGGCGAAAAACGAGGGGATGCACACAAAAAAAAGGAAACGATCGAAATTTATTGCTTTTTCAAGCAGCATCCATTGGTCGCCTTACGACCGCTTTACCTCCCCCCAGTCTGATTCGCTCCCTCTTCCGGCCCGTTTCGTTCACGATCTGTTGATTTTATTTGTCCTGATGGCGTGTTCGCTTGTGACCGCTTCTTAATAAATTCCACCGGTACTTGGCCGCCGTCGCTACATCGCGCTCGCGTACTCTTCGTGCTAGCGATAGCGCAGTGTGGGAGCTTTCGCTCCATTGCATTGCAACCAACTACCACCCCCAACACCACCCAGTAGTGGTGGTTCAATTGCAACGAAATATTTACGGGTGCTTTTGCTCCGAACGGAAAGGAAATATTGCATGCGAAATGTGTCTCCGATGAGAAATCTTCGCCGGTTTAGTGCTGGATGGGATTGTGTATGTACTTCTAGCTCTTCGAGAAGGGTGCGTTGTATGCATTTTAACGAAGAAGCATTCAATTTATGGATTATTTTGCGTTTTAAATTCATCTGAGAACGATTTTCTGGTACGCCGAGTGTGGGATGCTACGATACGTGCTTTGTTTTATAGGTCAACAATGCGATTAAATTTAGCTATTCCTATGTCTAATTCTATTTTTGAATCTTTTCCTATTTATATTTTTATTCTTATTTCTATTGCTATTGCCATTGCTATTCCTATTCCTATTAACGAACAACATTCGCTAATTGGTTGAACACGTTTGCGCAAAATAAAGTACTTTACATCACTTCATTAGGCACATTTTGATTGTTTATTATTTATTTGTATGCATTTGTGTGTGAAAACTCAAGATTTTTCAAGAATATTCTTTATTTTTACAAATTAGAAAAAAACATTTTGCGAAGTAAATGAAACATTTACATTATTGCAAAATAAACTATTCAAAGACAAATGAAAGCACTAATTTGCAATCACTAGTCATCTCAAATAAGTGAAGGTTCAGTGTAATAGAATGAATTCCAGAGATGTTTGCTGCTTAATTGACATGCAATCAAGTTAATAAAAATTATGTCAGTTGATGGACGTTAAATGAAATTTGTAAGATTTCATGCACAGTATCAGCATGAAGCCGAAGATTCTTTGTAATGATTGAACCTAGACCAATTTTGATGTCTTGGCTTGGGAAGTACGACAGATTCTGTCGACCAGAAACAGTGACGCTCGTTCGTTCTAACAAATTTTTTTACGATCGCAATTATATCTAATCCAATTTGATGTGTGTATTAGTGAAGTGTGCCAAAAAAAATAACAAAAGTTCCTTATCCCAACAGATCGCAAATGCTTTACGACGAGACGCTTAACCTAGGCGAAATTGATATCTGTGTTGGAAAAGTGAACTACAGCTGTAGTGTTCTGTTATAATAGTGAACACAAGTTTCCGAGTCTTTCGGCATTGAAGATGATTCGACTCGTAGAGTAAGCCTCAGAGCCTGTTTTTGTGTTTCCAGAAATGCGGATAATAACCCTTACTTCTAGTAAACCCTTCTGTTAAATGAATTTTCTTCACGCGCTGTCGCTGTGTCTTTCTGGACCCGCAGTCTTCTTTGCTTGCGGACTTTGCCGAGACGATGCTGTTGAATTTTCCTATCGAAGTTCGCCTAATCCATGTTCATTTCACTTAACATGTTAGACTAATCTTCTGAGTCTCTCTTTTCCTATAACAGTCTCTGTTGACATCATGGGATACCAGTTTGTCAGTTGTAACCAAGTTATCCGAAATAATTGTGCGCACTGGTATGTTAAGTAGCACGAAGAACTGCTTATCCTCCGATCAGCACGGACTTTTGTCCCTCGGATCGGGATATTGAACATAATGCGCAAGTCGAAGTAATTTACACAGACTTAAAAGCTGCATTAGACCGAATTGATCATCAAATACTGCTTAAAAAATTTACATTTGAAAGATGTACAGCAGTTTGTCACGTGGCTAAAATTATTTTTGTGTGATAGATTTTCCAAGTTAAGCTTATGTCGGATTTATCACCTACAAACCTACATTTACAAACAGATCAGGTGTAGCATGCTTGGTTCATCAACTTCGGCTATTTCGAACCCGTGGCGGTCAGTGTGAGGTTATTCACTACTACATATTGAGCATCTGTTTGAATGCTGCGACGTTGAACGTGTCACATGTTGAAACGTTAAATCACTAGATGTAACTCACGGGGATTCTTATCCTTTCATCAATCTCCTTTCATCAAGACAAATGTTTGTCAGATAAAAAAGAATAAATAAAAAAAATAAAGTGATGGCTTTGGCATACTTAAAAATCTATTTAAGTAGGTCCGCCATTTCATTTGCCAAAAATCCAAAAAAATCAACAGCTTAAACCTGTATAACTACTTATGCATATAATCATGTTCGTACAAATCCATTTAGTTTTAAACAATGGTTGTCAAGCAATTTCATTCGTCTATGATCTTACCTATCCATATCTTTTCATTTAACTATGGTCGTACCAAATCATATAAATCTTTCAATAACGATCGTACCGAATCATTTAATTCATGTATGGTCATACCGAACCATATATTTTATCAACAATGATCGTACCAAATCATTTAGCTGATCTATGGTCGTACCGAACCATATACATATCGCTTTTCTCGAATTACAGTGATAATCGGGAATGGAATCTTTCGGATTACAGAGAGTTTCACACCGTAACTTCTTCTCCTCTGTTGGGTACACTTATCACTGCGTCCCTTATTTTGAACTATTGTGGTATGCCCCGTTTTATTATTTTACTATACGCTTCAAGCTTACCTATCACTTACTGAGGAAGTGACAGGCTGGTAGCTGGAGAGAGACATGTGCCAATCAGGGATGACTAGGTTTATGAACCTAGTACCCTGATCGGCGACGCCAACCAGATCTCCCCTTTTTGAGATACTGCAATCTGCGTACTATTTGTGCTCCATGATTGCAGAGCAAGTGCTCCGAGGCTAAATATCATCTTGTACGAAGCTGAGATTCCGAAGATGATACTTACTCGGACAATGTCCTGTCGCAAGACCGGTAAGCTTACTGAGATCTCTCTTATTGAGACTCAGCAACTTTTGAGTAACCCAGGGGTAGATACTCGACGTTATATATTTTTAGATTGTTTGAGCGATTGTACAGCCATCTTACTGGCCATAACTGTTCGGCTCTCCTTTTGTTTCAGCCCACCCTCCAGCACAAAGTCAGAGATCAGGCAGAGTGAATCTTGACCCGTGAGTAGAGAGTTGGAGCCATATCTTCGTTTGTCGACCCACAACGAGTCGGCGTGTTGAGGATAGACGAGGATCAGGACTGAACCTCAGCTAGCGCATCGTTCAAGTCCTGTTCCTTCCCTACTCTCCTCTCCACCTCATTCGTTTCTTTGTTTTTCGGCAGAGAGAGTTTGCACGGTAAGAAATCGTCCACTGCATCAGTGGCCGGCTTGATGCAGCAAGGGCAAATTGCTGTGGAGGGCACGCTGGTACTCCACAGGCTCCGTTGCGGCGAGACAATTTATAGAACCCCCTCCACCATTCATCCCTCGGCACGGTCACACCTCGCGTCACACCTTGGATTAGGGATTTATCCATTCAAGTTTTTACATAATAGCTATGGATAACAGCTATTACAACCATCTCCTTTAGGGGCTTTGAACCCTCTGCTTTGGTTCCTGGGAGTCAAGAGAACCGTCCTGCAGGCGGAGAGTTTACACTTCAGCCTTCGCATGAGTGCCCCCTTCTCTGTCCGCATACGACCCTAGTTTCCACCGGTTGACCGATTTCCACTAAGGAACGTATCCCGGATGGGACCACGAGGGGGTCGAGATAGGAGTTGCTGAATAAGAGGCTGTGGAACCTCATGGTGGTTCTGGAGCGCATTATTCAACCATTTACCATCCTACACCGTAACTTAGAATAATTACTGAATTTATTAACCCTCTAACGGGTAAGACCGTCTACAGACAGCCTTCGCTTTTGGAGATCCAGAGCCACATACGAAATTTGTTTTGAATTGACAATATGCAAAATATGTTCTGAACAGATTTCCTGACATTTTGCTATCAATATCACAACATTCTGACTATGCATTCAAAAATTATCATCTTTCGAAAACAAAAATTCCGAAAAATTTCGAAAATAATTATTGCGCGAATATTCCGTTTTTTACTTTTGAAGAAAAAGGACATCTAGAACCAAATGACTGATCTGAAAATTTTTCTATGAGTAAATTTTATGCTTTATTTCAATTTTGTAATATATCTGAATTGAAATTTGTTGCCAAATTCGAAATCCTACTGTACTTCATTCAGTAATGATCGTACCGAACCATTTAATTCATCTATGATCGTACCGAACCATATATTACATCATCAATTATCGTATCAAATTATTTCTTTTTATTTGGTTATGGTCGCATAGAATCGTTCAATTTATATTCGTAGTATCGAAGTTTCCCTTTATCAATTATGTTGGTCATGTATACCATGGCTTTCATCAGAAAGGAAAAGAATGACAGGAAGCAAGGTAATAAACAAGTGTTATAAAAATATACTTTACAAATTCAGTCATTCAAGTTATAGTTCTTATCCATTCTGTGATAATAAAACATGGATAAAATAATTTCCCTATGATGCCTATGCGTTCAAATCAAATAACCCGTGAAGCAACAAGTAATAATACTCTAATATAAGTAGGGTAGTGTCGTGACGGTCGGGCCACTGTTATGGTCGGGCCACCACAATTTTTTCAGTCTTAGTAACTCGAAATATCTATGTACAAGCATTGTAGAACTTCTTACTGTGACCGCTAACTTTTCACAATATTGTGAGTTTCAATCGTGTATTCAAAACACGCGTACTGAGTTTAGTGATTGAATCGTACAAAAAAAGTTTTTCAGGCGTAGTGAACTTTTCTTCAAGAAATGATTCATGAAATGGAATTATCGAGATAAATATTGAAAATATATTAAGTGTGTTGTGCTCTATACGAAGACTATATAAAAGCCCCGTTTCAGTAAGATGTTCGGGTAGGGTAAGGCAAAATACGACAAAAGCGCTTTTTGTAAAGGTAGGGCCACTTGTTTAGTCATGGTTGGGCCACCATAATTTTTAGCGCGAAAGCACAATATTCGCTAGAAAATATCAGTCACGTGTTATGAGATGTAATAAAGCAAAATTACTATGTGTAAAACCTATATTGTTGTCGTTTTTTCATTGTAATAGTTCACTTCGGAAAAGGCGATAAATAATAATATTGATTTTACAAGATCGCTAAAATTTCGCAAAAATGTAATTAAAAATAGAGTATTTGTACTTATATGGGCCGTTATTCACGAAATTCATTGTTTTCTTGTCTCTACATAGAATTTTAATACGTATATCTTGGTTTTTCAGCGGTGGCCCAACCTGTACAACATAGCCCAACTATGACAACATTTTTTGTCTTCACGGAAATGTGTATAACTTTATTATTTTTCAAGCAATCAGTTCAAGATTTTCCAGAAATGTACCTTATTCTTAGACCTTTCCATCGATGTGTATAGATTACCGAAATTCTTTATGAAACAGAAGTTATGGGCGAATGCCAAAACGTGGCCCAACCACGACGACATTCCCCTATACGCGATTAATATGTTTAAAAAAAATTACGGATTGTACTCAATGCTTTATGCCACATACGTGCAGTTCAAGATGGCCGCATGCAGCATTGGCCCCTTTGCAAATTTGTTCAAAACCGTTATTGCCGGCCGCGCCAATGTCGGCTGTCCAAGATCAAAGATGAGCTAACTTTAGATGACTTTCTATGCAAATGGTAACACTCGTGAAGATTGATCAAAATATGACACATACAAACTCCCCTCTAGTAAACTGCCGTTTTCACAATTAATGATTCACACAAGTTTATTATTTATTTGAATATATTCAAAATTTTGCACAAACATAATGAATAATCCACATCATCCACGGCAGCAGGCAAGTAAACCGAGCGGAGCAGGAAGTATTTTCCAAACAAGCTGTTGCCCGATAGTTTGGAATTCGAAACCACTCGTGTCTCTCAACTTTAAGCGAAGCAAATTTGTTGTTCCTTCTGCTGCAGCCAGTTTAGTAGCTAGCAGCCAGGAAAAGTTTCGACCGAATCGGAGCTTCCCCCCCGGAAGAGCGCCCGCCGGAAGCGGGAGAATGCAAATTGAATTTACGCAGAAATTTCGAATCCTTGATAAACAACCGACCGAAAATTGCTACTGCTACCGAACGGAGAACGACCAATTTAATTTGATAAGAAGCTATTTCATTGGATCCGTATGCTTGCTTGCAGTTTTGCGTGCGCAATGGAAGTGCGGAAATTAAAATCTGTTTGATGTACCGACCGTAGTTGGACAACTCGAGCTGCCCCAAGAATTAAGAAGTTTATCTTGAGGGTACTGTAATGGATTTTGAGCAACCGGGCAGTTTGCACCGGTCGAGTCCGAATGGAATTAGTATTAAACGTTCACAATTTATGTTAGCGTTGTAGTTACAGTTGTTGATTTGAACTTGTCATAAAATATTTATAAAGGCCTCACTAAATATGTCTTCTTGTAAACAAACGAAACGAAATAATTTTATTTGCTACGTTTAGTTCAGTTCTGTCAGTAAAATATTACAAAAGTACAGTTTCCATTTCGTTAGACCTGATGGAAACACTTAGCTTTTCAAGTAGGTGGAGAAATTTCTGCTGAAATGAACAAAATCAAGGTTTATAATAAGGGCCAGAATGCAAGTCAAAGCCGGATTTATACAGTATAACAATTCATTTGCAGTTTTGAAGGAAAAAATGGGCCATAATTTTTTTTCTCACTTCAATAAATTGTGCCATGACTTTCAAAAACACTGCACTTTCCCAAATGGACACTCTTGCCCGGCAGCTCCTTAGAATGTCCGCAGCTAACTGTGCGAACTGTGGGCGAAAAGCTCTCTGCTGAAAGCGAAGGCAAAAGTTTGTTTTTCCCGTTGGGTTGATTTACGGTGGTTTCCCGACTGTCTATTCTGCACAACCCCCGAAGAACCACGACAACCGCTGTACCGACTGCTCTGCGTTCGAGTTGGTAGGTACTCGCCGAACAATCGAAACTATCAGTTTCAGGATCGCAGTAGTTTATCACGACACCGCCGCCGGTGGTTCTCTGGTTTCCTCCCCCCGGGGTTGTACTTTCATCCGTTCGATTTAAAGTCCTTCTATCTATCGGATGATTCCGATGGGGGTTCTATCGTACAATCGTTAACGACTGCTTCGAACTTGTGAATCGAATTATGCAAATAGTGCGGAAATTTATTTTACAGCTTTCTTTTATCCTCCTGCAGTGCTTCTGAATGACGGAAGTCATTCAATGTCAATAGCAAGTGCAGAACTAAAATGGGATTTATTTTCCAACTGTTATTATGTGCCGTAAACCTCGGTGGTATTTGCTCGGTGGTAAGATTCAGAGGAGTGAAACTGCTTTCACGCTGCTACAAGCACTTTAACGGTCGCTTAACGCTACCCTGCGAAACGGAGCGAATGCGCCGGACCGATGCACCATAAATTCTCCTCCGGGAGAGTAATGTCGTAAATTTTCATCTCGTCTCAAGCGCAATAAATTTCACAAACTCACTATCTCACAAAACTATCCGTCATGAATGCAAAATTATCACTGCAATTCAAAACAATTGTACTACTGATGTGCGCTGGGGTTGTTCTTTTAACTGATTTTCTATGACGACATCGCACTTAAGGACAATTCGTTCTGCAGGACCCACCACAGAAAAACTTTAAGATCGTTAGAAACGACACAAAGAGAAACATTTGCCTGACCCAGTTGCGCGAGACTGAGAACCGCTCTACGGGAACAACCGGAAACCCATGAGGACAAAAACAACCGCACGTTGAGTGATACGCAGTGCGTGAATATCACACACAGATGCGAGTCGCCGCAGTACGTGCGCCGCGGAGGCACGAGCCACGCCGCAATCAGTTCGCTCCATAAATTTGCAGTGCATTCAAACATGGAAAACCGCAATCATAAATTCATAAATATTCGCACCAGTTTCCACGGATTACCATCAAGGCACGTTGCAAGCCGCACCGGCAACCGACGACATCGATTGGTCCCGTGCGATTTTTGCCCGTGCGTCCTCGTCTTGTGTGCGTGTGGGTGAAACCGAAAAGCTTCCGCAATTAAAATCTTTATCGGTGCCACTTGAATGTAGAACTGAGTTAGACCCGAGCCGGATGTTTGAAAATGGGTGAAAGCTTTGACAGGATCCGGGAAGGAGAGTTTGCGGATTAACTTTTTTTTGTTTTAGTTGAGGAATCGTAGAAAAAATGAATAAAATTTTAAAGCTGGCACAATCTATTTGCTCTTTATCAAGCGCACGGTAGCACTGGGACTGGGACTGGGACTGGGACTGGGACTGGGACTGGGACTGGGACTGGGACTGGGACTGGGACTGGGACTGGGACTGGGACTGGGACTGGGACTGGGACTGGGACTGGGACTGGGACTGGGACTGGGACTGGGACTGGGACTGGGACTGGGACTGGGACTGGGACTGGGACTGGGACTGGGACTGGGACTGGGACTGGGACTGGGACTGGGACTGGGACTGGGACTGGGACTGGGACTGGGACTGGGACTGGGACTGGGACTGGGACTGGGACTGGGACTGGGACTGGGACTGGGACTGGGACTGGGACTGGGACTGGGACTGGGACTGGGACTGGGACTGGGACTGGGACTGGGACTGGGACTGGGACTGGGACTGGGACTGGGTCATTTCATTCAACTATAATCGTACCGAATTATTTTGCTTATCGATGGTCCTACCGAATCATATACTTCATACTACACCGATCGTACCGAATCATTCAATTCGTATATGGCCGTACCGAACCATATACGTCATCAAAAATGATCGTACCAAACCGTTCAATTCGTCTGCGGTCGTACCGAAGCACATACTATATCAACAATGATCGTACCTAATCATTTAATTCGAATCTTTTAATCCATCCACCTTTTCGCGTACCTAATGGCGGCTAGTGGGTACAACCTTTCAAAAATATTTAAATGCTTTTGGCAACTCTGTGCGCGTCAAATTGACACTTCCACAGTAGATTGCTATTGTAAATCTGTCAAATATACGTGAGCAGAGTTGCCAAAAGCATATAAATATTTTTGAAAATTTGTACCCATTTGATATATGACCGTGCCAAATCATTAAATTCATCTGTGGTCGTACCGAAACCTATACTACAGTGTGACACATATGTATTCGAACAAAAACAAAGTCATATATTTTTGTAAATAAAGGCTTTATTTCGAATTTCAATCAAGTAAAGGCGATCGCTAATAGGTCCAGGAATTTGCTATCCTGTTTCGTAGCTTATCGAGACGGAGGAGAACAAACAGGGAATGCCGGTGAGATCGTTCTATAATTTCATCGTTTATTTTATTTTTGATTTTCAAGCATTAACTTCAAAATCTGAACACCATTTTTGTTGTGTTAATTTTTATATTTATTTTAAGCCTTATATTAATTTAATTTTGGTAGCTCGTATGATTTATCTATTTTCAGAGAGCGAAATAAGGTGCTATAACCTTGGCCTATTGCAGCTTGGCTTGTGGTTAATGGCATAAGTTCATCCTCGAGGGTCCGGAGTATCACTTAACCTTTATTAGCAATTGATACTCCCAACGAAAACAAAGTTAAAATTACTCAGAGACGGTTGGCACGAGACGTCCCCGTTTCTTCCCCCTGTTGATTTAGAAATGTATCTATGTATGAATAACTTATTCACGCAAGATTCATTTCGTATAATCGTCTTTACGGCAATACTTCACAGTTGGCCTGGTCGATTAAACATTTGTGATATATATTTGATATTTGCAAATGTTAATACAGACAAGAAAAAATTTGAATTATTTCTATGATTAGAAATAGTTAAAATTATTTCCAGGAATCCTTTATTGTGGCTGTGATGGTATTAATAAGAATAAGAATAAGAATAAGAATAAGAATAAGAATAAGAATAAGAATAAGAATAAGAATAAGAATAAGAATAAGAATAAGAATAAGAATAAGAATAAGAATAAGAATAAGAATAAGAATAAGAATAAGAATAAGAATAAGAATAAGAATAAGAATAAGAATAAGAATAAGAATAAGAATAAGAATAAGAATAAGAATAAGAATAAGAATAAGAATAAGAATAAGAATAAGAATAAGAATAAGAATAAGAATAAGAATAAGAATAAGAATAAGAATAAGAATAAGAATAAGAATAAGAATAAGAATAAGAATAAGAATAAGAATAAGAATAAGAATAAGAATAAAGGCTTTATTTCGAATTTTAGTTTTAGAAGTTGGTTACCTATAGAGGCAGAACGCAACAAACAATAATCCAGAGGCTCAAATTAGAAGAACTTGGAGGCCATTCCTTTTTCGATATGAAATCCGTCAGATTGGCTTTGCACCACGTCTGCACAAGATTTGCAGTCCGGGCAGGAACTCTATCCTGTTGAAAGCAGTAATATTCTTCACCATACATTCCCTAAACGTAAGACATCAAATTTTGTTCTAAGACCATTTCTAGATAGTATTTTGCATTAACTTTCATACTCTTGTCAATAAATACAACAGGAAGCTTCCCTATCTTTGAAGTTTGAAATGTCTCTCCATACCATGACCGCTGATGAATTTTGGTATCGTGGTACATACTGTTTGTGCTTTAGAACGTCCATGATCGAAACCGACCACAATCGATCATTTTGAGCTTGATACGGGGTTTGAAGAACAAACAACGTCTCATTAGAAAAGATCACTTCGGAATCACCGTGCCGAGGGGGCAGGTGTTTGCATGTGTCCTGTCGTTTTTGTTTTGTTGCTTCCGTTAATCCATGGATTATGCAGATCCATTTTAAAAATTCGACGAAGAGATTCCTTGTTGATATTCAGTTCAACTGCCATTTTCCGTGCGGGCCTGTCGCAACTGCGAAGAATTCGGTCTCGAACACCCTTTCGGACCTCTGCATTTCTAACGCTTCGTTTTTTCCGTTTTTTTTTACGGTTTTCAAAAGATCCCGTCTCGACAAAGCTTTTTACAGTATAATATACAAATCTTCTTGTTATGTCGAGATGTTTGAGGTCGCGAAAAATAGTGCCGCATGTAGCACCGTTCCGGAATTTATTTATTATCATCGACCGTAACTTAAACAATGGTACGAGCACACCGAACGAGACACAATACGAAAATGAAACTACGTCAAGTAAGACTTAAGTCATGATGACACACACATGGTCTTAGTTTGATTATATTAATTGTATATGCCGTTGAAAGCGAAAATTGATTTTTGTTCGAATATATATGTGTCACACTGTATATTAAAATTGATCGTACCGAATCATTTAATTCATCTATGGTCGTACTGAACCATATGTATCATTCAACAATGAGCGTACCGAATTATTTTGCTTGTCGATGGGCGTATTGAACCATATACTTCATATAACTATGATCGTACTCGTACCGAATCATTTATTCCATATATGGTCGTGCCGAACCGTATACATCATACAACACTGATCGTACTAAATCGTTTCACTTATCGATGGTCGTATTGAACCATGTACTTCATTCAACGATGGTCGTACCGAATCATTCAATAAACCTATGGTTGTACCGAACCACATAATTAATCAAGAATGGTTGTACCGAATCATTTTCTAAAATTCTAATACCGAGTCATTTCATACAACGATTGTACTAAACCGTTTGAAATCAATATTGTTATCATGTCATTTGTTCAACGATCGTACGGAGCCGTTACATTCAAATGGTCATACAAAGCCATTTTCTCACAATTTATTATCGAACCAATTTAGCAGTTGACGAAGGGACGGTAGGGGAAAGAAAGGATTTTTTTTGGTGAAGGAGGGGGAAGAGCGGAAAGGTGAGGAGGGGGGGGGGGGGGGATATTGGTAGCTACGCTTAACAAGTAGTCATTTTGACTCCTACCTTTTGTCCAATGCTGGAAGGTGCATGAGTCGAACCAAGCTATAATCTGAGATTATAACCGGATTCGAACCCATAACACCCGCCATGGCATGTAGTTCGCTGGTACTTGTATTTTTGAACCATAGAGGCGCTGGACAAAAGGAGACTGCATAACCCACTCATCAAGATAGCGACGCGTCTGGTTAGGTTATAGACACAAATTGTGCCTCTTCCTACGTCTATTGTAGATAGCCACCGATCGAGAAGTTTAAATCTAACTGGCTTTTACTAGCAGGACGACGACACTATGCAGGCCTTTACGACTTGCAAGGTACTACACGACAACAACACTAGTAAGGAGATCCAGCGGCGCATCCAAGCGGGAAATCGGGCCTACTTTGATCTTCGTAAAACGCTACGATCAGGAAGCGTACACCGCCGCACGAAGCTAACAATGTACAAAACTCTTATTAGACCGGTAGTTCTTTATGGACTTGAAGCCGTGACGCTGCTCACGGAGGACATACGCGCCCTTGCCTTGTTCGAGCGGAAAGTGCTGCGGACGATATTTGGCGGAGTACAAACTGAAAGCGGAGAGTGGCGGAGGCGTATGAATCACGAGCTACAGGCACTGCTTGGGGAGACTCCCATCTAGCGATTGTTAGCAGGCTATGGTGGGCCGGACAAGGCGTAAGGATGCCGGACGACAGTGCGACGAAAATAGTCCCCTTCAACAACGCCACCGGCACCAGGAACAGGGGGCCCAACGTGCACGAGACTCGACTAGGTCGAAAGCGATTTGCGACTTCTGAGACGACTAGGAAATTGGCGACGAGTGGCCGAAGCCCGAGTTGAATGGAGACGAGTGCTTGAAACAGCACGAGCTACCCCAGCTCAATGCTGCTGAAGAAGAAGAACTGAATATTAACATTGATCGTTCCTAATAATTTAATTCATCTATGGTCGTACCGAACCATCTGTATCATTCAACAATGAGCGTACCGAATTATTTTGCTTGTCGATGGTCTTACCGAACCATATACTTCATATAACTATGATCGTACCCAATCGTTTCAGTTATCGATGGTCGTATTGAACCATATACTTCATTCAACGATGGTTTTACCGAATCATTCAATTAATCTATGGTTGTACCGAACCACATAATTAATCAATAATGATCGTACCGAATCATTTTCTAACATTCATGTTTGGTTAATATCGAGCCATGTCATCATGTCATTTGTTCAACGATCGTACCGAACCGTTACATTCAAATTGTCGTACAGAGCCATTTTCTCACAATTTATTGTCGAACCAATTCAGCAGTCCAATTGAGCATTCAAGTCGAGCGCACGAGTCAAACAGTCGAGTCGAGCAGTCAAGTCGAGCAGTTGATTCGAGCGGCCGAGTCAAGCAGTTGATTCGAGCAATCAAGCAGAGCCGTCGAGTCGAGCATTCAAGTAGAGCCGTCGAGTCGAGCAGTTGATTCGAGCCGTCGAGTCAAGTCGTCGAGTCGAGTAGTTGATTCGAGCAGTTGATTCACGGTTAGCTCGGGCAGTTCATTCGTGCAGTCGAGTCTAGCAGTTGATTCGCCCAATCGAGTTGAGCTGTTGATTCGAGCAGTCTAGTCGTGCAGTCGAGTCGAGCAATTGCTTCAAGCAGCCGCGTCGCGTGCCGAATCGAACTGCATCTTACATTGAGTCGAGCAGTCGAGTCAAGCAGTTGAGTCGAACAATTGAGTCAAGCAGTTGAGTCGAACAGCCTGTGTGGGACACGTAACGCAGCAAGCGAAAAACAGGATCGAGGGTAAAGGGGTTTTCTTCTTTTAGAAGCAACAGGGGCTTGGTGTATGTAATAGTCGTCAGTGACTGTGAAGCAAAGTTATCGCACGGCAAATGTATGGGGAAATTTAACTTTGAATTGTTTCGTTAATTCTCACTACCTAGCGGTTGGAAATCAATCTTTTCATGAAAACCACACAATTGCTGCATTTTTTGTGAATCGAATAGTATGCCAACCAATACAATTCGTTAAAGTATAAAGTTGGAAGAGCTACTGACGATCAAATCTTTCATTGTTTCGTGACGCTGGCCCGGATCTAAATTTTTGATTGATACCCTGCGATAAGGCGTAGTTCTAGGTCAAAACGAAAGTCCATAAGTAAAATAATATATATTATATCACATTTATTCTGCCTCCGGGTTTTACAATCACTAGTCGATTTATACAAGAAAAGAGTTCACAAAATGTATTTCTTTCGCGTACCTCAGTTTACTTCTATTGAGACTTATATTGCACAAAGAATCGATTTTATGTCGAATTCAGGACTCCTGACACTGGCAAGATGGCAAGTCCTACCAAAACAGTGGCGTCGCGCAATTGTGAGACATCAAGAAGGGTAAACGGAACGATTCGTCCGTCTATGTAGATTTGTCCGTTGACGGTCCCTGATGTGATGAACGGTTGACTCATTTAGCTACATCCGCAGATTGCTTGGCAGATAAGGATTTTTTTTGCGAATTTTGACAGAGTCTTCTTCTATACATTTTCGGAAACTGCAAACTTAGATCATCCAGTACAAAGCAGAATAGTAGAAAAATCCAATTTGATACAAAAATTTTGTCTCTCTTTATTTGTTTTGAATGACGGGATTTCCTCTTAGTGCATGAATTGTCCATTATAAGTTATAAACCTAGTCAATATCAGTCATATGCATTATCAGCAGCAACTTTACGTATTCAACCGTCTCAATAAAGGTTCAAACTCGCCCATTTCTCCCCAGATTCCAAATCTCTTCATCAGGGCACCGGGCGAAACCAGTTACCAGCCATTAATCTTTCGATGTTTGCCACCGGATTATTTGGCGGTTAACCCCGTTCCACGTGGGCATCATCGTTTCCGTGAACCGTGCGGCTTATTATTCAATTTCATATGCTAATCCTAACTTGTTCTCGAACCCGGCAGCTAATTGCAAACAAACCCGACCGAGCGACCGACCCGTGTCAAGTGTGCTCTGCCCTCCGAATGGGCGCATACAAATGCAGGAATTCGAATGTCTCTCTCGTTATCTCCTAATGAAATTTTACGCTTCAGCTGTTGGGGTTCTATAAAATTTAATTTACTTTAGTGTCCCTTGTTCCGCCTGGTACGATTCTGTGTACGTCGGGTCTTCTGGGGGATATCTGCTCTGTCACACATAAGTAACGTCGTCTCAATTCCGGCTTATTTTGCTCTTCCAGAACCACCAATCCCCCAGAGGAGGAAGAGCAGGAGCAGGCACTAAGGACTGGAAGTGCGTGGAAGATGAGGCTGAAAATTGCGCTCAAGTCGTCAGTCGTACTCAAAGAACCATCACAAAGGGAACAATACACCCCCAAGAAGGCAATCTGTTTCCGGCAGATATTCGCATTATAATTCTTGTGATCCTCTGTCTCCCTACCAGAGGCATTCAGGCTGTCGAGAGTGTGCCTGGGAAGGCACAAAACCGACCGGATGCAGCTAGTGTGAGGTTTGAATGGGAAAAATGGTAATTCCTCAGTCGAGTGAAATGAAATCGGTTTTGAAATGTCTTGATCTTGCCGATGCGATGCCCAGACAGTCCCCGACGACGACGATGAAGATGACGATGATGATGATGATGAGACATCCTAAGCAGGAAATTCCAGTCAGGCTTCACGGAGCAAGCAGACGATTGCTCGTATCAACGAACCAAACAGGTTTCGGTATCTGGTTTTTGAAATCCCCAAAACTGCCTGTCGTAATTCATCATCGTTCATTCCCATATTTTTAATGCCAGGATGTGCAGTGAAAGGGTGGGCAGGTGGGGGTTTGGCTGGCTTCTTAGCCAGCCAGACAGAGATTTTCCCGTCGAAGCAGGTAAGTGCACCCAAGCGTGGCAAAGAATCTCGTGCGACTACTTCGGTGTTTCGTTTTCGGTGCTGGCTGCATGCGTAGTAAATTTTCGGGAGAATGGAAATTTATTGTAGCGAGGTTGATTTACTGCCGAACGACCGACGGCGGCAGAGCCATTTTTTGCTCACCGTGTTAGCACTCAAATGGCTTCAATCATATCGCAGACGGCAATCGGTGAAAGTTAATGTGAAATATTTAATCTTTTTATTTATGTTGTAGCTTGCAGGAAATTTTCGAAATGAAAATTCTTAATTAGCTAGGAATCAGTTTTTGTATATTCATAATTGGAAGATTAATACATAAAAACAAAAATAATTAAGGAAGAGTGAAGAAATACACAATAGTACTGGAAGTCGACTCCACCAATCTCGCCAAAGTGAATAAATCTTTTTATTCAACGTCGCATTCCGAGAACAAAACGAAAACTCATCTAGCGAAGTATCCTAAAATTAACCAAGCAAATTATTCAAGTTAGGTACCGCTAACAGAACAACACCTTTGCCTGATTTATTCATGTAGATTTCCGCCAAGTGAAAGAAATATTACTAAAACTTTTACTAATTACTCATGTGAAAAAGTTTCACGCTAATCCTTCCAGGATTACATGAAACAAGACAACTCAATCTATATTCCCACTCTGTACGGTACCGGTTGCTGAATTCCGAGACGACATACACGCAAACTCCGAGGGTGCCAGTCTACTACCTACATGGTCGTTTCAAGTTCGCAGCTTTTTGAGCACATGCCTGCCGTTAGCACCTACAACACCGCAAATTAGAACGAACAAATGACAGCAGCCGGGGAGGGTTGTCAAAAGAATAAATTCCATTATTGCTTTACACGGAAACTTATGAGTTGCACTGTACTCAAATATTTTCATACATTTGTAATTCCGGCACAGACTGGCTGGTCGGTAGCTACACCACCAGAGCAGGAATTTATTCGCCCTGCTTGGAAAAACCGTGCTCGGGAAAAGGAAGGGTTGCCGGGGAAATGCTTTCAATCTATTTCTGTGACACGTGTTTACTCGGGATTTGCATCTTTAATTGGGTTCCAGCATAGCCGGTTTTGACGCTGGGGGTTTGCGTATTCGGAAAGTTCAAATCATGTGTACATTCACACATTGTGCCGCTGACGGCCAACTTTCGCCGAATAAATTAATTGCCACAATTAGCTACGGCCGGGGTACCTAACCTATCCACGGGATGCTTTGTGTATAGTTTCGAGTTCGGACTAATGATCTTTCCGACAAGTGCGTTTCGGTCACTGTTTATCGGTTCGGTTGCTGGATTATGGCCGTTTTGAGTTTTTGATTCGATCGTAGCTCGTAGCTGTGAATGTGTGAATATTTTGGAAAGTAGTCTCGAAGCTTGTATGATACGATACCTCCACCCGCTGTATTCTTCAAGTGGTTGAATAGTTTTGTGTAGTTCTTCCAAAATCGTTGAATGCTACGTGATTTAGAATGCCTTTTGTCATTCTTATTGCATTCTAATAGTGGTTTTTATTACAAATTTATGTTATTTATGTTAGAATCGTTAGTGTGCAATAAAAATCAAGCGATTACTACAAAACAGTGATAAAAAAACATAACAAGCTAACAAAATGTGCGAAAGAGTTGACGAATACACGACGAAAAGGTAGTAAAAACTACATTTTTGTTGTCTTAAGAACAAGCAGGACGACGAAAGAACTGCAAGAAAGTGACTAAAAGTCAACAAAAAAACGACAGCGAAACGACAACAAATGACGATGAAAGAGTGCCAAAGAAAAGAATAAAAGATGATAAAAATGACGATAAAAAGACGCCAAAACAGCAACAAAAAAGATGACAATAAGAGAGATGATCAAAAGACAATGTTACCGTTTCACAACTTTACCCTATATCCAGAGGTATAGTTGCAGAAAACGCAACTAGATAGCAGTATACTGGAGTGATGTGGCTTGTGGCTGGGTGAGGATCCCTCAACCAAGAGCGCGGTTGTACTGCAGGTTAGGGGCGGCTCACAACACTGTTTGATCCGAAGCGAGCGGCTGAATTAAGAAACGTGTTATTTGGACGCTAAAGCTAAGATGGCAACCCCATCAGCAGACTCGGCAGCGTAGCCCTAGTGGGACAACCTACATAAACTCATTTAGTACGAATAATTCAGAAAATTCAACTCGGAACATTTGACATGTACAAAAGCGACGAAATAAGAACATAGAATAAATGCTTGGTACCTGGAACTGCAGATTACTGAATTTTGTTGACGGCTATCAAGGTGCATCTAGTCGATCAGTTAGAACGCCAAAAGTTCGACTTCGTGGCACTGTAGGAGATCAGTTTCAAAGACGGGAAAGCGTGGATGATCTGTGGCAGCAAGGCCCTATTTTACCAGAGCGATGAAACGATCGACTTGGGACCTTTTCGAACTGGCACTCTTATTCATTGATGCACTGCGACGAATTTTTACGGGTGTGTATTTAGCTAACAGCCACGGTCATCGCTCTTGCTTGTCATTGCAGCCCGAGCAGCTGATACCGATTACTCGCGAGGGCTCGCACTCCTACCCGAGTGTATGCAAAACCTGCGTGGGTGTGCTGTGTAGAAAGACGCAAGGAGGTTGTGCGTTCGCGAGTGTGTAGGGAGCAGAATGTCTGCATTCAGTAATGGCGGGTGTTTGTCGTACGCTTGCGTCAGTGGCGTACGCGTTGGTTGCGATGCTTTTCATATTCGCTCTTGTGAGAGCGCAACATTGATTGAAAAGCGATCAACGGTGTACTCGCATGTTGAGTTAAAAGACCGTTTCGTCACCTACGCCGTCTTAATCGCGCGCAGTCCACACGATGCGCGCGGTATGTACTAGGTGAAGAAACCTCGAGTGCACGAAACGATTGGTTTGACGAGGAATGCCACAAACGAGCGTGAGGTGGTCGATTGGTGAAAGCAGTACTAATTGAATTGGATATGAAATTAAAGTTAAAATTTGACTGGAAATTGGATTAGAAATTGAATTTAAAATTGGAATTGAAATTGGACTTGATATTGGACTAAAGTTAAGATTAGACTTGGAATTACATTGAAAATTAGACTTTAAAATTAGAAATTGTAATTCAAATTGTACCGAAAATTGGACTTGAAATCCGAATTTAAATTTGGCTTGAAATTGATATTAAATTAGACTTGATATTCGGGCCTAAATTCGGCCATGTTGTTGAACTTGAAATCAAATCTGACGGGTGGCAACTAAAATTTTGGATTTTTTTTCTCAAGCTGTCAAAAAAGACAAAGATACATGTAGAGTAGAAGATCTGATTTACCGAAATTAAAGATACATTATCCATTGTTGAAAAAAAATTAGTGTACATTTGAAAACAGTCCGTAACTGGCTGTTCGGCGCAGCTTTCGTTTGACGTCGAAACAGGAGCGTTGTACGGCCTTCATGTCAACTTTGCGAATGCATCTCTTGATAATACCAATCAACTATTTGCAATACGTGGCTCTCCAGTTAATTTTGTACACCAAGGAACTCAAAATCCCGAAGAAATCTTCGATTGGGCGCACTGAAACAGGTTTTTCGGGTCGTGGTTTTTGGGTAAAAATGGGATCGAATGGGTGTATTCAAGAACGATTGTGGTTTTTGGCGTAATGCGATTATGCTCTATCCGGCCAAAACACGTATTGTCCATCTGCATGATGTGTTTGTAGAAACGGGATCAAAATTTTCTCCAAACATTCGTCTGGTGCATCTTAATTGATAGCCACCCCGGAGAGCTTGTTGTTGAAGAAACGAGAAAGAGAACGATGTCCTTCTGCGTCCATAATTTTGGCTGGTCTTCCACTACCTTGCTTGCGAATAGTTGTTGGGCATCTTAGGATATGGTAAACAGTCGAAGCCTCAATATATGGTTATTTGCCAATTGTTGCACACCTAACGCAGGAACTTTCAGTTTTTCTTATCCCTCGGGTGAACTATTACGTTACTTAATTCGAAATTTGTCTTGTAAACAAAATGACCTTTCAGTAAAACATTTGGTATGTTTCCATAGCCTGATTTATTGCATATATTATGCAGTTTGAGTTTTTGGCCAACAGCATACAGATCCAATTGTTGCCCACTTGATTAACGTCGTTTGCCTAATATTGCACACGTTCAATCCAATTGTTGCACAGTAAAAAAAAACGAAATTAGGAGAAATACCAAGCACAGAAAATTGACATATAAGGAAGAACTCTTTAAAAACAGATTTACCAATTATAAGTACCGTACCGTTACCATTTTGTCACCTATTTGATTTCAATTATCACCGAACAACGGTTTACTAGAGTAGGTACAAATTATTGCATTGAATATTATTGAATAATTAAAATTAATTAATATAATTTTGTTTCCCAGTATTTTTCCTTTTTCAAATTTAAACGTAGTTTTAAGTTTCTGGTTGAGATTTTGTTTTTTCAAAGCAAAGTTTTTCTATTTTTTACATTCGAGCGTATAAGGGAATCCTCGACTTTTAAGTTCTTTTAGTAACAAGATAACTTTCTCCTCTTCCTTTAATAGAGGCAGAACCATTTATTGTTTTGCGTAATAATTTTCGTTTCTTAAGAATTTCTCATTACAAACTTATGCACACATTGTTCCGCTAATCGACTGTGGATTAGGGATACGGATATTATTTCCTATTCACGAAAATTGTTACACGCCGGTAATATCATTAGGCTTTCGCAGATTTAGTCTCCAGAGAAATAGACAATTATTGGTATTGTTTTAATCAGACATCCAAATAGTGGTAAAATTTGAATAAAAGTTGAATCAAGTAAAAATGGTAAAGTAGGACCTAGCTTAGGGGCATTTGCGGATAATGTGGACAAAATCTTATTTTTTTCCAATTCCCTCAATGGAGTTTCTTCCGACTTTGCAGCCTTAAAAAGCAGAAAAACGGTGTTTTTCACTTTCACCAACGTTACGAATAATGTGAAGTTGAAGTGACCGTGTAATGATGAGCCACCTGACAAAGAAATGGTCCATTCTCGGTAGAACTTTATATTAATATTGTAAGGACAAATTAATGCTGTGATTATTTTTGACTGTTTTTTAGAGCCTTGGTAAAGAATATAAATTATTCGAAACGTTGGTGTAAGAGAAAAACACCGTTTTTCTGCTTTTTAAGACTGCAAAGCCGAAAGAAACTCCATTGACTTTCTTTTTTCTCTTCTTCTTTTCCGTTTTTCTCTTCAAATTTTTCTCTTTTTTGGTTCCGGTTTTTATGTTTCTAAGTTTTTTTCTCCTTTTCGTTTTCGTCTGTTTCGTTTTCCCTCTTTCTGATGCCCTGCTTTTCCGTCTTTTCTGTCCTAATTATTCTGTTGTTTTTTTTGTTCCTTCTCTCTCCAGTTTTACTTGTTATCTTTCATTTTTCGTCAATTTTTCTTCCGTTTTGCCTTTTTATTTAGCTTCTTTTTTATGTATTCTTTTAATTATTTTTCGCGTTTTTCTTGTTTCTTCTATCGGTTTTCTTTTTTGCTTTCTCTCTCTCTCTCTCTCTCTCTCTCTCTCTCTCTCTCTCTCTCTGGGTTTCCTTGTTTTCTTCTTCTTCTTCTTTATCTTTGTCAGTCCAGTCTCCTCGTTTTTTTGCCTTATTTTCCCCCGTTTTCTGTCTCGTTGTTTCTTGCGATTTTTTTTTTCATGTCAGTTTTAATTCTTCTTCTCTCTCGCGTTTTGCCTTTTTGCCTATTCCATTTTGATTACGTTTTTCATCGTATTCTTTTCCGTTTTTTTCCCTTCCATTTAATTTTTTATTATTTGCTTCTTTTTCTTTTTACACTTCGAAAATATCTTGCAAATTTACATGTTTTGATATGCACATAAATGGAACAGCGCAATGCATATAAAATTCCATGTTATCTATACCTATAAAAATGGATTTCTGTCTGTTCGTTTGTTCCTTATAGAAGCGGCGTGGAAATTTGAATGTAGGGGTTTTTGGGGCTGGGGAAGGTTCTGAAACACAAATTTCTGAATAACTAGAGAACTAATCGCGCGAATGGAATCAAATTTGGCATGTGGGTGTTTTTGGAGGAACCATTTTTTTATAGTGAATTAAGACCCTTAACCTCTTTAGGAAGGGAATTATAACCCCTCTTCCTTTTAAGACGGGGGGCTTCCATACAAATGACATAGAAATTTCCTCATAACTCGAGAACTAATCAAGGAAATGGAACCCAATTTGGCATGTGAAGGTTTTTGGAGTCTAAAATTTTTTTCTATGGTGAATTAGAACCCCTTCCCTGTTTAGGAGGGAGCTCCTATACAAATGAAATACAAATTTCCTCATAACTCGAAAACTAATCAAACTAATTAAATAGAACCTAATCTGGCATGTCAGGGTTTATGAAGGCAAGGATCTTTTCTATGATGAATTAGGACCTTTTCCCTTTCTAGGAGGGGGGCTCCCATACAAATGAAATAAAAATTTCCTCATTGCTCTAGAACTAATCAAGCAAATGGAACCAAATTTGGCATGTGGGTGTTTTTGGAGGCAAATTTTTTTCTCATTATGAGTTGAGACCCCTCCCCTCTTTAGTAGGGGAATTTTGACCCCTCACACCTATAAGATGGGGGGCTTCCAGACAAATGAAATACAAATTTCTTCATAATTCGAGAACTAATCAAGCAAATTGAACCGAATTTGGCATGTGGGGGATTTTCGAGGCATGAATTTATTTTATGATGGTTTGAGATCCCTCACCCCTGTGGTATTGAGAACGGACTCTCATACAAATGAAACAGAAATTTTTGCGTAATTTAAAAACTAATCGAATTCAAGAAATTTTAGACTCTTCCATAAAACATTAGTCAATAACAAGGCCACCAGAAACTACCTATCTATAGTAACACTAGATGATTGAGGGCGAGACGACCGCATGCCGCGAGTGTTTCACAAGCTAGTTCAGCTAGTTTCACGATATAAAAATTAGCGTGTGTTGCATTCATGTAGACTTAAATAGAATAGAACTAAAACTGTAGAAATTTATTTTTCTTCAGTTTCAATATGACACGTTGATATGTTCTGCAAAGTTTTACAGCATTGTTTCTCGCTGCCTAAATACAGCTGAGCCCGCTGTTGTTTTTCGCCTCGTAAAAAAAGGAACAGATACGTCCGGCTTTTCGTACGTTTCCTATAAAATTGGACTGGACCCGGAACTAAAAGATGTTGCCCTGGATCCTGCTTCTTGGCCCACTGGAGTGCTGTTTCGTGAATTTGTGGATTTGCCAAAAAACTAACGACTGGATCTGGCCCGGGACGCACCGAAATAGGCATTTTGGAAGCCCCTAATCCACTCATCACAGTCGCGCCACTGCAGCCTGCGCTCATCAGCCGTCCCGGTCCTGTGTTTGAGAATGGAGAAGGGGTCTTCCAGCTTGCCAATGTAGGCAAGTATTCTATCGATATTAATTCCGAGCAATCGGTACCTGACGAATGTTCCTTTTATGTACAAAACGTCCGTGGCTTAAGAACAAAAATTGACGAGATCTTCCTATCGACTACTGACTGCAACTACGACGTGCTATTCTTCACTGAGACTGGACTTGACGACCGCATCAACTCACTACAGTTATTTGGGACATCATTCAACGTGTTCCGCTGCGACCGTAATCCAAGCAATAGCAATAAGTCTGCTTTCGGTGGTGTTTTAATTGCTGTCGCACAACGTCACTCAAGTTCATTCGTGCGTACTGTTAATGGTAATCGCTTGGAGCAGGTATGTGTAAGTGCTTCTATCTATGGCAAAAAGCTATTGCTCTGTTGCATATACATACCACCAGATAGAGCTAAAAGTGTCGATATCGTGAATGACCACATCTCATCCGTCTGTGAGTTGTGTGACATCAGCGCAGAGCGTGGTAACATTATTGTTTGTGGCGATTTCAATCAGCCTCACATCGTCTGGGAGCAAGCCGCTGATGAGAATCGAAACATCTCAACCTCCCGGCTACCATGTGCCAGTGTGGCTTTGTTGGATGGAATAAATTTTTTAAACCTCTCTTAAGTGAACACGCAGCGAAACCATCTCGGGCGCACACTGGACCTAGTGTTCTGTTCTTCAGATTGCTTGCTTACGGTTGATAGCTGTATCACCCCGCTGCTTCCCGTCGATCCGCACCATCCACCGCTTGTACTGTCGTTGCCTGTTTACAATAGCAGTGCCGTTGTAGTAACCACCGCTGCTGGAGATGAATTGAGTGAATTGAATTATAGGAAGATTGATTTCGCTGCTTTGTCTGAGTACTTGTCGCGTATTGACTGGGACACTTTGTTCGAATGCGGTGATATCAATGAAATGGCTACGCATTTTTGCAGTGCAATTAATCAATTACAATTACATTACATTACAGTTGATTACAAACTTACCACGTGTGAAGCGGCCAACTATCCCCGCATGGTGTACCCCTCGTCTCCGACGTCTGAAGCGTGAGCGTAACAGGGCTCAACGTGCTCATCGCCGGAGTAGAACAATCTTGACTCAACATAATTTTAAGCATGCTAGTGACAAATACCGTCACCTGAATGCCATGTTGTACAAGTCATACGTGTTACGTGTGCAATGCGACCTTCGAAAGCAACCGAAAAGATTTTGGAACTTTGTCAACTCCAAAAGAAAGTGCTCTTCTGTCCCAACAAACGTATACCTTGATGATAATGAATCAAGCTCAATCTCAAACTCTTGTGAGCTGTTTGCGAAGTTTTTTGCTTCCGTTTTCGCGGATAATACCGCCTCTGATGGTGATGCTGATGTAGCGGCAGCGCATGTACCGGTTAATTTGGCGGATTTGAGCTTATTTACTATTACTACCGAAATGGTGTTAACTGCCACCAAAAAACTCAAGCGTTCTTTCTCTGCGGGACCTGATGGCATCCCAGCCGTTGTTTTGAGCCGTTGTATAGAAGTGTTGGCTGAGCCGTTATGCGCAATATTCAATAAATCTTTCGAACAAAGTAAATTTCCCGATATTTGGAAGCAATCGTTTATGTTTCCAGTATATAAATCGGGCGATCGCCGTGATGTAAGGAACTACCGCGGGATTACTAGTCTCTCCGCGGCATCAAAATTGTTTGAGATAATTGTGAGCGGTGTAATACTGTCCCGAACTAAAAACTATATATCCACTGTTCAACACGGCTTTATGCCTGGTCGATCTGCCTGTACTAATCTGTTAGAGTTTACCTCGACGTGTATTTTGCAAATGGAAGAGAAAAAACAGGTTGATGTCATCTATACCGACCTGAAAGCGGCTTTCGATCGGATTGACCATGTAATACTTTTGCGAAAGCTCCAACGACTTGGTGCATCCCAGAAAATGATTGATTGGCTTCACTCATATCTTAGCGATAGAGTACTACGTGTGAAACTAGGATCCAGTACTTCGTCAGTGTTTAGCAACAAATCTGGAGTCCCTCAAGGTAGCAACTTGGGTCCTTTGCTTTTCTCATTGTTCTTCAATGATGTTGCGATTCTGCTAGAACACGGCTGCAAGTTAGTTTACGCCGATGACCTGAAACTATTTGCTACGATAGATAATGGAGATGACTGCCGCCGTTTGCAACATTTGCTCAATCTATTTACTGAATGGTGCAGACTTAATTGGCTTATCATCAGCATTTCAAAGTGTGAAGTTATGAGTTTTTACCGGATTAAAAATCCAATTTGCTTCGGTTATACTATCGACGACATTGAACTTCGCAAAGTGGATCAAGTTAGCGACCTGGGTGTCTTGCTGGACACTAAATTGACATTCAATCTACACTGTGAATCAGTCATTTCCAAGGCGACCCGACAACTTGGATTTATTGCTAAGATTGGACGGAACTTTAGAGATGTTTACTGCCTGAAATCATTATATTGCGCTTTGGTTCGTCCGCTACTTGAGAGCTGTAATTTGGTTTGGTCCCCCAGTCATCTTACTTGGAACCTACGGATCGAACGTGTGCAACGTAGGTTTATTCGGCTGGCTCTACGACATCTCCCATGGCGGCATTCTGATAACCTGCCACCTTACCCGAATAGATGTCGTCTACTTGACCTCGATACACTCGAACGCAGGCGTAAAATGCATCAGGTTATATTCGTGGCTAAACTTATCAACGGCGAAATTGATTCTCCAAAATTGCTATCTATGCTTAACTTTCGGGCATCGCAACGGACATTACGCTCAACTGGCTTGCTGCAAATACCGTTTCATCGAACCGCGTTTGGAGCTAATGAACCGATTACGGAATGCATTAGGTTGTTCTCAAAAGTCGAAGAACTATTTGACTTCGGTATGCCTTCGCACTTATTCGCGCAAAAGATAAGAAGATCGAATTTACTGTAATCTGTAATCAATTTTATTCATGTAGACAATTTATAGTCAGATGAAGTACTCAAATAAATAACAATAACAATAACAATATTATTACAAGAAATTTCGCTGAAGACAGTAACCTTCTATCTCTTCAGCAAAGATAGAAAAAATCTATTTCCCATAAATAAAAAATCGTTAAAATCAGTTTTTTTATTTTAGCTGTTTTTGTAGGTGTTGTATGACTTTTTTTTGTTCTACAAAGTTATACAAATAGTAAAAATACACAACATTGCTGAATGTAGTATACCTTTATCTTTGCTTGTTTAGGAACTATAGAACTTTTACTATAAAAATACCCATATTTTGACCCCGAATAACTCGCAAGAAGGCATCATTTTATTCAAAAACTCTCCCCAGATAATCAGAATAGTTTCAAGCAGGCTGAAAAGGGGGTAGACAAAATCGGGAGCTGACAAAATCGGAACATTACTGTAATATGCATATATGAAAGTGAACGTGAGTTTGTTTGTATGTTCCGGCATAACTCCAGAACGCCTTGACCGTTCTCTAGCAAAGTTGGCACACATGTTTCTAGGCGTAAGGGAATCAGCGCTGAGTTGACAAAATGGTGGTCCCCAGCAAGAGGGGGAGGGGGGGGGGAGTTGCTCTCAAATAAGTACTTTTTATTAAGATAGCATGTAGTACTATAATAAAAAATAAATAAAAAGCAGTGTTTAGAAGACTATGATAACAATAAAATTGATTTTTTGTGGGTGGAATGGCCATTGTAAATAGCGGAAGGTTCAAATTGGGGAAAAATCTTTGTTTCTCTTGTTTATAGAGTTTTATAGGGATTTTCGCAAAGAAAATAGATGTGCAAGTGCTTGCGGGACAAAAGTTGGTGAGCAGAGAGGTGGGGGGAGGAATGTCCAAATGAGGAAAGAGTTATATTTCCGTTATAATAACTGATGTACAAGTGGCACCCGATAAAGGCGCCCCGAGTAAGATCGTAAGAATAGCGTAAGCTGAGGGTACTCAGCTAGTTTATTATAATAGAAGAACTAAAGATTGCAAATGCAAATAGTACCCGAGAAACGCATAATTGAAATACGCGAATCAAACAATTATAGGGAAACAAAATTTTCTCAGCTCGTATAATTAATAAACTGTGTTATCAGACTAGCAGCGCCAGTGCACTTGTGCCGCTTGCATAAAACACTATGACACCGAGCATAATTCGAACACAAAGCCCACTCAACCGAACCACTAAACAATAGTTCTAGCTGCAAAACCCGGCACCAGTTGCAGCTGAATGACGGCACATACACAATCAATTGATAAAATTACTACTTCATTCAATGACTCAGTCGTTGAACCGTCATCAGTTTGCAAAATTAAATTCAATTTAAAACACACTCCATTCAACCGCCTCTTGTGCGAAGCGAAACCGTTATTCCCGTTTTCATTTCCACAAGATCGCCCTCTTTTGCTGGGATCCACCCCCACCACTACCCCACCGCTGGGATCTGGGAAAACGAGCGGGAACCGGTTGGGACGTTAGCTGCAGCAGTGGTTCGCTATAGCCAGAGAAACCTATTCGCCTGTAGCATGTCATTTAGCATAATAGGACTCACTCGCCGTATTCGTATACATACACATACGGATGATGTTTATTCATCTGTTCAACGATTCGTGTTCCTCCTCTGGTGCTGCCGGCAAAGGCTGACGAAGAAAAGCAGCATCCTAAGCATCGTTGCTGCTGTACCTACATTCAAACGTCAGGAGCGCTGCAGCAAAAGCAACTACTCCGCCGGTCGTAGGCGGACTGCAACCGATGTAGCAAGTTTCTATTTAGCACAAGTTTGTTTGCTTGTTTACCCTTTTTTACTCCGAATCTAGGGGTAGAGAGCTGTCTGTGTGTATGTGTACATACAGTCGTTCAGGTTGCATAAATACTGCACTGCCTAATGGCCACCCGGGTGGGAAAATCAATTAAATTTTCACAAAAGAAGACTCAACTGGCACCATGTGTACATAAATGGATGGGAATTTTATTGATGGCCTAGTGAGTGAGTACCAATGGTAAACTGAAAAGGACATACGGCAGATATTCGCCTGCGCTGCTCAGAGCCCAGGGCTGATGCAGATAAAGGGAAATCATTTCCCCTTTGAACTGAAATGCGATAAATATTGAATACGGATGTTTGAATTGAGCAGATCCTTTGGAATGATCGTACAATCAGCCAGCAATGCTCACTTTGGATCCGATAACTAGTACTATAAATAACGAAGTTATTCAACCCTGTCGCATTTCATTCAATGAGCGACGAGCAAAGGATATTCAAAAGGCTTGTATATCGCATTTAATCTCATTTGCCTCAGAATCAGAAGGTGTGTTACTAATTGAATTCGACCGCACAAAACGAGCAACAGAGAGTAGGTTCAAAAGAAACCAGTCTCTTAAAAAACGGCAGCTCAACTGGAACTGTATTCTAATAAACTTTATCAATATGTATGTAAATAACAGCATAAAAACATTTGTAAACAGGAAACGGAAAATGGTAAACAAGTACTCTGCCGTCGTTATTGAAACAGAAACAGCCCCAGTCCGTGCGAGGATGCTTCCGAAATGGATAGACTGTGAAAGGCGAATCTTCCGATGAAAAGATTGCGCTCAACAGGAGTGAAACAGGTAATCTTTTCAGAGATTTCTCGATGTGCCAGCGTCCGGAAGTGTCTCTGGATTCTTTCATAACGCGCCGGTTCTAAAACTCCGAAGGGACATAGCAAATAGCAATACAGCCCCGAATGAGCAGACTGACTGAATAGGAAGCCAGTTCCCCTCCCCCTCCCCACGGTTCGGGTCTAGCACAGTTGAGGAGGCGGACTTTCCGAGTGAGATAACGCTATCGGAGGCGAAAAAAAGAAAATCGTTTGCACACACATGCTAGGCGCATGGAATATTAAATACGTGGTAAATTGCTATCTGTTATCAGGTATCAAATCGATTTAAATTTTTGATCAGCTGCACGTAAACTGTCGCATTGGAATGGAAATTTTTATCGCTAATACGTGACGTCTTTCCTGGTGGATCTGGAGTGTGTGTTGTATCGAAAATTGTGCTACTTTCGAGCGAACATTCCGCAGGGACTGGATTCCAGGCGTTCAAATCATTGAATTAGCAGGAGACTGCATGCTTGGAATTTATGATAGATGTTTTGCGCATTAAAACTACCTTTGCGACAAACACTGTAAAATATTAAAATTTTTGCAAGTATGTTGCTACAAACTTACAAAAATGATGGCAGATAAATTTGTTTCAAATTAAACAAACTGACGAGTAGGGTAGATTATCCATTAGTTGCGCCACTAAGCACAATATAACTTCATTTTGCTTGTTTATTGAGGTATATGCTTCAAATAATGCTTGTGGGATTTAAATTTATTAAATACAAGGTATTTGTCACAAGGCAAGACAATTGTTTTCGTTGTACGAGAAGCTTTATAAAGAAAAAATGAATTTTCCGATTCAATTATATTGTACCAACAGTTGCGCTAATGTTTCCTTAATTAAGTTTGATGTTCCTTTAATTGTGTTATTCCATATACATTGCTAGGTTGCTAAGTTAAAAAACATACTAGCAAAACTATAGATGAGCGCCTATAGTTGTGCGCTCCAACTGCACGTTAGATTTTGGAAAATTGGCATTTTAGCAAATAATGCTTTAATTTTAAATGGTGTAGTCTAACTACCAATACTTCTAAAAGCATGTTTTATTTAATGAATGTAATTGTTTTATCTAAAATGCTACGGTGACGAAAATATGCATTAATAATGAATAGTAGCGCAACTATTGGTACTACCACAATTATTGGATCAACTACCCTATATGTCAAACTTACAACCCGGTCATTTTTCTTACATGTAGTGTAGGCATCCTACTAAGAAGCTTCAAATTGATATTTGTAATTATACTTAACCATGCAAATTTTGAACCTGTTCTCATGAATCAAAGCAATTCTAATTTTAGAAATATTTAAAGCATACAGACCTCAAAGTACGAAACGAAACCATACGCAATAAAACGACTATCTTAAGGCACACAAAAAATACAGTAGTCCGTAAATATGTCGAGCGTGATAATCTTCCATGACTAGCAAACGGTCTGTACATTTAACCAAATACCCAAGCATTTCGTTTGCTTCCTATACACGCACTCTCTCTCTGCCAAGCAATGGGAAATCTGCTGTAGGATTCAAAGCCCGTACTCAAACGACGGACGGTCACTGCTTTTGCACCCGCAAGACATAAATAAGTTGGCCGTATGGCAGACAGCAGAATATGCGCCTACGGACCAGAACCGGATATCATAAAACGTGACCTTCTGCGTTTTTGCTTTGCGTATGTGGGTTGAAAGCAGGAGGAGGGAGGTAATTGAGTCGAAACTATCAGGACCTTTTATTCGTAGCTCAGTGAATCCTTATTACTTTTCGCTCACCTCGCAAGGCGAGGTTTCGTCCTGTCCTTGTTTAGGCGAACTTGGTCGCTTCAATTGTCCAAATAATTAATGTCTTACTTATTGGTTATAGTAGAAAACTGATTTTTGTTGTTACCGTCATCCGGGGTGAGATTGTGCCAAAAAAGCATATGTTTTTGTTCTTTAGCTCAGTATACACACAATTTAGGAACTAAGTTGATTTCAAACCTGTCAATATGTACTAAACTACCGTAGAGATGGTTTAGTTACAATTAAACCTAATTTTGCTGGAAATGCATGAACTTTGGCACAATCTCACCCCTTCTAGGCGGTGACATTGTGCCAAAAACATAAAGTTAAGCTAAAAACCTAAACAGTGAACGTTAGCATGTTTATCAATAATACACATAAATATCAGTATAAAGTAGTTCATATGGGGCCGTCCATGAACTGAGTGAACTATCAGGGGCAGGGGGTCGACCAAAAACAACGCATCACACAAAAAGTATTAACGAAAATAACCCGGGGAGCTCTGAAATAAATAAAAATGTGTTCGTAGTCAATGGTCAGCCTTTATATAGCCAGTAGCGTTTCTAGGGTTACCAAGGGGGAGATATATGAAGGGGAGTATCCTAAGGGGGTATACCTATATGATCATTTAACAAAAGTAACCATTACTTCGTTCGAGAACCCGCGGCCGCAGAACATGTAGCCCATCCCACCCCCTTTTCCCGTCCTTAAAACTGGCAGTTTATATACGGTATAATATATTCGTCTTATATTAGAGTGTTTATTCAAAGCATCTGAAATTTCCAGAGAAAAAGTAAAAATTAGTTTAAATTATTTAGCAGACCTATGCTCCAAAATGGATGATGCAATCTAATCTGTCAAAATAGTGTGCTCAATAGTAAAGAATGTGAGTGTACTAGTGTATACTGACGTATTTTTGTTGTGTATGTGAAATCCATAAATTGAATCGATCATTATGGCTTGGCACAATCTCACCCCCGTGAAGCTCGAAAAGTACAAATTTTCGAAAAATATTATTTCCGTAATCAAAATTTATCCAAAGCATAATAACCTTTCAATACATTGTAAATGATTAGTTTATATACCTTCAAAATAGCAAGTTGATGCGATTTCTTGTTTGGGTTGGTTTATGGGGGACATTTTTTACAAGCCTTATTTTCGAGTATTTTTGATCGCGAACTTTGAAACCCTGTTTAGGCTAAATAGTTTGCTAATATTATCTGTGTTCCATTCTAAGTTATGAATAAATATGTTATTTTCATCATCATTTTGAATTTAGGTCACCAGTTTCTATAGATATAATAAATTTTCACAAATAAACATTTTTGGTTTTTGGCCCAATCTCACCCCCGTGGCACAATCTCACCCCGGATAGCGGTATTTAATTCGAAAACTTTCCCTCTTAAACGTTGAATAAGGATAAAAACCGGACGCACGAGAAATGCTGCCACTTATTTATTTTATGCGTCAGTATTTTCAAAACGTTGCCAAATTATGTCAAGTGTGTATAGAATCTCAGTAGACATCCGTTGCCGAAACAAGTTTATTTGTTTAAATCATGGCGTTGCCCGAATAAGCGCGTTGCGAATCGTTCATTCACAATCTTAAATCAACCGAAGTCCACCGAGTGTGACCACGCGGGCTTCTAAAATGGTATGGAGAACGTCTGACAATTGACAGGAAACGCAGAAGTGACGGCAACGCAAAGGTAGCTGCTCCCATAACTCATTCAAAAGTAAATACGAACACGGCTCCCGAAAAAGTTTCTAGTTTTGGAAAGCAGCTCTGAAGCGGTGTACTGAAAGAAAAGTGACGTTTTCGTGAACTAGGAAATTGATCAAAAGGTGGCCGTCAAAAGAGCCCAAGCAACGATGTGAGTTTTATTGTACACTTATGGCGATTTTTATGACCAATTTTGGTCTTAAATGCCATCATAAGAGTGAAATAAAACCCTTATTGTTCCCTGGGAGGTTACTGCTTTTTCTGCAGCAGCATTAAATTGATTGCCTTGGCCCGATAAGAATTCAACTCAAGCTCCTGAAATCACCTTAATCAAGTAATCTCTCGGGTTCCCCAGGGCTCCCAATTGAGGTGAGGGTTTTTCGTATTATAACAAGGTTAATCTTAACACAACCTACTCTAACTCAAAGAATACTCCTAACTAGTAGGAAAAAACCATTTTCCATCATCAGATTGCCTACAGCAATTGATTGGTGGTGAAGGGGGTTCGAAGGGGTGGTGGGGGGGGGGGGGGGGGTTGTTCCCAACGGTAATCTGCTCTGGAGTTGCCTTTCCGGGAACATCCCATCAAATTAGCATTAGCATATGAGGTTGCACACATCGTAGATGGCTATATAACCGCATTATATACCTGGCTACGTCCGAACAACCGCAGAGGAAGTTGGTAGGAATGTTAGTGTAGCATCTACTTTTGAAAGTGCAAGGAACCCATACTACTTTCATAGATGTAACGAGAAAACAGAAGATATCGTATTAGTAGGGCATGGCAAACAATAAGGATCATGAGGAAGGTTTATTCAATAATATACACACTTAAAAAAAGTGCCGCAGTCAGCAAAATTTTGCCGAGATTTGGACAGTCGAGTGTTCGGTAAAATTTTTTATGATGCCAAACGTTAGTAAAGATGCGTAAACGTCGATTTGCAAAACTGAAATTTTCACCGAACGCTCGGCTGTCCAAATCTTGGCAAATTTTGCTGAGTTTTTTAAGTGTGTAGTATGTATATATAGTATATGGAAGTATGTATGGGCAAAAATAGAATAAGTTTCCATCAGTGCATCTAATATCCAGTTAATTTAATTTTTTCTTCTGATATCCATGTGCATTATTTAAACTTGTTACGGTCAAAGCCTTGTACAGTACGAGGTGCTTGATGAGCTAAAACGAAACAAATAATTAAAATAACATATTAGGCTTCTCTGCTACCAAGGCTTTGTGGCTCAACCGTCTGCCTAAAATCTCAGCCATCCGGGAACCACGCAGCATCGCACCTCCTAGCTTAGCTACGCAACAGAGTATTACGGGAATGGTCGCCTGGAGGCGCTAGGTAGGAGCTTGGGCTGGCAAAAGCTATGTCGGTCGCTTTCTCATTTGCCTTCCCCATTTCTTACCCCCTTTCCGGGAATATTCCATCAAATGGACTCAAAATGGATAAAAGTCAGCTCCTGGAGTGATTTCATGAATTTTGATACCAATATTGTTTGATTTTATTGATAATTGTAAAAATTTGCCTTGGATCTGTATCATGGTCCAGGAGATTCGGATTTACGGCAACCAATCCCAGGAGACCCAGGACTGTCCTAGACGCTAAAAATATACAAATTTTCAAATCTTTTGACGGGCCGATCTAAATATCCATAAGTTATGGGTAGGCCATAACTTCGAAGAGCCTTGACCATTCTCTACCAAATTTGGTACACTTGTTACTTGACACAAGGAAATCATTAGGGGGGTTGAGAAAAGGGCAGAGGTCCCTAAAAGGGGGTGAGGCCATAACTTCGAAACGTCTGGACGATTCTTTATCAAACATGACACACATTTTTCTTGACATAAGTAAATCAACACTGAGGGGTTGACAAAGGAGGGCCCAAATAGGTAAAAAGGGTTGCGTTTTTCTTGCATTTAGACCGATTGCAGTTGCACAAGTGGCCGAAAGACAGTGGTGGGAAGGGGTGATCCACCTAGGAGGGATATATGAAAAAAAACTTTGTTTTTCTTTCGTTAGAGGGATTTCCAGAGAGTAAACAGATGCATAATTGAATCGTTTGTTTGAGAAACACCACTTGTGTTTTTGACACAGTTGTAGGAAAACAACAGAAAATTGATTTTCTCGAAATATTTTCAACCTCAATTAAAAGGGGTTTGTGGAAACAACCTTTTTGCCAGAATTTGTCAAAAAATATGGGAATCTTCGAGGATAAAAAACTGTCAAAAACTTATGAAAATTGACTCATGTCCGATGGTGCTTGTGGGGTTTCTCAAACAAACGATTCAATTAGCAACGAGACAGAAGGGCGAGCTGATTGGAAGGAACCGACAGCGGGGAGACGAGGAATATAAGTATGAAAGTATATTCCGCCATAACTCAGGAACGTTTGGACGGTTCTTTATCAAATGTCGTTTGTTAAACAAATATTTTTTGACATAAAAGAATCTGCGCAGGGAGGTTGACAAAAAGGAAGACGGTCTCTTACAAGGGGTGAGGAAGGTTCAATTGGGTAAAGGGGCGCGTTTCTATTGCGTTTGGAACGCTAGCAGTTGTACAAGTGGCTGGATTTCTGAAAAGAAGAATAACGTGGCCATTAACAAGGGGGAGATTCAAAAACGTAAAAAAGGCTTTGTGTCGGTTTATAAGGATTACCGAGAAGAAGACAGATTTACAAGTGACTGGTGGCACACATGACTTGGCAGACTTGGCATACATGTTCCTTGACATAAGGGAATCACCACTGGGGGTTGTCAAAGTGGGGGGGGGGGGGGGGAGGTTGGAGGGTCTCAGGTAGCTGAACGACAGGTGGGGATTTCTGAAAGGGGGAAATAGGATAACCATTGAGAAGGCGGAGGTTCAGATATGTAAACAAGGATTTGTTGCGCTCTAAAGGGGATTACCGAAAACAAGACTGCTTGTCTGTTTGATCAAAATTATACGAAAAACTTTGCTGTAACAAATTCCTCCATTTAATACTAAATTTGTTGAAATAGGTCGAGCGGGTCTGGAAAAAATCGTGTAACGTAATTTTCACTTTGTATTTTACTTAGAACTTTTAATCGAAATGCCAATCCGGAAAACAATTCAATAGTGATCTCAATACGAAACAGACAGAGGTGTAACCGTCGACCTCCGCCCAAGATTTAGGAGACTGTCGCGCGTGTTAAATGTTTAATGAATGTCTCGAAATAAATTTGTTTAGAAAATAGTTGAAATACTCTATTGAGAACAGCTTTTCCCGACGACGTACGCAGCCACGGGCCAACGTTTTCCACCCACCCACCACCAGGGGGCGGAAAAATGGAGTCAAGCTAGTGTGGATTGAGAATGGCAAGAAAACGATCAGCCAGAGAGATAGAGAGAAAGAGAGAGAGAGAGAGGGGGAGAGAGAGAGAGGGGGGGAGAGAGAGGGGGAGAGAGAGAGAGAGGGGGAGAGAGAGAGGGAGAGAGAGTAGGGTTCTGGGCACGAAGAAAGGTTATAGGTTGTTGGACATAAGATAATTGAAGCCATTACTATGTCTGAAGCCAAACCGTCAAAAGCAAATTATAGCAGTGCACAAAGTGAAACAGAAAGACGAAGTAAGAGCAAAAGGTTGAGTTTGATTAAATACACAAAAACCCTTCTAAAGGAAGACAGAAGTGAAAGACAGAAATACTTGAAGGAGGAAAAGAAAGACGTGTATAGCAAAGCAAACAAAAGGTATGGCTATTCAGAAATTCTTCTACCACACTCCCGACCTTGACCGCCTTGAACCAGATGCTAAAAAACCCTCTCGCTCTTAGGACCCCTGTGTTTTCCCTGAGTTCCTGAGTTTCCCGACGTTTACCTACGTTTGGCCTTGACCATTACACGTTACCACGGACCATCCGCTGATCTCCGCCAACTCGCAAGCTGAAGAAGCGTCCCTCGACGCCATCGCAGTTAAGCCGCGTCGTCGCCATCGTGCTGAACCAGAATGCTAGAGTGTGCCGGCAGCCGGAAAGCCGGAAGCTAGCCATCGAACTCCGTTCCAAAGTCGCCGACCTGACCGCAAGCGGATCCCGGTCAGCATCTCCGCCGGAAGTGAATTCCCCAGATACCAAAAGGTAGGGGTTACCGCGGGAAATACGTTAATAAAGGGAACAGTTTAAGCGGAAGGTTTCCAAGTGTTTTCCTGAAAATAAGTCACGAACGTTTGTAGTCCCTGAGGCTTGATTTAGGAGTCTCGTAAGTGCTGGGTAGTTACGATCCCCTCAGTTCAGAGGAGAGCATTACAATCACGGCTGACGATCCTCAGTGATTCATCCTCGGTCCGACATTATAGACTGCGATGTACGATGGAGTATTGAAGCTGAACTTTTCTAGGCAGGGGTATCGAGATTATCGGTTTTGTGGACGCTGTAGTTCTTCCAGCAATGGGCGAATCATCAGAAGCGGTAAAGGTTCTCGCTATGGATGCCATAGATACTGTGGAAGATTGGATGCGACAAAATAAGCTTACGATGATTCTTCATAAGACGAAGGTTTTAATGATAACCAACCGAAGGTAGTAGAAGACGAAAATCGTGATCGGAGAATTTACTATAGACTCGAAGCGCAAGGTTAAGCACTTGGAGGTAATCATAGATGACCGGTTGAGCTTGAACAGTAACATCGATTAACAGAGAAGGTGAGTGAGAAGCCGGCAAGAACTATCATGGTGCTAACAAGAATCTTGCAGAACAATTCTAGTAGCAAGAAAGGCTCCTGGTTCGTGTTACTGGATTGCAGGAATAAAAACGCTAGAAGGATAGTAAGTGCTACAGAGACAGAGGTACCCATGAAGTTCGTAAAAGGATACGACCAGACACCATGCGTAAATGGCAAGAAGTGTGGGACAACGCGGTGAATGGAAGATGGTTACATCGGCTGATCCCGAACGTGTCCGTGCGGATGAACAGGAAGCATGGAGTAATTAACTTCCACTAGACACAACCCAAGCAGCAAGTTTTATTACGTTCTTCTGGGTTTTAGGGGGTCCCGTGCTACTACGGATCAAACTTTAACTCTCCGACAAATCTTCTAGAAATGTCGAGAGTACAACGTGCTCACGCATCATATTTTCATGGATTTCAGAGCAGCATACGATACAGTTGAACGCAAACAGCTATGGCAGACAATGCACGAGTAAGGTTTTCCGGACAAACTGACGCGGCTGGACAAAGCTACCCTGGAGCAAGTGATGTGCTACTTGCGCGTTTCGGGGACACTCTCGAGCCCTTTCGAATCGCGGAAAGGATTGTGGCAAGGGGATGGACTGTCTTGTATGTTATTTAATATCGCTATTGAAGGTGTGATCTGGCGAGCGGGCCACGAAATGAGAGATACGATCTTCAGTAAGAGTAACCTACTCCTAGCCTTCGCAGACTTCGACATCATTACTAGAAACCTTGAGAGGGTGTAGCCAATCTACGGCAGACTAGAAACAGAGACTATAAGGAAAGGGCTACAAATCAATGCGTCGAAAACCAAATACAGGGTAGGAAGAGGCTCCCGAGCAAGCAATGTTTCTCTCCAACGGACAGTGTCTATTGACGGTAATGAACTGGAAGTGGATGATGAATTCGTATATTTGTGATCTCTGGGTCACCGCCAAAAATAATACGAGTAAGGAGATTCAACGACGCATTTAAGCTGTAAATCGAGTCTATTTTCCCTCCGCAAGACGCTTCGACTTGAAACAGTAATTTTGCTTACGGAAGACATACGTGCACTTGTCGTATTTGAACGAAAGGTGTTGCGGATTATTTTTGGCGGAGTACAAACAGATAGCGAAGTGTGTCGTAGGCGTATGAAGCACGAGTTGCAGGCACTACTTGGAGAGATTCCCATCGTACACCTGGCGGAAGTTGAGGGACTATGGAGGGCCGGCCACATTTCCAACGAGTATGTAGTGAAATCCGTTCTCCTTAAGAACCCTATCGGCACCAGGAGAAGAGGGACCCAACGTGCTAGATGGTTCGACCAGGTTGAAGCCGACATGCATGTGTCGAGAAGCGCTGGCGAACTGGCGACGAGCAGCCCAGGACCGAGTGCAATGGAGAGGAATTCTTGCTACGGCAAGTGCCATCCAGACTCTTGGCCCTACGTTCCTCTAGTGGTTTTTATGACAAATCCCATAAAACTTCTAATAAAACTATGAGGTAAAGTTTTACTGTCGGATCATTCTGATCGATTTAATTTTCAGCGACCATAATTAAATATCGGAAAGAAAATACTGTTCTGATTCAAACTTAGAACAGTCTCAAACTTCGAACACTTCAGAATAAAATGCTCGTTAGTATCGCTAATATAATAAAATATTATGCATATTATACACCACCGTGTGCGTTAGAATGTCCTTTATCCGTTGAGGTATGACATTGAACTGTAGCACTCCTTGTAAAAAATCAGCAGGCGCTGGAAAAAAAGGTGAGAACTCAGATTTTAACTTAGTTCGCATACTCTTTGCATTTCGTGCAAAAGTAGCTGTTTTTTCGTTTGCATTATTTTACCAATTTTAGAGCACTTACCTTCCCACTTCGCGATTATTAGGTAAGTGTAAGATATATATGTACTAATGTTTCATGCATTATTTCAAAGATATCAGATAAATAAAAAGTGTTCGAAGTTTGAATCACGTTTTGAGGTGTGATTCAAACTTCGAACACTCATGAATGATATCCGGTTTATCCGTATTTTCCTTCGGGAAAATGAATTATCTGCATTGAGAAGCTGTACAAAGTTAACTTGCTTTAGATGTTGTACATAGAGTTTGAAAATATTAGCAATTGACTACAGAAGTACGGGTTGAAACTAATTATTGAGTGAAAATTTTAAATCATACTGTTAGGTGGATTTAAAAAGACAGTGTTTAGAAAAAAGATGAAATTTTACTTATTTAAGTTGAATGACACTTAAAACATTAATACTTTTCAAAGTTATACAAGTTTTCGATGCCTGTGACTGAAATATTCGAGCGTTGAATGTCGACCATGAAAGTGTTCGAAGTTCGAACCGAACATCAGTTTTTAGTGTTTTTCACTGTAAATTAATATTTTATCCTCATTTTTAAAATTTCAACACGAAAATAATTAAATTGTCATGCTATTTAACCATTTATGGGAGTAGAATAAAAATGTTTTCGAACATTTTTCTTTGAAGAAAGTTTCCGCATAGCTTAAGTGTTCGAAGTTTGAATCAGAATGGTATAATAATTTTTTGGCAGGTTTTGAAGTTGTGCGGCATATGCGCATTAAATTATAGCGTGCTTATTAGAATAACAAATGACTAAAGTTAACGCGCCATCAAAATTTTGTCATTTTTCAAAACCAACTGTTTAATCAAAATAAATATATTCGAATAGTCAATCATGGTTTCTAGCTAAATTGTTCTAGTAGTATTGTAAAACCGATAAATAATAACTTTTTTTCTGCAACTCACAATTTGCTTTGATGGATCACCAAACCAATAAAATGCTAGAAAACGGTAATTTGGCCTCGCATGACCTAATGATTTCGGTGTTGAACTGTAATACTTATTCTTCATAATACCAGCAATAAATCTGTTTGGTCAGGATGTTACCATATTAAGAGCACCATAAAACTAATAGTTTTATCACGGTTTGGCAAGCAACCGCAATAAGATCAACTTTGAACGGTGCGCCATATTGTATTGCTACGCCCCACTTATAGTAAGTTTATAAACTAACCAGTTTTTTATCGAGGTTATATTAGCAACCAAAGTAATAAATTTTATTTATTAACAGTTTTATTATGGTTTATAGCTAGCTACAAGTAGTTTTTGACTTACATCATCTTGATATTGCGCAACATCATGATAAAATCATTAACAATGATTCATACCGCAATAAAACCTTTATAAAATTCAATTAAAACCAAGCGGCTTTAGAATTGTTACTTGGGCAGAGAAGAAACAGATTACTTATAAACAAATAGGGTAGATGAACCAGTAATACTGGGTGTGCCAGTAATGGTGGAAATACAAAATATTTCTTTATTTTAGGATTCCGTCGTGAGATCTTCTGCCGTATTGACGAGTAATAGAATTGAAACGAAAAGTTCTATTATTCTCTATGCCAAATGTGCCAAATAAACGATGTTGAAATTTTCTCAATCATAATAATTAGTTGGTTGAGAGACTCAATGCCAATCATGGGTAAATTAGAGGAGTAACAGGCAGCCAAGCTAACTCCGTTCGTTGGGACGCTTTCCAGAATGGTGTCAAGTATCATGAACGGGAAGTTTGTCCAAGTCAAAAGTTTTAATTTCAACTGGCGATGGTACACCGGAGTAACCGGTCAGGGAACTGGCCCGGTAAGAAGAAGTGGTAGTTAAGCAGAACGTCGTTTTAAAGAACAAGCCAAGTGTTTGCAAAATTCAGTGCTATCATAAGGCAGAACAAGACACTAAATTTTTAATTCTTTTTTTATTCTGAATTAAACTTTATGTCAGAACTAATAAAATTCAATCAGGCAGCTTACAGAAAATATCTATTTAACAATTTGCTTTTATGATATTCAATATCAATATCAGAAATAAACAATAATTAGGTATTTGGCATTGTGCCGGATCGTGCAATGAAATGTGAATCGATGCCTACGGGGAGGTGCATCACTAATTTAAAATGTGTAATGTTAATTAATTTCCTGCCAGGGGCCAAGGGGGGGGGGGGGGAGCAGTGTGTATAAAATAAACAAACCACACAGAAAGTGGTAAATATCGGGCGCGACAAGCGGTCACGCTCTATTAGTTTTTATCCACACCTCTCGGGCCGAACGCCTCGCCGCCGCAGCAGCAGCGGTGGAAAATTATCGGTATCACACCCCTCGAGCCTCGATTACGGTGTCGATTTGTGATTGCAAACCACCAAATATCTATTTTCGCGGTTGTCAATTGGTCAGCAAATTCGCTGCATTTAACTGTACACTACTAATTAACTGGCATGCATTTATGATCCCGAAATTACAAAAGAGGCTTAGTCAGTTCAAAAGCTCCGAAAAGCTTTGTGCCAGTGTTTTGTGCTGTGCGCGCAAAACAAATGCCGGTACTATCGTGATTATTGTTGAATTTTATTGCTGCTGGTCGGTTGTATTCTATTCACTGACAGATATGTTACCGTGTAGTTCGTGGAAATTTTCCCATTCAATTTTTGCGTTCGCAACCCCACATCCCAATTAAAGTGAAACTTTGGCAGCTTTTAAAGCGTCATCGCCATGAAACCGCTGCTGAGTTTGTGGTTTGTAATTTGTTGGTTTCAAATGCTTAAATATTTATGTTACATTACGTTACATTAATGTTTCTGCCATTCAAAATAAGAGCTAAAAGTAGCTTAAATTTTCCTGCTTCTTGTTCAACCCTTCGACCCCCGTCTACGGCCACGGTTTCGAAATCAGTCAGCGCTGGATTGCTGTCATGTTTCAAGCAACTAAGGAGAGCAGACACCATCGTCGTCTCTGGGTGCTTACAGCTGACGTAGCCGACAGGCGAAAAGAATTGCGGACGGGACGGGAAAAACAATACACATACTCACACACACAATGGAATATTCAAACAAAGCAACGTCAAGTGGATGGGTGCTGTGAAAACCTCAACCGCTTTTTCTGCATGAGTGGAAATGGCAAATTACAGTGTAAATGTTTTCAATGTTGAGAAAAAAACTGTCCCCTCCCGCTTCGGGTGGAAAAATAGGACAAGCCAGCAGGATTCCCTTTGAAGCTTATTAAACCACTGAATTTTCTGAACACGAGCGGTCGTACGACGGGATTGAGAACGCTTTAACCGAGAAAGGGTTTCGAGAAAAAATTTCTTGTTAGTCAGCTGGTTCGACGCTTAAGCCGGTGACAAATTCGTCTGACTGTAGTGACCAACGGAATAGTGGACACAACGAAAACATTAATTATGATAAAATTAGAGAAGCACTAATTAAATGTGTTCTCAGCAGAAAAGCACCAGCAGCACACGGTGGCGTATCTAGAATTGAAATAAATTACGCCTGCCTTTTTTCCACCTTGTTGAGCAGGTGAAATTCTCTAGGTTAATGAAGATGTAATCAGTCCGGTACAGAAAACATAGAAATTTCCAGGGAGTGATTAAAGTTCCAATGTTTAAACGTAGCTTTTTTCTATTAACTACTACTGACGTCACCGCATGCAGGGAACTTACTGGCAACGTCGTTGAAACAAAACAAAAAAAAAACACAGAAGAAAACCCGGAAGCTGCGGTGCGCCCGCATGGGAACGGAAATAAAACATGGTGCTAATGAGGAGGAAAACCGAAACTAAGAAAGACCAGTCAAAATTGTGTGTGTGCGCTTGTGTTATTCGATGCCGGTGGCAGTGCTATTTCACTTCGCTTGCATTCTCTGGGGATGAATTTCTGCCGGGCGGAGAAAAAGGATCTTTTATTAGCTTTGTTAAATTGCCACGTTCGCGGCAATGCCGGGCGAGCGCACGGCAAGGCACCATGGCAGGAAGCGGAATACTATTTTGCTGAACAAGTACGGAAATTGGTCAGGTTTCTATCCCGAGTGCGCTCAGCTTTGTGGTATATTTGAGAAGAAGTAATTAGCTCTATCCCGGCACTTATTTTGCGGATTTGAGCCGTGAAAATGGGATTAATTCCGTATCACTGTGCTCTGCAGGATTTGGCACTGATGGACACTATTTTGTCATTTTCGTTAAATCTGCAGTTGGACGAGGAGGTTAAACGTGAATGCACCTGCTAGCATTTTGTTTACTTGCACATAAAACTTCGTCTGGACGGTCTGTGTGTAGGTCAGTTGATTATCCTTACCAAAATAATGAAGCTTATCAAACAAGAGGCATATATTTATTCGTTATAATCCCAGCTAAAGAACGTCGGAATAAATCTGTTTGCTGCAGTAATCAGTCGGATGACAAAACAGTCTACGCTGTAGGTTATAAATCTCCGTCAAAGAAAAAGATAGGTCTCCTGCCAATGCCTGCCTGTGTTGTTGCTGCCACCGTACCCCCACCACCGCACCAGCATCAATTGCGGTTGCGGGGTACTTCACAAAGCCTATGTGCTGCTGCCGCTGCTACTCAGTGCAAAATTTTCATTCAGTCGGTAGGTACGCTTCAATCATGTCTCGCGGCTCACGGGGAAAACAAAATAGCCTTAGCGGTATGTGCGGAGAACAAGGACTCACCGGATCCACGCTCCAGCATAAACAATCCATTCATCTAGCAGACTCTCCCATCGTCAACAACAAGCACCGGCGGCAGTCTAGTGTAAATGCATAAAAGGGTTTTCCCCTTGGCCTACGGCCGGGCTTTACGGGTAGGTACCTATCTGCTGCGGATACCTAAATTGTTGTCTATGTGCGTTGCGTACGTACGTACAGAGTGTAGCACATAAAAGCATACACAATGATAAGAAGTTATGTCGAGTAGCACTGAAGAAGTTGCCTCCGGGAAAGTGAATAAAAGCAGAGGATGATACTCGCAACAAAAAAAAACACACTGCAGTCTAATCCACTGCATGGTGAGAAGAGAATCTTTCAGAGAGGACATTCTTAATAATAGACAAGAGGAATACTAAAATATTTATATGCGGTTAGGATTCTAAACGTTCAGGAACATTCAGTTTCTAAATTAAATTATTGAGGCGAGAAATATGCACTATCCACATTATATGATCGCCTTTGAATATGTATTTCACTCAAAATGAAAAGTGGTAAACGATGTCTCAGATTCATTTTAGTTTTTTGCAAATCCTCACTCTTTGCAATTTGTTATTTTTTATCGCAGACTATGGCTAGTGTGAACATACTTTTAACGAAACTGGTACATTTGAATCTCATCATTCACAACAGATACACTTTTGAAATCTTACATTTCGACAGAGCAACATAGTTTTTTTCCCCAAACGCTCAATTGATACGAATCTACAGTTCTGCTATCTATAGCAGTTCTGCTCATTCTGTCTCACAGTTAAATTAGGCTCTACTGAGTCGTGCTGTTTTTGCAATTAATCTGAAGTTCCGCAAGGAAGCAATCTAGGCCCATTAATGTTCATAATATTTTTTAATGACGTGTGCTCTGTGATCCCATCGGGTTGCAAGCTACCATACGCTAATAATTTAAAGATATTTCGCTCTGTACGACCTGTTAAGAACTGACAACTATTACAAAGCTTTATCAACCAGTTTACACAATAATGTAGTTTAAACAATCTGATCATCAGTACTTCCAAATGTTCATTAATCACCTTTGCCCGAAGCAAAATACCAATTGCGTACAATTATACAATCGACAATTTTTGTTTTGAACGGGTCAAAGTTGTCGGGTCAAAGTGCTAGGAATTGAACTGGATACTAGAATGACCTTCGGCAACCATTATTCAAATTCTGGGCTATATTATGCGCATGGCTAAAGATTTCCGTGACCCATATTGTTTGCGAGCTCTTTTCTTTTCACTTCTACGCTCCCTGTTTCTGTGGTATGGAGTCCGTTCACAAATATTTAGTTAACAAGGATCGAAGCCGTACAACGGAAATTGATCAGACACACCTTAAGACATCTCCCTTGGTCGGACCATCTAAACCTACCCCCCCCCCCATGAGGACCGTTGTAAACTACTGAACGTTGTAACTTTGAGTAAAAGGAGAAATATATCTAGAGCAGGAGGTCGACGCTCCCGAACTTCTACGTATGGATTCCGAGAATTTCTACGGCCTGCTTTTCACCGTACAAATTACGGACAACATAAACCAATTCATGCGATGTGTTCTTTATTTAATGAGGTGTATGAACATTTTGACTTTACGACATCGATGAATACTTTTAGGATTAGGATAAGAAATAGTGTGATTTACAGCAGTGCCCCGAATAAAGTGGTGGGTAGTGGTGTACACCCACGGCGATTTTTCGGCTTTCCATTAATTAATAAAGTTGATTTTTGGTACAATGTTAGTATCTGATATAACGTAGTTGACTACCAAAAATCAACTTTATTGGTTAAAGGATAACTGAGATATCGCGATGGACGTACAGCACCACCCATCGCCTTATTTGGGGGATTCCTGTAATGTGAATTGTATGTCTCTAGGGTTGATTGAGTTTGTGAAGCAATATTTTTCTTCTTCTTCTTCAGCATAGAGCCGGGGTGGCTCGTGCTATTTCAAGCACTCGTCTCCATTCAACTCGGTCTTGGGCCGCTCGTCGCCAATTTTCTAGTCGTCTCAGAAGTTGCAAATCGCTTTCGACCTGGTCGAGCCATCATGCACGTTGGGCCCTCCTGTTCCTAGAGCCGGTGGGGTTGTTGAAGAGGACTATTTTCGTCGCACTGTCGTCCGGCATCCTTACGACGTGCCCGACCCACCGTAGCCTGCTAACTTTCGCTAGATGTACGATGGGAGTCTCCCCAAGCAGTGCCTGTAGATCGTGATTCATACGCCTCCGCCACTCTCCGCTTTCAGTTTGTACTCCGCCAAATATCGTCCGCAGCACTTTCCGCTCGAACACGGCAAGGGCGCGTATATCCTCCGTGAGCAGCGTCACAGCTTCAAGTCCATAAAGAACTACCGGTCTAATAAGAGTTTTGTACATTTCTAGCTTCGTGCGGCGGCGTACACTTTCTGATCGTAGCGTTTTACGAAGGGCAAAGTAGGCCCGATTTCCCGCTTGGAAGCGCCGCTGGATCTCTTTACTAGTGTTGTTGTCCGCGGTCACCAGCGATCCCAAATACACGAACTCCTCTACCACTTCTAGTTCGTCGCCGTCAACGGTTACCGTCCGTGGGAGACGCGCGTTTGTTTCCTTTGAGCCTCTTCCTTTCATGTGTTTGGTCTTCGACGTATTTTTTTTAGTCCAATTCTTCTAGACTCCGCTTTCATTCTAGGGTAGATTGCCTCCGCTGTCGCAAAGTTCCTGGCTATGATATCGAAATCATCTGCAAAGCCTAGAAGTTGGCTACCCTTGGTAAAAATCGTGCCTCTCGTTTCGATGCCCGCTCGTCGGATCACCCCCTCAAAAGCGATGTTGAACAGCATGCAGGATAACCCGTCACCTTGTCTCAACCCTCGCCGCGTCTCAAAGATGCGTACGAAATGCATCACTCGATCCAACGTAGCTCTGATCAGTCGCGTCAGTTTGTCCGGAAAACCGTTTTCGTGTATTATCCGCCATAGCTTGTCTTGATCGACTGTATCATATGCTGCTTTGAAATCAATAAAGATGTGATGCGTGGGCACGTTTTACTCCCGAAATTTCTGCAAGATCTGTCGGAAAAAATTTGGTCCGTAGTTGCGCGAGCCCCTATGAAACCCGCTTGATAATTCCCTACGAAACCCTGTGCTATCGGTGACAAGCGGTGTAACAGGATCTGGGAGAGTACCTTGTACGCGACGTTTACCAGCGTAATACCGCGATAGTTGCAGCAGTCTAGCCGATAACCCAGTGTAGAGCCTTTGCTAGCGTTTGTCGTCCATGTTCATAAAGCTCTGCCGGTAGGTGATTTTTCCCAGCGGCTTTATTGGTCAGCCAGGTTTCTCGTTTGACTTTTTGGAGATCAGGTGCTAGGACATTATTATCTTCCACGGGCGCTCCTGGGTTAATTTCCGTTCCGCCTCCTTCTGCGACTTCGCTATTGAGGTGTTCATCGAAGCATTACTTCCATCTGTCGACCACCTCGCGCTCGTTTGTGATTAGATTCCCTCCCTCGTCCCTACACATGTCAGGTTTCGGTGTGTAGCCTTTCCGAGTTTGGTTCACCTTCTCATAAAACTTGCGCGTGTTATTAGCTCGGAATAGTTGTTCTAATTCTTCACGATCTCTGTCCTCCTTTTGGCGCTTTTTCCTCCTCAGGATCGTGATCAATTGCTTCCTAGCTCGTCGGTATTTTGCCAGGTTTAGTAGCAATACTAAGATACTTTTGCCAAGTGGTTTTTCCCCTCCACCGCTTGCTGGCATTTCCCATCAAGCCAATCATTTTGTGTACTCCGAGGCTGAATACCTAGTACCTCTCCGATGGCCGAGCGTATTCTGCCCCAACCGTCTTCGAGGTTTGAAGTACCTAACTCCTCGGAAGAAGGCAGTGCCTTATTCAGTATTAGCGCGTATGCTCGAACCTTACGCTTAACTCAACTCATAGGGTTGTGTACAACATCTGACAGCTTCTTCTGTACGGAAACTCACTTTTTCTTCATTTCTTTCTCAGATTTGACTTTCTTGGGATGCTTCCATGGTGTCTACTTCATAATAGCCCAGTATTTTTCGATGGGCCTTAGTGCCGGTGCGTTGGGAGAGTGTATGTCCTGGGGCATGAAAGTGACCCCGTTGGCTTCGTACCACTCCAGAACATCCTTTGAATAGTGGCACGAAGCTTGTTCCGGCCAGAAAATGGTAGGAGATCGATCATCTCAGATCAATGAGGAAATTAATGACAATGTGGCTTCGTCAGCATCTGGGTGTCCAGTTTCCGGGCCCTTGACTTTACCACCGTATTTTGCCGTTCGTCACGATTCTGCACTTTGTATGTATGCAGTCCCTTCGGTTGGCTCTCTGAACGAAAGACTTGGATAGATTAAACTTCTTGGCCACATGCCTGAATCCCCCGAAGTATTGGGATTTCGCTTGAACACTTTCACTACACGCTTGTGATCCTAATCACTAACAGAACATCCATTCTGACCGCAATTTCTCCTTCCGTTCGATGCTCAGAGTTTCGTAGTAACGTTTTATGACACGATTCACCGTTGACTGCACGATTCCGAGTTGTTTTTCGCTGTCGATTTACGAAGAACTGACAGCGATAAAAATACAGTGAAAACAATACACTTTGAACTACTTCTACCAAAATTTTCAAGAGAAAATACCCAATGGGTAGTTTTCTACAGCGTTTTTCCGTGATGCAATTAAAAAAACCGTCAAGAGATCTCAGAAGCATCCTCAGAAAATATTAATTGAAAATTGTGTTACTTTTTGATAACATATTTTATAACTCATTAAATATGCATGCACCTGCTGGGTCTCCTTTCGAAATTCGGTTTTCCGAGTGATTGCTATACCTTCATACTATTTATTTATATAGTAGAAAGGCAAAACCGAAAATGATTCCTTCCTTCAAGTCATTGGACTTGACTAATTGTCATTAAATTAAAACCAAATTATCTTCTTTTTTAAGTTCAATTTTAAATAATGGCGAAAAACGTTAAAAAGTCGAAAAAATTATGTTCTAGTCGCATGAAAGTATTTTAATTTTTTTTCTTGTTTGTCGTTTTCTAATCTTTTAAAGGGTGTCCCACAACAAATTGTACCACGGAAGAAACGTTGTAGAAAATTACTCCTTGGGTATTTTCTCTTAAAAATTTGGGTAGAAATAGTTTAGCATGCATTGTTCACACTGTATTTTTATCGCGTTCTGTTTTTTTTTTGAAAAAAAATGGTGTTACCCGAAAAGCAACGTCGCGAATTTATTTTGCGCAAACACCTTGCGAAAATTCTCAACTCTCTCATTATGGATGATGAGACTTACATCAAGGCTGACTTCTGGCAGCTTGCTGGGCTACTGTACTTCACCGCCCAGCACAATTTAACATTCCGGAAGTAGTAAGGACACAGAGACTTTCAAAATTTACCAAGAAATACATGATTTGGCAAGCGATCTGTTCATCTGTTGAAGCAACATGAGGGCCCTACGATCTTGTGGCCGGATCTAGCTTCGTGCCACTATTCAAAGGATGCCCCAGAGTGGTACGAAGCCGACGGGATTATTTTCGTACCCAAGGACATGAACCCCCCGAATGCACCGGAACTAAGGGCCATTGAAAAATACTGGGCTATTATGAAGCAGATATAACGGAAGCATCCCAAGGAGGTCAAATCTGAGGAATACATGAAGAAAAAGTGGGTTTTCGTACAGAACCTTTTGAGTGGAGTTAAGTGTAAGGTGCGAGCATACGGTTATGGTCTTGAAGTTGATTGTAATAAACATGCCAAAAGCTTACTAAAGGGTTATATTTTATTGGCTGAAAATTTGAGATCGGTCAATTAGGTAATTTTCTACAGCGTTTTTTCAGTGGTACAATTCGATGTGGCACACCCTTTAATGATAAAATTTATATGATACCTAACATTTTTAGTGTTCTTGAAAAAATCGATTTTCATAAGTATTTACCTAACTCATGGATTCATATCTCATGAACCAAATAGTACATTGTACGAACAAAAAGTTTCTTGAGAAGTTGAAAGTAAATTTTCTTAGCATATATTTTAATGTGGATCTAAAGGTACTCCAGCTCATGACGCATCAGGAGAAAAAAACGGAAAAGAGCACAGAGGAATAGAAGAAGAGGAAACCGCAAAAGAGAAAAGGAAGAAAAACTAGCATGAATGGAAAACGAAAGAAAAATCGTTACATAATGGAAGGGGAAAAGGAACGTAAAAAGAGAAAAAAGTGAACAAGAAAAACAAACGGGAACACAGAAAATGAGGAAGAACGGAAGAGAAAAGAAGAGAAGAAAGAGAGAAAAGAGGCGAGAAACGAGAAAGAAAATGGAGATAAACTGAACAGAAAAGGAGAAAAAACAACAACAGGGGTAGAAAATGGAAAAAGAAAAGGAGAAAATGCAGAAGCAGGAAAATTGAGAATCGAGAATAGAAAGAGAGAAAAATGGAGGAAAAAAAATGAAAGCGAAAGACAAACAAGATAAAACGAAAATCAGAACGTGGTAAGAAAAGGATGTAAAGAATAAGAAGAAAAACTGAGCTGAAAACAAAACAAAACATAGAAAACAGAACAGCACAGAAAACCAAAACGAGACGGTAAAAGAGGAAAAACGAGCAGAAAATGAAGAAAAATAGTAGAAAAAGAAAACGGAACGGAACAGAAAAAAACAAGAGGAAAATCAGTCAAAGGAAAGAGGAAACAGAGGCAGAAAGAAGGAAAACGAGATAGAAAAGAAGGAAAAACGTGACAAATAGAGAGAAGACGGGATGGGAAAAGTAAAAATAAACATGACAGAAGAGGTGGGAAAAACGAGAAAGAAGAAAAGATAAATCGAATAAAGAAAGGAAAAACGGAAAAGAATGCCAAAAGGGAAAGAAGAACAGCGTGAGAGAAAAAAGCAAATCGATAGAATCGAAGCCGGAAAAGAGCTCAAACAGGATAGAAAAGGGATAAAAAGTCGAGACAAAATGGAAATGGGTAATGTGAATGGGCTGGGAAAAAGGAACAGAAAAGGAATGCAAAAAAGAATCACGAAAACCAACAAAAAGAGTTGAAAATGGAGAAAACAAGACGAAAAATGCGAGATGTAAAAGGAAAACCGGAGCAAAGGGAAAAAAGCGAGCCAAAAAATAAAAGAATGGATGAAAAAAAGGGACATTAAAAAAGCGAAAACACCGAACGGATGAAAAATGTAAAACGAAAAGGAGGAGAATTAGAAGAAGTTGAAAATTGAAAATGAAAAAGTAAAAAAAGGAGAGAATAGATGAAGAACGGAAAAGAAAATTACAAAAAAAAATAAATGAAAAACAAGATGAAAAACAGGACTGAAAATAAGAAAAAAAAGACAGGAAATGATGAAAAACCGAGCAATGGAACAGAGAACACGGTGCAGAAGAAAAGAAACACTAGAGAAAAAGAGAAATAAATTGGAAGAAATAGAAACGAAAGTGAGAGCGGAAGTCAATAAAACGGTACTGAAAAGAGCGCACCCAAACTGTTTGCTGTGGAGATCAACATTCCAAAGCCTGATTTACTACCTCTGGTGTTCTACAAGGTTCAGTGCTTGGCCCTTTACTGTTCTGCTGCCACGTCAACGATCTACCGACTGTTGCGATGTGGTCTCAACGCAATCAACTGTTCGTCAATCAATCCAAAAGCAAGGCGCTATCCGTGAAGGGAAGGCACAGAACAGTGGTATCAGATTCGTTACCATCACCAATTACCAATTATCTTAGATTGACAGACTATCGAACGGGCATCTTGGGCAAGAAATCTTGGTTTTGTGTTTCGAGCTGATCTTCAATGGGAAAATCTGGTCAGTCAACAATACGGAAAAATATACAGTAATCTGCGTTCTCTCTACTGCTCTGCCACTTTTGCCCCCGAAGACACGCGTTTGAAACTCTTCAAGGCTTCGATTCTCCCACACTCCATGTTTATTGGTGATATAATGCTGGTTGCTCAGCGTAAGAGACGTGAATGCGAACCACTACACCGGGAAGGACCCCAGATGTCTAATATTATGTCCATGTCCAAATTCAAGTCGAAGGTAAGGTCCAATGTCAAGTTCAATATCAAGTCCTATTGCATGACCGATTTTAAGCCCAATTTCAAGTTTACTTGAATATCAATTTTATGTCAAATTTAAACTCTTATTTTAAACACAATTTCTAGTACGATTTAAATTTCAATTTTAAGTCTAATTACAAATTCCAAGTTTAAGTTTAAGTCCAATTTCGATTCAATTTAGGTTAAATTTAAATTTAAGTTCAATTTCGAGCGTAAGTCTATTACAAATATTTTATAAAGTTTTTGTCCTTCCGGTGCTAGGCAGCTATAGGGGGGCGGGCGGTGGTGGTCGAAAAAAAAACAAAAAGATTTTTTTATTCGACCAAAAATATATGCGTTTTAAACATTTTTAATTAAAGTTTAAATGTGAAAACCCAAATCTATTCCTGCTTTTCATATACATTTTCATCAATACATTTGAGAGAGGCCCGACATTCACGTAGTTTGTAAATGGTCTCTAAGTTGCACCGTTCTTGAATAATCGAAAAAAACAAACCGTTTAAAAAAAGACTTGAGTGTAGTCTAGGGTATGCTTTGTCTCTCTTAGTTAGTATTCTTATAGTTATTTGTTTTGCTCCGTAAAGATTTTATTTTCTTCTTAATTTTTTCGTTAATATGAATTTTCTCGTTTTGCCCAAGTATCCAATAGGCCGTATGAATAAAACAGTTTGCTTTGATTTTTCCGTTTAAATCGTATGGGAGCATTTGCTCACTCTTTCATTCATACGGCCTAATGTTAAATGAAATAAGCTTAACAAAAAATTAAAAAAACTCTCCGTATTGGAACAAATAAGGCCTGCGCTAGTGCAAACGGCTGCAATTTGAAATAAATTGGAAAAAAATCAAACTCTATAGATAGCTAAATCCAGAAATTGCTGTAAAGCAGTTCTTCTGTGCTTGTGGCTGAACTGTACTACAATGATTCAAGTCGAACTACTATCATGCCCGTATTGAACATTTTTTCAGCTGAAATAACGATGGACGAAACCATTCTGCACTAAATCTCACGTAGGTACGGGGAACGCGAATGCAAATTCATTCTTCCAACGCGGAAGAAGAATAAAATGTAAATATACGGCACTCGGTGCCGGTATTCCCAGAAAGAGAGAGAGAGTGGTAAAGGAAGCAGGATAGACGCAACATACTTACTCGGTAAACGCCTACCCTACCTTGCACCGCCCTCAGGGCACAGGGCTTAGCCGGGCCACTCGAAAAGAAGAAGCTCGCTTCTAGAGTGGGGTATAATTGTGTGTTTAACGAAAAGAAAATAATGAATCCATTGTTTTTGTCTCATTAACTACTACTTCGTCTGCCGGTCGGTCGGTGGGAGGCCGCCGCCGGTGTCTTGTACTTAAGAATACATCCTAATACCACCCATCCGCTAACTGCTTCAAGATCTGACGTAGACAAATAGCACAGCACAGTGCCCGGGCTTCCCGGTGCTCCTTGTTTACCCTTGTCTGGATCGTCACGTTATCGCAGTGGAGCCAGAATGGCGGATTCGTCCTGTTTCTAATGCGTTGGTTTGTTTGAATTTGAAAGGGTTTTATTACTGCGAGCTGGCATCCCTGTTCATATAATGTATTGAAGGACTAAGTGTGCAATTGTTCTCGAAACCATTCCGTAAAAGCTTGGATTCAATTCAGTTTGCCCTGTTTTATGTGGACTTCCGGAACCACTCTCGGGCTGTAACCGGGACCGGGAGTTACACCAATGAATGGATAGGAAATGCTGGCGGATAGGAAGACTGTGATTGGCTTGGGAGGAAATTTTGCAGAGAGGAATTTTAATGGACACTAATTAGCGTGCTTGCGAAGAAGTCTTCGGTCTTCGTTTTGCTTGTGTTTGATGTGTGTGTCTGTGTCCTGGTGTGAGTGTTAATTAGCGAATACTTCGAAGCTACCGACAACGTACCATGTTTTTTCTCCGATGGCAATGCGGAGCTTAACGGGAATATGGGAATATGGCTATCGAAGAAAGCGGCACTTATAAATAAAAGAATGGTAAATGTTTCCCTTGTGCTTAAAAATAGCTTTGGTTGAAGGGAAAATAGCGTGCTTGCTTTGGAGCGCTTGTTTAAGCTTGGTAAGGAGAATCGAACTGTTATTAATCTATAAATAGGCAAAGGCAACATTTCAGTTCAGTTAGCTCATCTTAGGTATTAGGTTTTTCTAAACCATCACATGCTTTTCTCTTCATCAAAGCTTTAGTAGAATTGCACTTCCATTCATCTTAGTGGCACTATTTTTAAATCCATAGCTCGGGCTTGATATAGAATTTTGAATAGATGAAAGACGGCTATTTTTATGACAGTTTTTCCAAGGATAGTCTACTGAAGGTTGTTGAATACTAATCACCGCACAATTCATTTTCTATTAACCCCTCTGAGGTCTACTTTGCTTTTCAAGTTTCGTAATTCATAGCTTCTCGAGATGACTTTTGAAACTTGTTGGAAAATATTGATTGTTTGCCAGTAGGCAAGCCAATAAGTAGGGATCTGTTTTCTTTCACTATTACAAATGGCCAAGATCTGCTGATAATTTACTTATCAATAAGAAAGGATCTTTCATCTTCCCATCCGCGGGATCTATCTGACAGTATGTATGCATTGCAGGTTCGCCAAAATCCCGACCGAAACCCCAACCAAAAACCGTGTCACCTTCCCGACTCCGCAAGCCCCTCTAATCTGATTTTCAATTAAACATTCAAAATGCTGTTCATTAAAATTCATAACAGCGACTTTCACACACACACACAAAGTTGCCGGGCAAAAATGTTGCCCTGACGAGAGACGATCTCCAGCATCATCAGCATCGGCATCAGCAGGCAGGCGAACAGAGTAAACCCGGCTGTGTGTCCTCCTCCATCTCGGATGAAATCTGTCGTCAGCTGTCACCGGTACCGACCCCCTTGTTCGGCCCTGCTGGGCTGAAAACGGTAACGATATTGAATGCACTGGAAGGGAATATTTACGGAAATCCAACCAACAGATCCGACGGTGCAGGGTAGCAGCAGCAGCAGGAGCAGCAGCACAAGAGACACAACTTCGGGGCCGACAGCAGCCGATTATCTACTCAAGCTTGAAGTCTTGACAGTCTACGGGACGCGAAAATTGACGGCGGTTCGGTGCTTGCGGATGTGCATGCTTTGTGCGGTATAAATTATCCCTACCGGCAGTAGAGTAGGGACGCGTCGCTCTGGTAACAGCCCTAGATTGGGGGCTGCAAAGCTCAGCGCTGCACTGCCGGTGGGGAATATTTGTGGTGTCTAATAAACTCAACCGGGGTTTGATGTGCAAACAGATTTGGGCTGCAAGCAACAGTAAAGTCTGTTTGGGTTGAACAGTTTGGTTGTTTTTCGATTTGAAATGCGATTCAATTGAGGGGCTTCGAAATCGGTTTGAATCCGATTGAGTGGGGGCTTATGGCAACAAATTACGAACCCAGTACCGAGCAGCTAGGATGTCTACTGCCGGTTTCGGCTGGGTATGATTCACTTTCCCGGGCTGCTAGAGAGCTCATAGATTATTGTGTCGAATGCAAATTGCTAAAAGTTTCTCTCGTTGCTTCCGCGGAAATGCGAGAAAACTGTTCGAACGGAATTTCAGCGCACACGATAACGATATACCTAGTAGTTTGAGGCTTTGGCATGGGCTCGTGATTATGCACGGGAAAAGAGGAATAAACGCAGCCCCGAGTGGCGCCAATGACAGTGCTAATATATTTGATCAAGGAATCGAATGACGCATGGCGGGGAATAGAATAGACTAACAATAAACAATTTGTTTCGTTCTATTTTATCGTGTACATATCGTGTACATTCGTTACAATCAGCACATAGTGCTCCTATTCTCCCTTTTCTGCAAACTGGTGAACTAACACTGGCATTGGGAAGTTGACGACGTATAGTGAACTGTTCCGTTGATGGAGTATTCATTATTATTTCAGATCGTTTGGTTTCGCGATCAATGCTTCATTTAAGTTTGCTGAATCAAACTTGAATTGGAAAATTGAATATTTATGTCATTTTAACATTAGATTCTTTTGGATTTATTTATATTTGATGCTTATTGTTAGGTTAGCTTGATTATTTTCTTAGGGAAGAGTTAACGCTTGTAGTAAAACACTAAATCAACCGAAAAATATCGAATAAGCGAAGGTGGAACTAGAACCTACATCTCTCAATCTCCGGTCGAGCGTGCTATTTCTTTACACACTATTTACACTTTCCCCAGAAGGAAAAGTTGAGCCTGACAGTATAGCAATAAATATAAAAGATAAGCTGAAATTAAAAATGTTTAGACCTGTGTTTTTGACAGACTTGGACAGTTAGCAGTATCTGATAATTGCGGGCTGGCGTTTTTTAAGTAAACTATATTAAAAAGAAGTTTGTCGTTTGTAGCATTTTCCTTCTCGAAGAACTTTTGTCTAAACTTTTGAACTGCTTTTTATTTTACTTTTAACATTTTACTTTTTACTTTTTACTTTTTATTTTTTACTAGCTGACCCGACAAACTTCGTATTGCCACAAATTAACCTGTGTTGTACATAAATCATGAACCTCGGATGATCTTTGTCACAATCTCGAGTTTTGCAAGCCCCCCAGTGGGCGGCGCTTCCGACGGCGGGTCACCGGCAACACTCGCGACCGTCTCGTCTTGAATGATCTAGTGTTACTATAGATAGTTTTTGTGGTCTTGTATTGACTAATGTTTTATGGAAGAGTCGCGAATTTCTCGAGTTCGATTAGTTTTTGAGTTTCGCAAAAATTTCTGTTTTATTTGTATGAGAGTCCATATCCCCCTACCACAGGGGTGAGAGGTCTCTAACTATCGTAAAATAAATTCAAGACATTTCATTTGTATGGGAGCCCTCCCTCCTAAACAGGGGAGGGGCCTTAATTCATCATAGAAAAAATTTCTGCCCCCTAAAAGCCCCACATGCCAAATTTGGATCCATTTGCTTGATTAGTACTCAAATTATAAGAAAATTTGTATGGGAGCCCCCCTCTTAAAAGGGGAAGGGGTTGTAATTCACCATAGAAAAAAATTCTGCCATCTAAAACTCCCACATGCCAAATTTGGTTCCATTTGCTTGATTAGTTCTCGAGTTATGAGGAAATTTGTATTTCGTTTGTATAGGAGCCCCCCCTCTTAAAGTTGGGAGGGGTCCTAATTCACCATAGAAAATATTCATGCCCTAGAAAACTTTCAAGTGCCAAATTTGGTTCCATTTGCTTGATTGATTCTCGAGTTATGAGGAAATTTGCATTTCATTTGTATAGGAGCCCCCCTTCCTAAAGTCGGGAGGGGTCCCAATTCATCATATAAAAAAAATTTGTCTCCAAAAACACCCACGTGCCAAATTTTGTTCCATTTGCTTGGTTAGTTCTCGAGTTATGAGGAAATTTGTATTTAGTTTGTATAGGAGCCCCCCTTCTTAAAGTGGGGAGGGGTCCTTATTTACCATAGAAAATATTCTTGCCCTCGAAAACTTTCACATGCCAAATTTGGTTCCATTTGCTTGATTAGTTCTTCAGTTATGAAGAAATTTGTATTTCATGTGTATAGGATCCCCCTCTCCTAAAACGGGGAGGGGTCCTAATTCATCATATAAAAAATTTTTGTCTCCAAAAACACCCACTTGCCAAATTTGGTTCCATTTGCTTAATTACTTCTCGAGTTATGAGGAAAATTGTGTTTCTTTGGTACAGGAGCCCCCCCCTTTTAAAGTGGTGAGGGGTCCTAATTTACTATAGAAAATATTCTTGCCCTCGAAAACCTTCACATGCCAAATTTGGTTCCATTTGCTTGATTAGTTCTCGAGTTATGAGGAAATTTGTATGGAAGCCCCCCCTCTTAAAGACGAGAGGAGTTATAATTCCCCTTATAAAGAGGGGAGGGGTCTCAATTTACCATAGAATAAATTCTTGTCACCGAAAACACCCACACGTCAAATTTTGTTCTGTTTGCTTGATTAGTTGTCGAGTTATGCAGAAATTTGTGTTTCATTTGTATGGGAGCCCCCCCTCTTAGTGGGGAGAGGGGTTTCTAACCATCACTAAAACCTTTCCTGGCCCCAAAAAACCTCTACATGCATATGTGCATGCCGATTGGTTCAGTAGTTTTCGATTCTATAAGGAACATACGGACAGACAGACAGACAGACAGACAGACAGACAGACAGACAGACAGACAGACAGACAGACAGACAGACAGACAGACAGACAGACAGACAGACAGACAGACAGACAGACAGACAGACAGACAGACAGACAGACAGACAGACAGACAGACAGACAGACAGACAGACAGACAGACAGACAGACAGACAGACAGACAGACAGACAGACAGACAGACAGACAGACAGACAGACAGACAGACAGACAGACAGACAGACAGAAATCCTTCTTTATTGGTATAGATTTTTTACTTTTTACTTTTTACTTTTTACTTTTTACTTTTTACTTTTTACTTTTTACTTTTTACTTTTTACTTTTTACTTTTAACTTTTAACTTTTAACTTTTTACTTTTTACTTTTTACTTTTTACTTTTTACTTTTTACTGTTTACTTTTTACTCTTTAATTTTTCGTCTTTTTTTTGCTATTTGTACTCAGTCGCCTCTTACTGTCGGCTTCATGTCGTTTTTTGTTTATTCTTTTAATTTAATTATAGTCATTTTAACAGCTTGGGTCCACAAGTTCAGCGGGATTAGCGTTTGAATCTGAGCCCTCTGCGTGAAAGGCGTGAATGCTAACCATCACAACGGGATTGACCCCCCGTTATGCTGTTTTTTGTCTTTTCAACGTTTGTTAGTCGGTTTTCGTTTTTTTAACATCTGGCTTCCTAGCGTCTTTGCATCGTCTTTTTGTCTTTTCAGCATTTTGTTGTCATTTTTTCATCGTCTTTTGTAGCGTTTTTGGCTTGGTGGCGTTGACATTTGTAGTCTTTTTTTTTTCGAGTCACGGTTTTACTGTCTATTTATTGTCTTTTCATTGCGTTTTCTACATCCCTTTATAGTCTCTTCATCGCTTTGTATTATTTTTTTCTTGGCATTTTAATCGTTTCTTTTGCGTTTTTCGACGTTTTTCTGACGCATATTTACAATCTTTTGTTGTATTTCGTCTTTTCTTCATCGTCTTTTCACCTACTTTTTTCGTTTTTATCATAGACGCTTTATTTTTTTATACGGGTCTCTTTTTTCGCCAACTTGTCTTCTCTTTTTCGCCTTTATTTCGTCGTCTTTTCGCTGTCTTTTCACTGCTCGTCGTCTTGTGGTTGTTTATGTAGGCCATTACAAATATTTAAAAAAGTTTTTGTCCCTCCGGTGTTGGGCCACCAAAGGGGGGGGGGGGGTGAAAAAAAAACAAAGAGAATTTTTTAATCGAGCAAAATAAATATAGATTTTAGGCATTTTTACTTAGAGCCTAAACGTGAAAACCAAACCTATTCTTGCTTTTAATAAATATGTTGTTATTTTTCATGCAAAAATCTATGAACAAAAAGACAAAAACGAAAGAAAAATTTTTTGGCCGGGTATCGGAAATTCCACTGTTTGAACTTCTATTTCTATTTCGTGCTAGAAGCGTTAACTCAACTTGTACACTCATTTTTCGAGTTTTTCAGGCTGTATTTCCCCCCCCCCCCCCGATTTTTCAAGCCAATTCCCAAGGGAGGAAGGGGGGGTCAATTTCCCATCACGAGACTCGGTAGTGTTGCCCCAGTACGGCTACACACCTAAATTAAACTTAAACTAACAACATTCAAGCATATTCGGAGCGGAATATTCGGCATCGACCTAGGCGACGGAACAAGGACGACCAATGGAGACTCGGGACTTAGAACTGCAGATCGCTAACTTTCGTAGGTTGCGAGCGGGTGCTGATTGAACAGCCGGAACCCCGCAAACTCGGCATCGTAGCTCTGCAGGAAGTCTGTCGCAAAGGAGAGAAGGTTTGGAAGATCCGTGGCGGAAAGGCCCAGTTTTACCAGAGCGGTGGCGCTACCAACGAACTGGGAACGGGCTTTGTAGTGCTTGGCGGAATGCAGGATCGTGTGATAGATTGGAAGGCGATCAACGAGAGAATGTGTGTATTGAGGATAAAGGGCCGTTTCTTCAATTATAGCATCATTAACGTGAAGTGCCCGCACGAAGGTAGACCCGACGATGAGAAAGAAGCGTTCTACGCGAGGCTGGGGGCTACGTACGACAGCTGCTCGTCACGGGACATCAAGATCGTCATCGGTGATATGAACGCCCAGGTCGGTAGGGAAGAAATGTATTGACCGGTGGTAGGACCCCATAGCCTGCACACCGACACAAACGATAACGGCCAACGATGTATAAACTTCGCAGCTTCCCGAGGCCTGGCGATCCGAAGCACCTTTTTCCCGCGCAAGGATATCCCCAAAGCCACCTGGAGATCACCTGACCAACGTACAATGAACCAAATTGACCACGTTCTCATAGAGGGCCGGTTCTTCTCTAACATCACGAACGTACGCTCCCGTCGGGGTGCGGATATTGATTCTGACCATTACCTAGTAGCAGTACATGTGCGCTCAAAGCTGTCCACCGTATACCGGACACGTCAAAGCCGCCCTCCTCGGCTGAACATCAGGCAGCTAGACAACCCACAAGCTGCCGAGAACTACGCGCGAGTACTGAATGAGTCACTGCCTTCTTCCGAGGAGTGAGGTGCTTCAAACCTCGAAGACGGTTGGGGCAGAATACGCTCGGCTATCGGAGAGGCCGCTACCGCGGCACTAGGTATTGAGCCTCGGAGTACACAAAATGATTGGTTTGATAGGGAATGCCAACAAGCGGTGGAAGAGAAAAAAAATGCTTGGAAAAATTATATAAGTATTGCCACTAGAGAGAACCTGGCCAAGTACCGACGAGCTAGGAACAAGTTGACCACGATCCTGAGGAGAAAAAGGCGCCAAAAGGAGGACAGAGATCGTGAAGAATTATAGCAACTATTCCGAGCTAATGACACGCGCAAGTTTTATGAGAAGCTGAACCAAACTCAAAAGAGCTACACACCGAAACTTGACATGTGTAGGGACGAGGAAGGGAATCCAATTACAAACGAGCGCGAGGTGGTCGACAGATGGAAGCAGTTCTTCGATGAACACCTCGATGGCGAAGTCGCAGAAGGAGGTGGAACGGAAATTAACCTAGGAGCGCCCATGGAAGATAGTGATGTCCTAGCACCTGATCTCCAAGAAGTCAAACGAGAAATCAGGCTGCTGAAGACCAATAAAGCCGCTGGGAAGGACCGCCTACCGGCAGAGCTTTATAAACATGGTGGAGAAACGCTAGCAAAGGCTCTACACTGGGTTATTTCGAGGATTTGGGAGGAGGAAAAGTTACCGGAGGAATGGATGGAAGGAGTGGTTTGTCCCATCTACAAAAAGGGTGATCGGCTAGACTGCTGCAACTATCGTGGTATTACGCTGGTAAACGCCGCCTGCAAGGTACTCTCACAGATCCTGTTACGCTGGCTGTCACCGATAGCACAAGGTTTCGTAGGGAATTATCAGGCGGGTTTCATGGGGGCTCGCGCAACTACGGACCACATTTTTACTATCCGACAGATCTTGCAGAAATGTCGGGAGTACAACGTGCCCACGCATCACATCTTTATTGATTTCAAAGCAGCATACGATACAGTCGATCGAGACAAGCTATGGCAGATAATGCACGAATACGGTTTTCCGGACAAACTGAAGCGACTGATCAGAGCTACATTGGATCGAGTGATGTGTTTCGTACGCATCTCTGGGACACTCTCGAGTCCCTTCGAGACGCGACGAGTGTTGAGACAAGGTGACGGTCTATCCTGCATGCTGTTCAACATCGCTCTTGAGGGGTGATCCGACGAGCGGGCATCGAAACGAGAGGCACGAATTTTACCAAGAGTAGCCAACTTCTAGGCTTTGCAGATGACTTCGATATCATTGCCAGGAACTTTGCGACGGCGGAGGCAATCTACGCCAGACTGAAAGCAGAGTCTAGGAGAATTGAGCTAAAAATAAACGCGTCGAAGACCAAATACATGAAAGGAAGAGGCTCAAAGGAAACAAATGCGCGCCTCCCACGGACGGTAACCGTTGACGGCGACGAACTAGAAGTGGTAGAGGAGTTCGTGTATGTGGGATCGCTGGTGACCGCGGACAACAACACTAGTAAGGAGATCCAGCGGCGCATCCAAGCGGGAAATCGGGCCTACTTTGCCCTACGTAAAACGCTACGATCAGGAAGCATACGCCGCCGCACGAAGCTAACAATGTACAAAACCATTATCAGACCGGTAGTTCTTCATGGACTTGAAGCCGTGACGCGCCCTTGCCGTGTTTGAGCGGAAAGTGCTGCGGACGATATTTGGCGGAGTACAAACTGAAAGCGGAGAGTGGCGGAGGCGTATGAATCACGAGCTACAGGCACTGCTTAGAGAGACTCCCATCGTACATCTAGCGAAAGTTAGCAGGCTACGGTGGGCCGGACACGTCGTAGGGATGCCGGACGACGTGCGACGAAAATAGTACTCTTCAACAACCCCACCGGCACCAGGAACAGGGGGGCCCAACGGGGGGCCTGAGACGACTAGGGAATTGGCGACGAGTGGCCCAAGACCGAGTTGAATGGAGATGAGTGCTTGAAACAGCACGAGCCACCCCGCCTCTATGCTGCTGAAGAAGAAGAAGGGGGGGGGGGGTGACAAAAATTTTGAAAATGATTTGCAATGGCCTAACTGTCTTTTTCTTTCGTCGCTGTTTCACCATTTTATCGATGCTTTTTTCGTAATAGTCTCGTTGTCTATTCGCCGTTTTTTGTCACTAGTTTTTTGTCATTTGTTGCATTTTGTCGCCGTCGTCTCTTTGTAATTTCTTTGTTATCTTTTTATTGTAATTTCATACTCTTTTTGCCATCTTTTCATTATATTTTCGTCGTTTTTTGACGTATTTTTTTAGCACTTTTGGTTGCTTGTTTTCGAAAACTTCTTGTCAAATCCGTAGAACTAAGGATGAACCAGTAGCTCTTGCATCACTGCCCGGTGGTGGTTTTAACCTCGAGACTAGCCGTGTGACCGTCGACAACGCACTGCTTTGTTACTATCGCACTGACCGAGTAGACAACAGTCTATCTTCGCATAGGAAGGGTATAATGCATATACGGGGGATGATTGGGACAATCAAACAAAATTAGGTATTAAACTACCTAATATAACGGGCGGCAGTAGTTCAGTCAGTAAAACATTCGGATACCAACCGAAAGAGCGTGGGTGCGAGCTCCATCTGCCATTGCACAACCCGATATATTTTTAGTCTATTTCGAAATTTTCTAGTTCATCCAATTGATTATTCTTCTCATCAGACACGTCCTCCCTTTCCATCTGACTTCCCGTTTTACGACTTTGTGAATTTTTGCATGCGGAATTTAATTTTTTTTTTGGAAATTGAACATTATAATTTCATATTTTGCAGTTTTGAATTTTAAGACATCTGGACTTTTTCATTAGTTTGTTGTGAAATACTCAATTTCCGGATAGTTATTCTTTTTAACACCTTGTACTGTATTTTAATATTTGGTATATTGGCTTTTGAACTTCTAGACTTTTGGATTACTTCCTATGAGCCTTATACAAATTTGAAAAAAAGTTTATATCACTCCCCCCCCCCTTCAAAAATTTTTGAAATGTGAAGGGACAAAAATATAAAGTGTAACATTATTATGTTGCATTCTTTAGTGATAGGCAATTTTTGAATAGTTAGGTGTGTTTACATCTCTGAATTATCCAACATGTGCAAAGTTAAAGCAATTATCCCGTTAGTCTTGATCAACTTTCTTTCCCCAACTTAGCTATCTGGTTTTGACCTTTAATTTTCCGACATAGTAAATTGGGGTGTTTGCAATCAGACCTTTGGCTCCATTTGCTTTAAATTTCGTTCCATTTTATTTCAATTTGTTTTAAAAGAACTGAATTAGATTAAGGCAAAAATCAATCAAACAATGTATGAGTGAAATTCGGTACCGCTTTTGACGGAGGTATTCCGAATTGCAGTGACACTCCAATTAGACACTCCAGAATATCAGCTATCGATGTTTTCTGGGCTCCAAATTGGTCGTTAAATTGCGTAGTGTCCAAGTACATACCTTAATTTTGGATGTTTTCGATTTAAAGCATTTGAAATTATTGTTTGTTAAAAAAATGCATGAAATAATAAATAAAATGGACATTTACATCAAAATTAAGAACATTTGATATGAATAATGGAGGTTCCCCCGAAAACTGGTACGAAATCATGAAATGTAAATACTTTCCTTAATATTTTAACTACCTTTTGCATCATTGTAGTATTTTGCTGTACCAAGGCGACAAAGAGAATATTCTTTTATTCATGTATAAATCAAAGCCTATTACTTTTTCTCACTCCATAGTTCCTGTTACTAAATTTATTATGTTTGTGATAAACCAGAAAACTTTTGAAAATTTGGTGTTTCCAATAATGGTAGTGCAATAGTAAAAAATCTACTACTCAACAACAGTTGTTTCATAAGTGAAGCACCAGAAATTGCCATTAATCACCATGCAGGACTATTCGTTCTAATTGCAAATAACTCTTCAGAAACTCTTTTTTTCTTTCAGGCTGCTTCTTTGGAATTTATTTTCAACAGCCCGTCAAGCGCTCATGTCCTACTTCCTGTTAGCTTTTGCGCGTGGCGCGGAACAGATTGTTCTTACGTAATCGTTATACTAAAGGAAGATCAGCCACGCGGAAGGATTTCCAATCAGTCAAGCCAGAATGAGAAACCATTCCCTCGGAGAATTGCTTATCGTTGGAGAAGTTTTCTATAGCTTTACGGCGGCACCCCGGCCGCCCGTCGCCGGTAACCGTCGGTGGATTGCGCAAAAAGGCGGAAACGTTCAAATAAGGACAACGAATGATGATTATTATCGCTCGGGACGTTCCTTCGTATAGCTGCTTGTGCATACCTACCTACCTACCTGCCAACGCTCCGGCTCATTTTGTCACATGTATATGTATTTATGTACATGCATAATAATGCGAAATCCTGTTGATGGAGTGCGAATCGTAGCTCCCGGATCGGCATGTGCCATTCCAAATCGACACGTTCTGACTCCCAGCTGGGACGAGCAGCGCTGTTCGGCACAGAGTTGCTTCACGACTGCGAAGGAAGTGAACATAACAATTGCTTTTCGAACGGAGCAAGAAAAAAAAACTACATTTGAAAGTATCTGGGCTGCTCTGCAAAGGTAGAAGTGGGGCAAACTCTTTTGGAATATTTCATTCAAGCTGCTTTCTTGGAGAAATTTAGGTAACAGCTTCTCGGGTGGACTGCAATAGAGAAACTATTCAAGGAGAAACTGCTATTTGTACCCATTGAACCCCTACTTAGTTGGTCCGGCCGTCCTATGGCCGGTATCCGATGGCAAAGATGAAATCGAAAATGAATCTAACAAAACAGACTTCACTGTACCTAAGTCAGTAAAGTCAGTCAGTCAAGGGAGTTGCTGCATAGGAAAGAATGGTGAATTCGAGAAAGTCTGATTAGGGCACTTCTGTTTCGGTTTGAGTTACTAAATTTGTCAGAGCGTATCTAAAATTTTTCTTCCATTTTTATACGTTTGAGTTTACTGCTTTTCAAAACGAAACGCAACTATACATTTGAATTGTTATAAAACGGGTAGAGCAACCCCTTCTGCTTCAAGTCTTTTCCCAATAATCGGTATCAATAGAGCAAACGCGAAGAAACGACTCGAAGGACGCAGACTTTGGAATACTTTCAATATAATAACAATGTATGAATTCTACATCATTGTTGAAGCTGAAGAAGAATGGCTTGCACATAATTTTTGCTGTATACGAACCGGCGAACATCGACAGTGTGGCCCCGGAAAATTCGTGCCCCTGTCCGGGTGAAGACGTGAAAACGTGAGGAAATTGAATGGATTATTGCTTGCCAGAAAAAAAAATGAATTCACTCTGGCCCGCGCTGGTGGCTGCTGCAAGAAGATGGTCAAATGTGACTGGAAAGCGGTGCTAGTCCATAGTGAACCAAGAAGCGTGATAATCGTCTTTCTGCTAGATGTGCCAGACAATAGAAGGACCTGTTTCATTCGATGACGAATGATAATGATCAGATTATTGATCTGCTTGTGTCTGTTCTGCCCGACGAAGCCAGAATTCGGATCAAACTCATAAGAAGAATAAAATTTGTTGAAATTTATAAATTCTATCGGATTTTCATAGAAAATTTCCATAGAAACGTTATATCTTATAAAATTAACTCTTTTAATTTCTCGTCTCATTCCGGGAAAAATATTTCCTAGTTTGAGAATTGCTTCGTTAATGAATTAATTTCAAATAAACAAATTAGCGTAATTCCGTTGGTAACCGATAGGTTGGTATCGTGCAGTTTTCTCTCAGTCAAAGCAACAGCAGCTCTCTGTGTACGTACCCCTTCTGGTGTCGTTTAATTTTACGATAATTCAATAACTCATGCTAATGAATATAAATTACGATACGCTCTAGTTTGTTGGCTCGCCAGCCACTACACTGTGTAGCAGTGTAGTGTGGTCGAATTTTTACTAGTCCTTCGCTGTTGTACTATGACACTGCAAGCTGATGGTTTATAAGTGTATGTGTAGTAGTAAATTTGCAAACCGTCAAAGGAAGCACCCTTTTCCGGGAAAAGGGTTCAAGCTTCGGCGTTCAGTGGAAACCTACGACGACCAGCTACTCAGTTTTTAGATGTACGACTGTTGCTCATTGCGGAAAACATGCACTCGGTGCTCGTATGTCGCTTCGCCGCTGCGCTTCAATGCTCGTTTTGTGGTATTCCACATTCATCATAGCCGGACGAGGCCAGCTCGTTCAGGCTCGGTAGTTCAATCGGTAGATTTTCGAAGGAAGTAAGATACATATTCTAGATCATCTAAAATAACTACTTTTATACAATTATATACCTTATCATACTAATGTAAATGGCAGTTCATTGTCTACTACAAATAAAAGCCACTATCTAATCGGCGTTTAGGATAAAAGTTCCAAAAAATATATATTCAGTTCGCAGAAACCAACCTTATGGTACAATCTTGTGTTTTGCGGTCCAAATAAAAACCAAAGCTGAGCTTAAAGTCTAAATTCTAACTTCAAGCATATTGCATGTTATTGTTAGAAACTTCAAGCAAGTTAATCAGATTGCTACTTGTAAATTTGTAAACTATTCCCTAACACGCGTAGCGGAGATTACCGGGGTGTGGTTAGTGATTTCAGCCTTTTTGTGAAGAACCTACTGAACTTTGGAATCGGCAGTCAGAGATTGCAATGTGTATCCATGTAAGATTCTGGCATGTAATATGTACACCTAATGTTGAAATATTGTACGGTGCGATAAGTCCATGGAAAATCAGGCAAATGATACTTGCGAACAAGCTGCTAAAAGGCAATTCTTTCGCTAATAAGAATTATTCAAAGGATTTTTTTTATTCTTTTCGATTGTCGAAGAAGATACTAAAGACACTGACAAACTGACATGATACATGGAAAAAATTCCCTGAAAACCGTCGTCCGGCATATCATAGCCAGGAACTTTGAGACGGCGCACAATAGTCGGAAAATTGCAATTTTTGGCCAAAATTATTTATTAGTTTCAAATTTATTCTAGGTTATATTTGTTGCAAAAGAAATGATTTAAACTTATAAGAACTCATATTTAGGGTGATTTGGGGAAAAATTATCAAATGTGTCCGATATAAATATTTGCTTGACAAAAAAAAATTTTTTTCTCGCAGGGACTCTCCCATTTTCCATTTACGTCAAATTATAGCAAACTTTCAATTTATGTTTTGATACAAAATACTTCGAGCTTTCAGACGCACTGTTAAAAACTGCGGCGACAAGAGGCGACAAGAGTTGTGTTTTTGATTAAAGTTTATGAGAATTTCATTTTTATTATAAGTAGCCTATCGCGCACCTCATTGAGTTTAAATTTGTTTTCATTTCATTTTTTGATAGGCTAAGGTATCAGTTTTAAAATGATATATAACAATAATATTTACACCCGCGATAAGTATTTAATTTTTTGACTTTTTTAAAATGACCTATTTTTCAAACTTTTGAAATGGGCAACTTTGACAGCTTATTTTTACATGATATTTTTTTTCTATCAAAATTTTATTCGCGAATTATAAAAATATAGACAATTTATTACAAAACCGCGTTTAAGCATGTGCTAAAATGTGAAATTTTACATTCGGCAATTTTGGCCGCTACTTTATATGGAGTCCTTCTTATGTGCGGCGGAGGCAATCTACGCCAGACTGAAAGCGGAGTCTATGAGAATTGGGCTAAAAATAAATGCGTCGAAGACCAAATACATGAAAGGAAGAGGCTCAAAGGAAACAAACGCGCGCCTCCCACGGACGGTAACCGTTGACGGCGACGAACTAGAAGTGGTAGAGGAGTTCGTGTATTTGCGATCGCTGGTGACCGCGGACAACAACACTAGTAAGGAAATCCAGCGGCGCATCCAAGCGGGAAATATGGCCTACTTTGCCCTTCGCAAAACGCTACGATTAGGAAGCATACGCCGCCGCACGAAGCTTACAATGTACAAAACCCTTATTAGACCTGTAGTTCTTCATGGACTTGAAGCCGTGACGCTGCTCACGGAGGGCATACGTGCCTTTGCCGTGTTCGAGCGGAAAGTGCTGCGGACGATATTTGGCGGAGTACAAACTGAAAGCGGAGAGTGGCGGAGGCGTATGAATCACAACCCAGTCAGCATTTTCATATGTATAATTAGATTGCAAATAAGTGTTACGTACTGATATGTATCCAACAAAATCGTATGCGACGTCCAAAAGCCACTTATCCGTACTATTTTGGAGACGATATACGCACTGAGGAATAATCTTGAGCGATACACTTATATAGGGATTTCAATACGATAAGATCCGATTAAGCGCGACAAACTTCATACAGCTATACGACTTTGTGCTGAAAATCATATGTTTGTCAGCTACTAGCATTATAAACGATAGAATATCAACATCAACTTGTGCGCACTTTATTAGGCTTTATTTACGAATCCGAGTTTGTTAAGAGATATTTACGATAATTCGTACATTGATATACGAAAGCATACATTGATATATGAAATCGTACATTGATATACGAGTTGGTGTTGGCTGGGGAGCTAAAGGCGATGCTTGGGAAGACTCCCATCGTACATCTAGCGAAAGTTAGCTGGCCACGGTGGGCCGGACACGTCGTAAGGATGCCGGACAACAGTGCGACGAAAATATTCCTCTTCAACAACCCCACCGGCACCAGGAACAAGGGGGCCCAACGTGCACGATGGCTCGACCAGGTCGAAAACGATTTGCGAGTTCTGAGACGTCTAGGCGACGAGTGGCCCAAGACCGAGTTGAATGGAGACGAGTGCTTGAAACAGTACAAGCCACTCCGGCTCTATGCTGAAGAAGAAGAAGAAGAAGAAGAAGAAGAAGAAGAAGAAGAAGAAGAAGAAGAAGAAGAAGAAGAAGAAGAAGAAGAAGAAGAAGAACAAGACGCACCACTTGTCTTTATGTTAAAAAGCTAATTCTCTTCTAGCGGAAGTTACCATCAGAAACAGATTTTAACATATATTTTTAATTTTTTTTTTCAAATAGGATTGTTTATGATAAGCCAATAAGGCTTATACAAATTTGGAAAAAAGTTTATGTCCTGGTCTCGAAATATTGTTCAAGGATTTTTTTATTCTAAAGGGGGGGGGGCAAGAAAATAATAATAACATCAAACCTTCAAAACCGAAACAAAGGAGTAGAAACCAGTGTTTATTTTTCCATATTAATGCATATTTAATACAAAAATGTTGTACAGTAGTTAAATTTTAGTTCAAGCCTAGCAATGAAAATGTTATTCCAATTTAATTCCAGTTTCGCACATTGCCATAATCCATACTAAACCTCCATTTTTGAAACAGAAGAAGATGCACAGTACAAAAGCAATATAACTTAACATGACTTGATTTGATGTTAATATCGGGGCCACCATTGATCCCAATGACAATCACAACATGACAATAGTCCGAAAAGTTTCGAACAATTCAGTAACATCCTTTCTGCATGCATTCAATGCATGGTAAAATACTGTATTTGTAAGGTAAAATTGTAAGCTTTATGTCCCCAACATCCAAAATTAGGGTGAGTTCTTAAACACTGGGGAATAAAACGACCAATTGGAGCCCTGAAAGCACTGAAAGCTGATATTCCGGAGTGTCTAATTTGTTGTATTTCTATTTTAATCTATCTACTACCGATGATAGCATAAAATAACCCTCCTGTAATTCGGAATATATCCGTCAAAAGCGGTACCAAATTTCAATAATATATTGTTTAGTTTATTGATGCCTCAATCCAATTCGGTTCTTTTAAAACAAGTTAAAATAAAATGGAATAAGATCTAAAGTAAATGGAGCCAAAAGTCTGATTTCAAGCACATCCAATTTTCAGCTTTGGGACCGCCTGCGACCTGTTGCAGGAATCAAAAAACTTAGTTGGTGAAGGAAAGTTGATCGAGACTAAGCGGATAATTACTTTAACTTTGCACATATTGGGTAATTTAGAGATGTAAACTCGGTGAACTGTAAAAAATCTGCTTATCACTAAAGATTGCAACATAATATGTATTATACTTATTTTTTTGCCCCTTCAGTTTTCGAAAATTTTGGAAGGGGGGGGGGCGACATAAACTTTTCTTTGGTAATTTGTGTACCTGTTCATTTTACCCACTGTTCCCCTACGGTTGTAGAAAATGCCGTGATTTCGGCGGCTAAAATTTGGTGATATGTAGATTAACCAGAAAGTTGAATCCTCGTTTCGCAGCAGTGCAGAAGGAACAGGTAGAAAATATTCAAGTTGTAAGTAAAACGATTACATAGGAGATGATGACTATGACGGTTGAAATATAGCCTAACAACAGCTGATTTGCTACCGAGTACGAAAAGGCGACAAGCGTGAAAACTCCTGTCTGTAGTCGCATGGTCACGATGACTACGATCCGAACAGTTCATGTGGCCAGAACTGTCGAATTTCTAGAATCTTTCTTGTAATGTAATGTGTAATGAATAATGAGTAATGAGTAATGAGTAATGAGTAATGAGTAATGAGTAATGAGTAATGAGTAATGAGTAATGAGTAATGAGTAAAGAGTAATGAGTAATGAGTAATGAGTAATGAGTAATGAGTAATGAGTAATGAGTAATGAGTAATGAGTAATGAGTAATGAGTAATGAGTAATGAGCAAGGGTTGAAGAATTCTCACATTGATTGTATTCATCAAGCATATCATATTAATTGTATTCACGCTTCATAGCATCGCCGAATATACGAATAGAATGCAAAACTGCGAAATCTGCTGCTTCAACACTACTTTAAACTATTTTCTATTCACGGTAATACTATTTAGGTCACTTTCGGGCATTCCCGGGTACCCAATATCCATTAAATCGGCCACGTTTAAAGTTCAACATTCAATTTTTGATCGAACTTGCGGCGTTTATGATTAGCTATATTCGTGATAAAATCAAATGCCGATGGATGCATTATCGGTAGAAAAGGTGTATGTACGTGAGGGACGTTCATTGATTTAAATGCTTATTTTTCGCGAATTATCCAACCACGGGTAATGAGTAGTGAGTAGTAAGTATTGAGAAGTTAGTAGTGAGTAGTGACTAGTGAGTAGTGACTAGTGAGAAGTGAGTAGTGAGTAGTGAGTAGTGAGAAGTGAGTAGTGAGAAATGAGTAGTGAGAAGTCAGTTTATCTCACGTTCGACCTCGAGTCTTGTCGGCTTCTGCCCATGTGGCCTAGTGTCCATTCGGCCTTTCGTGCCAAATGTAGTGAATAGTCCGTTTGGCCTCACCTTCGTTCGGTCTCCAATTTATTAGGCATCACATTTACACGCCATTTATTATCCGCTCCCCCTCGCGTCCTTTATGAACAGTATGGCTTTCATCTATTATGCTACACATTCATTACGCCTAAAGACTGTATGTCTAGCGTACTGTGTCCTACTTCTCTATGCCTAATGTCCGTACAACCCCAGCAAACATTTTTGTACGTATATCAAAGTAACAAATATGATATATGTACCGATATATATCTAGAAAAATCGCATTAGATGCACGAAACCAGCATATACTTACTGCTTTGGAGGCGATATACGTACTACAAATGATAAGAAAACAATTCACATTCATAAGTATTTGTATACGATGAAATCCGACTCAATATGATTAGTTCCATAATGCTATACAATTCTGTGACGGAAATCGTATGTGAATCAGTTACTATCATTTTGTACGAATAAATGTAAACTAGGTTGCGCTTTATTAAGCTTTATGTACGATTTCGAGTTTGTTTAGCGATATTTAAGATGATTTTCACACATTATTATACGATTTGTGGTTTGCTGGGACTCGTGTCACGTCCGCATTTGAAAGCTGATACGTCAACAGTCAGCAGTCAACAAGTTGAGAAACAGAAATTTGCCCATGCTGAAGATGTGTAAAAATAAGGACTACAACCTTCTTATTGGTGGACCAACTTTCGATGAGATTTATTTTCGCTGAGCTTATTACTTGATCGCCTCTATTCCACATACCGATCGGAGCCGGATCGCCTCTATTCCACATACCGATCGGAGCCGGATCGGATCAGAAATTGCGCTTCGATCGGAATACATCGTGTGCTATAACACACGTCGATCGGGACGTTTCTGATCGAAAGGAGCCAAATCGGAATGCAGAATCGAGGCGGATGTTTGACTCAGATTGCTGTTTAATCTAGCTTTTAAGCCTTTTCAAAACCAGGTTTTAGTATGAAAATTATCGCACATCTCTTTTCATGCAATTAATTTACTTATTGGTATAGTACTGTAAATTTCAGCATATCGACTTTTTTACATAAGACTTCACAGGGAAGACGGAGCAGACTGGGCCCAGATTTTAAATTGGATTCAAAATAAACTTAAAATCAGTGTTGCGAAGCCCACACTCGTGTGGTCTAATTTTCTCACACATGCGTACTCGTTCTAACGAACACGCCGGCATAAGCATCTCTTTCAGACTTGCGAGTTTTGCGAGTGTGTATTTTGCCAACAACCATGATCGTCGCTGTCGCTCATCATTGCAGCCCGAACTATTGATACCGGTCATTCGCGAGGGCTCGCACACTCCACCCGCGCAAAATCTATCACAGGCAGCTGGCTCACCAGCTCTTTGCCTTGTGAGCGGACTATGCAGAAAGGGGGTTGCGTAACCGCAAGGTTATCGAGGTTGTCAAAGCAGAGTGATCGTGGGCTCGAACCGTAGTGGAATCAGACCATTCTACGTCAAATGACTTTGGCATTCAGGCTCCTCCTTCAGGGTAAACCCTTCCTTCATGCTGAGTTCTATATAATAACCGCTGAAGCCTCTTGACAGTGCAAAAAGTTCTTTCTATGTTAAGTGTAGTTAAGTGTACTGGTCAAAGGAGCGAATGACTCCTCGTCAGGGATAGCAATAATATGGGATAGTACTGGCTGCGAGAAACGCGTGGATTTGAAGGAAGGGTAAACCCCAGTCAGACAAGCACGCTTAAAATTTACTAAGCGTATCGCTCACTCAATAGCGATTATGGCAAAAAGAAATACGGTGAGGGTCATACAGCAAACACCTGGGCGATATCACAATAGATCAACGATACTGGTCGCAGGGATGAGTCCACACATGGAAAAAATGCAGAAAGATGCTACGGGGCTGTGCATTCGCGAGTGTGTAGGTAGCATAATGTCTGCGCATAGTTACGGCGGCTGTTTGTCGTAAACTTGCGTCAGTGGCGTAAGCATTGTATGCAATGCACCTTTTGTTCGTTGACTTCAAAGCCGCATATGATACCATCGACCGGAAAGAGGTATGGAAAATCATGGACGAGAACAGCTTTCCCAGGAAGCGCATCAAACTGATTCAATCTCCAATGGATGGTACACAGTGCTGTGTTCGGAATTTGGGTAGATTGTCTAGTTCATTCGAATCACACAGAGGCTTCGTCAAAGTGATACTCTCCTATGCCTGCTGTTCAACATAGCACTACAAGGTGTTATGAACCTATCGGATAGCAACACGCGGGGCACGATCTTCAACAAATTTAGTCAATTCGTTTGCTTTGCCGATGACATGAATATTATCGGCAGAACATCTGTGGCGGTGGCTGAACAGTATACCAGTAACTGCGGACAATGATACCAGCAGTGAGATTCGGAGGCGTATTATCAGCGGAAGTCGTGCTTACTATGGGTTCCACAAGTAATTGCGGTCGAGCAGACTAAGTTCCCGTACAAAGTGCACCCTGTACAAGATGCTTATTAGACCGGTTGTTTTCTATGGGCATGAAACATGGACAATGCTCGAGGAGGACCTGCGACCGCTCGGAATTTTTGAAAAACGAGTGCCAAGAACGGTCTTCGGCGGCGTACAGAAGAACGGAGTATGGAGTCAGAGGATGATCTCGCACAGCCCTATGGCGAAAACGTGGACAACATCACGTGTATCCACTATCCATCTGGTAAGACATAAGATGAGACACATAACTTAAGAAAGGTGACGGGGGATTCCCCATTGGGGCTCCGTTCATTTGTTTAAAAAAGTTGCTTCGACATTCGAAATAATTTTCTTTCACGCGAATTTAGCCTGAAATCAAATAAAAAAGAAAACTTTTCCAATTCAGTGTCAATGTCTCATCAGTGTTTGTTTTCGAACCTAATTTAGGTCAGTTTCAAGTAGCCCTTAACCTTTGTTCTCACTCCTTCACATTCACTCTTTTCCACTACGTTGTGAAAGTAGCCAATTTTCTAAAAGGTTTACGGCTTCATTTACCAAAATACATACTAGGGAACAAAGCGTGTATGAAGCGAACTGCGATTCTTACCTTGAAAACGAAAATATGGCGTCCTGTCAGGAGCCTGGTTTTGGTTACAGACGAAATAAGTCACTGATAGTATTAGGTTAGCGAAAAACATGGCAGTAGAATTAAAAGATAAGATTAATTTTTGTTTTTTTTTCTTAATTTTTTAGGCATTCTACTGAGACGTTAAAAAAAATACAATGATCAAATTGGCTACTGATTCTTTTTAATTTTTCGCAAATTATTCCACAAACAATTCAATTTTGAATTTTCACGAAACAAGTAATGCATTACTAACCGAGTGGAAGTCATGTTGCGATTCAAACACACCGTGTCGATAGTCGTCGACCGCAACAAAAACCGAGCGCTGCGACAGGACAGCGCATGCCAACACAGTTTAAGTTGGATCGTCGCATGACCAGGCAGCAACTCCGGCCGGCACCGACAACGAGAACGTGTGTGTCCTCTCATCCTATGAGTAATGGGAAAAGAAATTATAGATTCCACCCGCCCGGCACCTGGGCGATGTATCTTCCGGAATCGCTCCGCTCCGGACGGTGTGGTTGAGTGTGGTACGGGCGGGTGGACAGAAAGGGACCCGCTACACCGTACTCGTACAATAATGACAGCAACGATGGATGAAATATGTATGGGATTAAGCAATCACACGGCAAAACATGTGAATGGGAAATGGTTTTGGCTAAGCAACATAACGGGGGGAGTGCTAGTTAATAGGATTTCGGGTGAAACAGACACGGTGCTAGGCAAAATAAGCGTTCGTGGCAGGGTGTGATAGTTAAGAAAACATCATCATTATTATAGCATCATTTTGCATAAATACTTAGCACTCTGCATACAGATTCGCTTGGTTTCAGCCATTCCGGCGCGTCGAAGGGATGATCCTGATGAATAAACCTAACAGTCAGTGTGCAGAGTGTGGCTGGTTGTAAATGCCATACATTCATATATGGACAGGACACACATGTTGCACAGTTCGGATTGAGACAGCGATCTGAAGCAAATTGGTGATTATGAGCTTGTTTGCCATGCTTTGCGGAATTGGAATGGGGCCCAAGTGGTTGTATGCGTCCAGCTTCCGAAGCCAGGTCCGTTTGTTAATCGGTATCGTTACCGAGACGTTGCACTGCGCTGGGCCGGGCTGGGCTGGGCTGGGAGACCGTACAGTATCACTTGCATACGGAATGGGAGAATAATTATATCGGTTTAGTGCTATGGATTTGCATCATTTAATTTAATCTTCGCCAATAACTGCTGCACCGCTGGGGACGGGACCAGTTCTCGAGCAGAATTGATGACATTATCTAGACGCGGTTCGAAAGGGAAGCAAAACAATACGATTTAATAAACCTCTGCAATTGGATTCCGGTGCAGCTTTCTTCGCATTCATGTACTTTTATTGTCGTCATTTGTTTGGTGTTAGAAAAAAATAAACCACCTCACCCACCTTCGAAAGTTGTTGAGTATAATACTACTACTATAAACATCTGACGAAAAAAAGAAAACCAGACTAGATTTGCGTCAGCATCTGGCAGCGGCCCTCAACAGGTGGTGAGGGAAAAACTGCGGAAATTGCTCGTAGATTGGTGAGCAGAAGCAACCGACAAAACGAGCAACAACCGCTCCGTAAGATACATAATTCTGACTCACTGAGTTTGTTTACCAGAATGTGACTCCCCCACGCGCGTATATTATTATCCTGGTGAGCCATTTGCGAGAATTAATGGCGCAAAAACGAAATCGAGTTGGTCTCGTGTGTTCGTCTGCGTAGCTGAAAGCAAAGTACGATTCATTTACAATTTAGTCCCATAGTTCGACAACAGTCAACTGCTTAATATTCATTGGCGTTATTTATAGGTGAACACTGAACGATCCGACAAAAAATGTGGAAAAGTTTTGCAGCGAGTCGGGTCCATTAGGTGGCAATTTGTTTGTTTTGACTTTGCAGGGACATGTGTGGGACAAAGTCAATCAATTTTTACAGAAAGTTGCTTAGTTGATGTAGAATGTAAATATTAGTTTACTTGCTGTTTGTACCTTTGAATTCATTCTAAATTTTTTGCGTCTTCCGAATGTAAAAGGATTCAGCCAACGCAAAAAATTGTTATCATATCCTTCGAAGACTAGCTATTTTCGTTCTCAATCCTCACCATCGTGCATCACGGCTATTAGGCTCTGCGTTTAAATTCGCTCATCAAGCAAGACTCGAATTACCACAATCTCTCAATTTCCCTACCCTGGCTGGTTCTTACTGTTTTCCACCTTATACGGAAATCTACAAACCACGAGCGAATCCGCCGCTCATTTGTAACAAATCTTCAATCCCGCTATCTTCGTTCGAATAACTCAGATTATTTTTTTTTCAGCGGAATTTTCCTTTCTCCTGCTTGATTTGCCTCATTTGGAAAGCAAAAATATTGGTCTTCATTATCGATGGATTATGCTTTGGAGCCAGCTTTCCAGCACCAACCGGGCCAGCCCAACCAACCAACCAACCGACACAGTCGGTACTCAGTTAGCTAGCTAGCTAGCTAGTCAGCCCAAACGGGACCGGCCAATCAGTGTTTTCTGTCTTAAGAAAACGATGTTTGGGGTTACCTTTTTCCATCCCGATTGCTGTTCGTTCATTAGGACTATGACTATAAATTGGATGGAATTCTGACGACGATGGCAAATATCATCAGCCGGGGGTATCATCGTTTTTAGTGTCGGGTTAGGGAACGGCATCGTCGCCGTCGGATGAAAAGAATGAAATCTTTTATCAGGCAAAGTGCGCTCTCAGGTATTCCATTTGAACAGTCAGTCCGAACTCTTAGGTTTATTTTTGCTCGATTTAATATTCCATTAGGAGTTTGCCCTGCGGTACGTGGACGTGGACGTGAACGTGGATCGCACGAAGGCACCCCAAGCAGGCAGCCCCGCCGGTGAATGTCGGGTTTTCGGATAAAGTGCAACTCATTCCGTATGCCGAAGGATAGCGTGATGGGGTGGACAAGGAAAATGTAAGTCTAATTTGCATTTGCGCTAGTAAAGATCAAAGTTTTGCATTATTGAAATCCGGTAAGATGATGTAACGATTCTGCTCGCAATTGATTCGGCAAAGGGTTGATTGACTATCAGCGATTCTCGGTAGGATTGCTGGGTCCCGTCCGATAGCGTTATGCTAGTTAAGCTTTATTAGGATTGATTATGTTTGATGTACTGATCCATCAAACGTTGAAAGTTTGACAATAATTTATCGTACGAAAACACAAAATACAAACCCACGCATGCATGCTAACTTTTCCGGAAACAATCTGTGTTTCCTGACATTTACATCACCTCAAACACAAATTGTATCAAATAAAACTTTCTTGTTCAGTTTTTCTGCGTACTTCAGTTTTCTTTTCAAGAATGCAACTTTGAACATGTAACATATTTTCTGCACGAGAATAACCAACCGGTCGTACAACTTTTACAGAGGAATAACAGAAGGATAACAACTCAGCTGTACCAGCTCATTGTGACATGAAAAGGCCACCACTACTGAGACGACCTGAGCAGCCAGCCAGCAGTTGGTTGCTGTAACTTGGTTTTCCCATGGCAGTTATTTGATACGAAGCAAACATAATTGTTTGGGACTGGAAATGAGAGTTGCATATGAATAAATGTCAACGGAATAGTGATAGTTGATTCCAGGTTGGAAACATTTTTGATGTTAATGTATCATTGAAGTATAATTGTCTTTCAAATAACATGTGGACATCCACTTAAAATTACTAACGTCTTCTACATCCTAGCAGTTCCTTTTGACATTCAACTAAAGAATTATAGGCAAATAACTAACGCAAAGCAGCAATTGAAACGCTCAAAAACCTGGCTTTGAAAATGACTGCGTTACGTCACATGTACAAATATCCCTTCAAACTTGTTTCCGTGCAAGACAACAGTTCCCTAACAAATGCTTGCAAAAAGTATATGGATGCATTCTGGCAAAAGGAAAGGATGGCCGCTCTTTTTTCTATGACGTTTCACTTTCAGAACATCAAAAATTGGACTAGGTTAAATGATCAAACGAAAAAATCGGTTGAAGAAAAGAGGCGTATTCCCCAAGCACAGATATCAAATGGGTGTAAGTTTAAACGTCGTAAAAGAATGTTCGAGTCGTTCGGACGGGGGTTTATTTTTTTTTGTAAAAGGAAACCACACTCAGTAGATGGTGTGCTTAACTGTCGTTCCTTCCTGTGAAGCAAGGTATTGACGAAAAAAATCTATGGGACTATTTGACCTTGAAACTTTTCGTTAATTTTTACTATTTAGTGATAGAAAATAAAAATTGTAATAAAATCCATTCATAACTGGCAGAGCTATTAGCGTTTAAAACCTTTCATTTTTTCGCGACGCTCGTGTATTTTGATTTTTTGGAATTGCCCCCTGTACCATTTACCTTCCTGAAAGACGTAGTCCTGCGTCAAAACGCGAGACAGAGAGAGGATGAATAAAAACTGACAAGAAAAAAGAACGAAAACACGTAAGAATGGTAGGAAAAATGGGCCATAAAAAAGAAACAGAAGTGGAAAAGAAGAAAAGGGAAAACGAGACAAAAAACGGAGAGACTTTACAGAAAAAGGTGTAGAACGGAAAAGACAGAAAAAATTAGAGAAAAGAAGGAAAACTATATAGAAAACGAAAAAGAAATTTGACAAAAAAGGAGAAATAATGGGATAGAAAAGGAGGGAAAGAAAAGGAGAAAATACGGGAACGAACGGAAAAGAAAAACAGAAAACGACAGAAGAGAAAGAATAATACGACATAATAAGAGGATAGAAAAGGAGTTAAAAAGGTGAAGAAAGACGAAAAACCGGGACCGAAAATGTTGATCCGGGACAGAGAATGACAAAAGGCACGAAAAGAGCAAAAACGGGTCAAACGAGGGAAAAATCGGAACAGAGAAACATCAGGACTAAGGAAAAGGCTGAAACACGGAAAAGGAAAAGAAGAGAAAAGCTACTGAGAAGGAGGAATAAAAGTTAATTCGAAAAATAAAGAAAACGTGACGAGAAAAGCCGTACGGAATAGAAAACAAAAGAAACCAAAAAGGAAAAGAAAAATAGCGAGAGAGAAATAAGAAAACCAGAACGATGAAACGATAAATAGAAGTTAAACGGGAAGAATAAAAAATACAGGTAACAGGTAGAACGAAAAAACAGAAGATAAAAAGGAAAACCGGAGACGAGACGGAAAAAGAAAGCCAAAAACAAACCAATCGTGGCAGAAAAAGTGGGAAAAGATGAGAGAAAGAAGAAATACAGAGCAGATAAAAATGAAAAAAAAACGCAAAGAAAAGCAGATAGAAAGAGTTAGAAGAAGACGATAATTTGAAACGAAAGTGCAAAGGGGATAGAAGAGCCGGAGAACGGGAGAGAACATAACGAAAAAAAGCATGAGGCAAAGCAGGACTGAAAATAAGCAAAAAAGGGCATTGGAAACGTGGAAAACGGAACAATAGAACAAGAAACACGGAACAGTAAAAAAGGAAAATGAGAGAAAAACAGGGAAAAAACGGAAGGAAGGTGAGAGCAATAACACTAGTTCATGCTATGTCCGAAAGAAATTATTATTTGACTTTCATGCACCACAGATTTTTCTTCACAGGATGTTAGTATTGGTCAAAACAATTAATTTAGAGAAGGTCTTAAAATATTCTATCTGGGGTTTTTTACAAAATTGAATTTTGAAGGGGTTATTTCCTCTCAAGTGATCATATCTGTTGTAATCGACCACCTCCAATTTCAACCAAATTTGGTATAATTACTCATTCCGACCCCACATTCAATTTCCCAAAGTTTTGTACGGATTGATCAATCCCCCTTTGCAGTGACATGCAATGAAAAATGAGTTTTTTTCTAAAATCTAAGAAAAATTGAGAAGCGTCACTGCAAGGGGGATTGATCAATCTGTACACTTTGGGAAATTAGATGTGGGGTCGGAATGAGTAATTATACCAAATTTGGTTGAAATTGGAGGTGGTCGATTACAACGGATACGATCACTTGAGAGGAAATGACCCCTATATAACCTTGAAAATTGAATTTTGTAAAAAACCCAAGATAGAATATTTTAAGACCTTCTCTAAATTAATTTTTTTGACCAATACTAACACCCTGTAAAGAAAAATCTGAGGTGCATGGAAGTTTAAAGTAGGATAGTTTTTGAGACATGCATTAAAATTGAAATTTTGCTTAAAGAAAGAAAGTACATGCACATAAATACAAATTACTCTGGCTGCGGTGCACCAATTTCAAATCTCTTTTTTCCATATTAAATAGTAAAAAATTTGCTATCGATTAGGTGAACTTAATTTTTCTGTAAGAATAATAGTACTGTAGATATTTGTGAATTTGTTCACAACAAAACAAAGAAGAGCGCATTTTTTTGCAATAATTTCAACTTTATCAAAGATTTTAGACAAGATTAACGCATTTTAAAAATTTAATTTTATGTGGGTCTTAAAGGCCGATAAAAAAAAACAAAAAAATCATGGGGTTAATAATAACTATCGGTTGAAAATTGTAGAAGTTATGACTATTTTACTGAAACAGTAATGTTTGCGCATTTATATATAATGCTCTTGCAAACGCCTCCTTACTTTAATCTTTTACCCTCTTACTTGTCCACATGTCACAAATATACCTCTCTCTCTCTCTCTCTCTCTCTCTCTCTCTCTCTCTCTCTCTCTCTCTCTCTCTCTCTCTAGTCTTTCTATCTTTTAGTATTTTTAGTATTTATTTATTCACATACTTGTACCATGAACTACGGGAATCGAGGATTATTTGTATCCCTGATGTAGTAATAGGATACCAGATGAACCGTTGCTTTTCAAGAGATTTCTCGGTTATCTATATGTACCTGCCTAATCAATACCTAATCTAATATTATCTAATTTTCATAACTTCTGCCTAATTTTAATAAAAAACAAACTTTTCGTACACCTCTCCATTGCATCTTACTATCATTTTTCCGGGAGCCCGGGAAGGTGATTTTGATACCGTGCGAGAGCCGGGAGCTGAATATTTTTGTAACATTTCAATTCAAAGAAATTATATTTCGTGACATGGACGCGATAAACAAAAACCATATTTACCAACTATTTGTTGGTTCAAATGTTAAAGGTTATACCGCCTTTAATGGTAAACACAAAAGAAATTGAGATGAAAGAGTGAGTGCTGTTGCCAAGCTGAGTAAATTTTTTGTTGCGCAAAATTGGGTTGTTTTCAATATGTACAATATGCGTTACCAAGCTACGACATCTGTTGCTTCAACGACACAACGATCAACGACATTAGAGCATTAGTGCCAACTTCTGGTTTTTATTTTCAGAAACTAGAGGCGGTGTCCTATACAGTCTTTAAACTCTGCTTAATGCTATCTATGAACAAACACCATTCAGCTGGGTCATAGGGCTCACCAATAGTCCCTTTACATCCAAATAGTAACTGCGAATAACCCCTTTATATCCAAACACTAACAATCACTGTTTTAATTGGCATAACATTTATCGAATTGCTTGTCATGATTTTTATAAATGGATACGCAATTGGAAGCGCAGTTTGCAATAAAGCAGTGAAATTAATCGGGGTTGTAAAAATATAGTTTCCACAGGCGTGGATTATTTTCACGTTTAAACTTATGCTTTTTTATGCTTATTTTTTTGACTGTTCTTACTATTTTCACAATTCTTACTATTAAATTCAATCACTCTTCAAGCATAATCGTGAGCATGATATTCAAAGGCACAAATATTACTGTTTTAGTAAAATGGTCATAACTTCTACAATTTTCAACCGATTGTTATCATTAACCCCATGATTTCTTTGTTTTTCATCAACCTTTAAGACCCACATAATATCAAATTTTTAAAATGCGTTAATCTTGTCTAAAACCTTTGATAAATTTGAAATTATTCCAAAAAATGCTTTCTCTTTTGCTTTGTTGTGAAAAAGTTATCAAATAGCTACAGTACTATTATTCTTACAGAAAAATGAAGTTCAAGTAATCGATAGCAAATGTTCTCCTCTTTAATATGAAAAAAAGATTTTTGGAATTGGTGCACCGCAGCCGGAGAAATTTGTATTTATGTGCATGTACTTTCTTTCTTTCTTTAAACAAAATTTCCACTTTAATGTATGTCTCAAAAACTATCCTACTTTAAATTTTTCTGAACACATTTTTGGATTCAGCGGCTAATTTTACATGAAAAATAACCTTCAGCTTACTGAGTTCACGCTTTTTGTTTTATTTTGTTAAGGCTATTGCAAATCATTTTCAATGTTTTTGTAACCCCCCTTGGAAATTGGCTTGAAAAATCGGGGGGCAAAAAAATAATTTGTAGGATATGAGTTAATTTTTTTATAAAATCAATTGTCCGTGGGCTCTACAGCCTGAAAAACTCGAAAAAAGAGTGCACGAGTTGAGTTAACGCTTCTAGCACGAAATAGAAATGGAAATTCAAACAATGGAATTTCCGAAAATCGGCCAAAAAAATTTTTTTTCGTTTTTGTCTTTTTTCCGTAGATTTTTGCATGGAAAATAATAACGTATATATTAAAAGTCAGAACAGATTTGGTTTTCACATTTAAACTTTAAATAAAAATGCCCATATTTTTTTTGCTCGATTAAAAAATTCACTTTCTTTTTTTTCGCCCCCCCCCCTTGGGTGGCCCAACACCGGAAGGACAAAAACTTTATAAAATATTTGTAATGGCCTGACTAGTGTTACTAAAACAAGATTAAGAGTCAAAAAAACGGGACTAAAAAAGAGAAAAACTAGTCAGAAAAGGGATAAAACGAGTTATTAGGCTGTATGAATAAAACAGTTTACTTTGCTTTTCCCGTTTAAATCGTATGGGGGCATTTGCTCTATATCTTTTATTCATACGGCCTATTAAGAGGAAATGTCAATAAAGAGTTGCCGTACTAATTCAGGCGAATCGACTTTTGAAGTGATGATTACCTTAGCCACAAAGAGAACCAGTGCAATGAATCTTCGCCGCAAGCAAGCATGATTGGTTTCTGTCTGCGATAAAAGGTTATCATATTATATTTGCAGATGATAAGTGTCAAATAGTACCGGAGGTACGATCTACACTTAGTGCCAAGTAGTCGCAATAATTGGTACGGTTGATGATGTCATATATTTTGATGTCGTCGGTATAAAACAGGCATAATGACCAAAAGCTCGTTGTTAAATTGCGAAAACGTTTCATAAACGTTTCAGAACGAGAAGCTCCGATCCTAACACAAAGCAATTGCTTTTTTTCCCGTGTTGGGGACTTACCACCGCGACCATTATTCAGATCTATTGTGGTGTGTTCTCTTTAAATTTATGCCATGTCGTATCAGTGAGCTATCAAAGTTTGAGGAACCACCTCAACTACTGTCGGCATTTATCCCAATCAGGTGATGCATTTCGTATGAAATTTATATCCAAATATCGCACGGCTGAGCCAGCCCCTCATCAAGGTATCTACATCGTTTCTGGTATAGTGCAGCACCTCCTAGGTAGGATGGTCTGCGTCGAGAGTAAGTTTTGGGGTTTTAACGTTCGAACTTGTTGCTTTTCGAATTTGTACACCTTGGATTTTGGATTTTAGTAGTCTGTTGGATTTTTTGGGTTCTTAATTTTTGGGCTTTTGGATTTTTTGACTTTTAACTCCTCCATTTATAGGGTTTTCACCGTTAGAATTTTAGATTTTTGGACTATTGAGTTTTCGGACTATTTGAGTGTTGAGTTTTTAATTTGAGGACTTCACGACTTTTGTTTTTTTGGACTTACTTTATACTTTTTATCTTAAGTTCGTTTTTCACCTTCGAAAGATTTGATTCCTGGATTTTTATAGTTTGAACATTCGTCCTTTTACTTTTGAACTTTTCCATTTTGATGACTTTTGAACTGAACTCAATTTTGTCTGTAAGGTGGTCTCCCTTATCCCATTCTAAGACAGACACCGTTAGGGGAGTCCATCATCGGACAGTATCAAACAGGTTTTCGTGAGGATCGCTCTACGTTGGATCAGATGTTTACCCTGCTAGACAAGAACGTTTACTAGACAAGTTCCGGGAGTACAAATTGCTGACACATCATCTGTTTGTGAACTTTAAGGCGGCGTACGATTAAGTCAAACGAAATGAGCTGAGGCAGATAATGCTAGAATATGGTTTGCCGGCGACGAAACTAGTTACGCTGATTCTTACGACGCTGGATGGGTCAAAATTATACGTCAGAATAGCGGGTGAGCCCTCAGTCATGACGTTGACGAATGGAAGCAAGGGGATGCATTCTTTAATCTGTTATTCAACATTGCCTTGAAAGGTACAATACGAAGAGCGAACGTGGAAAGGAACGGAACTATCGTAATGAAATCTGACATGTTTCTTTGTTTTGCGGATGGCGTCGGTATCATCGAAATCGATCGTAGAGTAGTGAAAGAGGCCTTTCTAAATGGAAGCAGCGAGATTGGGACTTACCATTAACACCGCCAAAACGAAGGTTAGACAAGGCAAGAAATATGGTTACTGGCAGGGACGGTGGGCTGGGCTCATGGTATGAATGCCCGGCGAAAGAGTAGACAAAACTATTTTCAATAGAAAACCAGGAAGAGATCGTGCATTCCAGGGAAGACCCGGTGCCCGATAGATATGCACGGTCGAGGTCACTGGAGTATCCAGCCATAAACAGAAGATGGGGCACCGATCTTTCAAAAGTAACATAGTTATATCGATGGCTACGATGGCTGAACTATTGCAAACAATTAAAATCGAAAACTGTGGACTTCCATGCTACACCATGAGAATTTTTTACATTTCATTTCATAGAGAAGATGTGGCACATGCCCCAGTATTGGCACCTCGGTGCACCTAAAACTAACTTTGAAATTGGAAATAAAATACGACTAGGCATTGGATTCCAAATTGCATTTAAATTCAAGCTTGAATCCGGAATTGAACTTGGACTTGAATTTGGCATTGACTTAAAGTCGAGCCAATTTGGGCTTTAAGCCTTCCGTTAAATTCGAAATAGGACTTTGAATTGAACTCAAAAAAACAACGTCTTGGGTATAACGTCTTTGAGACTTAACCCTTCTTTATCGACAGACTTCGCCGGTTATTAGAACACAGGACAGTTACAGTTAGAGCTAGTGCTGCGAACCTACTATGGCAGCATCACTCAACCGAGATTCGAACATACGATAGCTTGTTAGACCAGAATCTTACCTTGAAGCTAACGGGGCTGTTGAATTGAACTCAAAATTGGGCTTTGAACATTAAAATCAAATTGAAATTAGTCGTGCAGTAAGACTGGAAGCGGGACATAAAATTACATATGAAATAGGACTTAAATTGGATTTGAAATCATACTTGAAATTAATCCCAAAAGCGGACTTGAAATTAGAATTTTTGAGTTTTGTGACACAATCGGACAGAGGGGGCCCTTCCCTCTAAAAAAGCAGAAATTGGATGGATGGCATATTTGAATCGTCCCTAAGATTTGAAATTGGACTAAAAACTAAACTTGAAATTAGAAAAGAAATTAGACTTTACGTTGGACTTAAAATTAGACTTAAAGTTTGATTTGACTGAATCTATTTTCACGCAGTTTTTTTTTTTTTTAATTTAACCGTTATGTGTGCGACAAAAAAAACACCTTTAGTAGGGCAACAAGGGTACCCGGGTACCCAAAATTGATATTGTTATAACATCAACAATTTTAAACCGATTTCGACGAAATAGGTGTCATTTGATTCGTTTATTTATCTAGTTTTGAATCATTTGGCCATTTGGCCACTAAAAGACATACGGGGCCCGAAAATCCGGAATTCCGACAGAGTGTCCGCTGTGAGGAAGAGCAATGATTGTATTGCAGGAAAATCAGTCATGCGGATATAAAAACTCTAAAAATTCATACAATGTACTATTTCATATAATGAGATGAATCAGGTTGGCCATTCCGGTGTAGGTTCCTGTGGGGTCATGGGTGGCCAGTCCAGGATTGGAGGTAAAACCTAGCAATATGGGTATCCAAGTGCTTGGAATTAGTTCGGTAGGTGATATTTTTTACATTTCGATGTATTTTGATTGGTTATTTCGAAAATGGTTTCTACGGGGTCACAAATGATACCGCAGGATTCAAGATAATGCTTAGCATTATCAGAATCGTTCAAAACGTAGAACCATCCGTTATACATTTGGAACCAGTTCCGAAATTAGCAATCAGTACTAAACTTACCATTTCAGTTCAAAACATCTAAAAGATCCGCTAAACCAATTCTAATATCGGATTAGGCACCCAACTCATCATCTGTATCCCTACAGGAACCAAATTCTGGAGTGACCAATGCGATCTAAAGTCACCAATTTATATAATTAGATGAAAAAAGGGTCCACAGTGTCAAGTTCAAAGCTAATAGGTTTACTAAAAGCTGATATTCTTTCAAAACATGCGGCTTCCCACGTTTTACCGGATGTTGCTCCGGAATTACCGATTCCCGGGAACTACTTGTCATTTGATGGCCAAACGCTTTATCTAATCAAAAATAGATAAATGTACGAATCAAATGCCACCGGTTTCATCCAAATCGGTTCAACATAACTAAAGTTATGAAGATAGCAAATCATGGGTACCCGGGTACCCTTGTCGCCCTCCTACGTAATAAAAAAATTCAAGTGACTCTCATTGCTAAACCCCTTTATGGATATGCACCAAAAAAACCTCAATTACTTAAGATCAACGAGTTTTACGATGTCGCAAAATTTCAATGACGTATGTTTTAAATTGAATGAGTTATAACTATTTTAAAACTGAAAAGGTACCCGGGTACCCTGTTGCACACATAACGGTTAAGGAGGCCCACTAACACACCCCCACACCAAAGAACTCGCACATAGAGTCCCCTGGTAATGGACTCCTCATTTGGCAATAAAAATCTTAATACGAAAACTAAACGAAAAAACAGAAACTAAATATAATGCAACAATTAAAAGGTGTGTGTGATGAGCTATATAAAAAGTAATATCATGAAGTAGTCGTGGGATGTACCCAGTGGAACTAAGTTCCTTTGAAGGGTATCCCTAGAGTACTACAGGTTGGTGATTCTAATGAATTTGGTTAAGTGTAGCTGTTTCTAGCTGATGCAAAATCATAGCAAAAACTGACTGATATATGATTTGTAGTGCTGCTTCAAACGGGTTTTAAAAAGTACACGGTTATTTAAAATTTTCAGTCGTTCAGGTAGTTCATTATACACCGATGGACCATAAAACGAGATCCGAGCTTGACCCATATTTGTAGAAGCTCTAGACCGAACAAGGTTGCTCGCATACCGGGTGTAATGATCATGATTTGTTATAGACAAAACGATGTTATGATGAATATTTGGGTTTTTTATTGTGTCGTACATGAACAAACTGGTTTGTAGTTTACATAGTCCGCGTAGAGGAAGAATGCTATGCGCCATATTTGTGTACAGTTGAAGGGAAGAGTATAATCGCGGTAGGTTGTAGATGATTTTGAGGCATCTATTTTGCAATGTTTGCAGTTTTTTCAGCTTGGATTTGCAAGCGTGTCCCCAGGCGAGAATTAGGTATTGCGTATGGGAATGAATACAGCCATGATAGAAAGTCAAGAGGGCATCTCTAGGCAAAAACTTACTAACACGGTACATTAAGCCGCACAAGGATGAGCCTTTCCTTTGGACATGTTCTATATGATCACCCCAGGAAAGCGTGGAGTCCAATACCAAGCCCAAGTATTTAAAATTCGATACCAATTCAACTCCTTCTTGCTCAAACGACGGGTTGCTATGTGTAGGTATTTTTTTCCTTGGTGAATGGAAAACCATGTATTTGGTCTTTGATAAGTTTAATGAGAGCAAATTTGCATTAAAGTATCTCATAAGTACCTGCAAGTCACTGTTTATTGATGACACAATAGATGTAACATCGTGGTTTGGATAGAATAAAGCAGTATCATCAGCAAACAATTTAGGAGTTCCATTAAGCGGTATGTTTCCTATATCATTAATGTATATAAGAAATAAAAGTGGCCCAATATTACTACCTTGTGGAACTCCAATGTTTATAGATCTTGAAGAACTCTTGGCATCTTTGAGTGTCACAAATTGCTGCCTTCCACTCAAATAGCTCCGAATAACATCGTTCGCTAATCCCCGTATTCCATAACTTTCCAGTTTTTGCAAGAGAATGTCGTGGTTTAATGTATCGAAAGCCTTTTTTAAATCAATAAAAAGACCTCCGACGATACATTTGTTGTCTATTTTGTTTATTAAGAAGTCAACAAGCTCAACGATCGCCGTAGAGGTACTACATCCTTTCCTAAACCCGTACTGGAATTTATACAAAACATTGAACTTATTCAAAAAATTTATTAATCTCTTCACCAATAGTCTTTCAAAGATTTTATTTATTACAGACAGTGTAGAAATAGGACGATAGTTGCAAGGGTCAGACTCATCCCCAGATTTAAAAACAGGCACTACTCTTGCAACTTTTAAACAATCTGGGTACCTTCCTTGGCTCAGTATTCTGTTGAAAAGCTCTGTAAAAATGTTTGAAAATGCATTCGAATTTTGCTTGATAATACTTGCTGGTAGATTATCAGGTCCACAGCTTTTTTTGGTATCTAGATCGTTTATTACAGAAGAAACCTCAGCTAAATCAGTGGGTTTAAGATAAATTGTTTGCTCCAGACGGCTTACAGTTGCCAATGGATTGAGATTATTTTTCGGAATTTTTCCAGCGAGATTCCCGCCAATGCTTGAGAAGAACTGATTGAATATTTCACTGATTTCAGAGCTATTTGATGTTTTGCTACCATTATTTTGTAGTTCAATCTTAACATCCCGTTTGGTTCTCCCAATTATTTCGTTTAAATTTTTCCATACTTTAGCACTACAGGTGTCGTCAAACAATTTTTTGAAATATTCGTTTTTACACCTCTTTTTAATGTTTTTTTGTTACATGGTTCAGCATTTCTCTCAAATGATTATTGTTCGGATTCCTTTTTACTTTTTTCAAGTATTTGTTTTTGAGTTTAATCCATTGCCACGTATAATAATCAAGCCAAGGACATTTTTTGGTTTTTAAATTCACTCGTTCATTTTTAGAAGTGGTACAAAGATTTGAAATATTATTATAAGCCGTTGTTATGGACACAATCGACTCGTTTACATCTTTAGTACAAGTGAAGGTATTCAAAAACTGTGTAAATAATTGGTTTAACCTATGCTTGTCAACAATTTTTCTGCTTAAAATAACATGTTCCTTTGGATTAACAATTTTAAAAGAAGAAACAACTATTAGGTGATCACTCACATCCGTTAGATTATTTATCCCAAAAAGTGCCGAGTAATTAATTTAAAATCTCTGATTCCACTCCGAGGAATTAATTTTTTTCACTGAATTTCATAAGGAAGGTGGGGCACGTGCCTGTTCCTGTTACTGTTCCTATCGAGAAGGCAACCAATTGAACACCTGGTCCGGAAACGCCAAAGAAAATGTAATCGACGTTATTCTTTCCAAGCATCCATCCACCGTTGGAATGTGAACACGTTCCATCCCCCTTCCTCCCGGAATTGGCCCTCGGCTGCATGTGTTCTTCTAGGCAGCATAAGTTTATTCTTTCGAGTGTTGTTGCTTGAAACTTGATAAATTTTGCTATAACATGTTGTCTCGATCGAGTTCCTGTCGCTCGCCGCCTTGCATGTGTGCCGAGCTAAAGCCAATCAGCAGCACTACCGGCGGCCTACAGGTGCAACCCGTAGATAGGCACGGTAAGGCGTTTCTTCCTGCTCGTAGAGTGTACGATAACAGCCGGCGGTGGCGGCCGATACAATGCGACGGGGTGGTGTGTTCTAGCGGAAGGTTACAAATTGTGTGCGATTATGGAAAGCTTGTTCAGCTGTGAAAAGTTGCTCTTCCGGAACCTTACGGCAAACAGTAAACAACAGGGAAAAAATCCGTTCTGATTTTTCGTGTGCGGCATTAATAGAAGGGCGATGAGAGCGTTATAGTAATGAATTTGATAGGTACATGTGAGCGAGATAAGTAAACCGTTTTTTTTATAAATGGTGATTGTTACTGGTTAATGTTATGCGTTGAATACCATATTTAGTGAAAACAAAAATCTCAGACTAACACGCATCTCGTAACGGGAGCGTTTATGTGCGATAATGTAATTGTAAATCATCATAAATGGAGTTTTCTGTTCGTGGTAAACCATAAAATAAATAAACTCAATAATAGAAAGCAAATAAACGTTCCCCTGCGCAATTCTCTAAAGTGTTGAGCAAAATGATTCAATTCCAGGTAAATTAGCTGCCTTGTCCGCGGTTTTTTGTTCTTCTTCTTTCTTTTCACCGAATACAACCTGTACAATGCTTCTGGTCTGATTTACGTGTCGTAATAATGACCAAAACAAGCCAGTTTCAGCCGACCGCTTGCCTGGTTGGTAACGCTGGCAGCAGGTGCATTCAAGTCCGCTATCGGCGACCTCATTATTGCCGAGCTGAGCTGGCTGTAACTCTAGCGAACACACCGATATGGAAAAAGGGTGGCACTCGTTTTCCTTCTCTGTAAAAAATTTACATTTTTATTCATAAAAGTACCTTCCAAAAACGAACCTTTAAATAACACCAAAAAACGTGACGTAACGAAACCACAAAGTAGTTTACCCAGCCGGGGTACGTCATAATTTCACTACCCTAGCGAACTGTTTTCGATAACGTGCAACTTTCAGTGCCAGTTCGAAATTCACTCGGAAAAATAGCGTTCCCAATGTCAACCCTCGTGGACCAGCTGGCCCAGGCTGGATGGCGGACAGCAAGCAATTGGTTGGGAAGAAAATTTTAATGAAAACCAATAAATTAGTTATGGGAAAATTGCAGCTAATTGCGGGTAGCAGGATAATTAACATAAACTCGGAATTGTGCAGGATCCAACCAGGACCAACGGACTCGTGCTGGTTCGGTACTTGGCACCTGTGCACCGACCGGAGCGCTGCTGGCTGGACGCTCGGCATTGAATGAAACGCAATAAAGGTAATTCGGAAATGAACGTCAAATGAATATTGCCTGTTTCGGGTTTTGATTTGAATATACTTTTGAGGGGCCCACATTTTATTTATATTTATTACGAAATTGGGTCATTAAGTTTCTGTATTAATCATACAAAATAATAATTATATGCGAAGCAATCAAATAAACGAAATGAAGAAAGGAAAAATTAGCTAAGCTACACAGCCATGCATTTTATCAGTCATACCATCGCTAAGCTATTCTTGCAATTTATTCTCAATTTACAGCAACCAAA